>NW_011888784.1:15148997-15166818 GCF_000151845.1 Pteropus vampyrus
TATAGAATCATGGTCTTTCCCTACCTACATCTTTTTTTTTTTTTACCATGAACCACTTCATTCACTGCATTTTAGGTCTATAGACTGTTTAGTTCATAGACCCAAAGAGTGCTAGATTCGCTCCTGCCATTTGGTCTTTGTACAGATAGTCTCTGCCTTCCAGGAGGATCTTTTGTTCAGCTGTGCCAGCCCCCTTCCCCATCCTTAATCTCCATTCCTTATGTTCCATTCTTCATATTTCAACTCAAACAATCCTTCCTCATGGTACCCCCTTCTGACTCTAGTGAAGGGCAAGTTTGAAAATTATGGTTCGTTTTTTCTTTTAAAGGAAGAGTTCTTGTAGCACTTATCTCAGATTGATAATTATATTCCTATTTGTGTAAGTTTTTACACAAATGACATTTTCCTACTAGACTACAAATTCTATGAGACTAGGGACAGTATTTCTTCCAATGCATCATGGTATAAGGTTCCCAGAAAAGTTCCAGGCATACTGCATTTCAGAAATATTTGTTGAGTGAGTTAAATGAATAATAAAGTGAAGAAAGATAATTCTGACAGCAGTGTAGATGAATCAGAGGCTGGGAATCAATTAAGTGCTCATTATAATCATTCAGGCAAGAGATAACATAATTAAGACCTAAGCAAAGGTATGGAATCCACCTGTGCTACTCATTGTCGGGCTCTTGAGCAAATTATTTAACTTTTGTGAATCTCAGTTTCCATATCTATAAAAGGAATATAATAGTGTCCATCTCCCATGTTCATTATGGCACTTACAGGGGACAGTGTATGCAGGGCTTAGTGCATAGGAAGTGTCAGATTTGCACACAGACATGCCTATCATATCACCTTAGTCAGCTGCCAGATCTAGATTGTAAGCTTGGCTTTCAGCTTTCCTGCAGCTAAAATGAAAAGGAAAATATGATCGTTTAAAAAGGTCATAGTGCTCTTAAGACAAAAATAAATGATGTGTTCATAAAAAGCAAAGCTCTGCTCCTTTCTCCCCAACCCTGTCCTCGAGGTGAAAGAAATTTCTCCTGTCGGTATCTCCACAAGAGGCCCTGATAAGGATGTAATGGAAGAAGCCTGCTATCAAAGCTACAGCAAGGCGTTCCTGTGGCTTCACATGGCCACTGTCAGTGTGAACTAAGGCGAAAGTAACTGTGCAAGAGGCCATTCGTTTTGGAGAGCTTTCGACGTATAAAATGACTAAGGAATAAAACTTAGACACCCAGAGTGGGATTATTAACCTGGAATGTCAGGGTATCTGTGAAATCTACAAATTGTGAAAGTGCTTAGCACAGAATAAATGGTTTATAAATATCTAAAGGACTACTCTTAAAGGGAGGGTATTTTTCCTTCTTCCAAGCACAAGAGAGGTATAGAATAAGCAGGTAGGCAAGAAAATCAGCTGGGATTTAGGTGTCTCAGGCCTCAGGCCTCAAGCCTCAGGTGTAGGCCTCAAGCCTCAGGTGTAGGCCACAAGCTGACACCGAGGGCCAAAATTATGTAAGTTCCTACAGGGCCAGACTCCTTAATGTAGCTTTGGGCTTAGCTGGGGCCATGGGAATGCCCACAAGCCAGGGCCAGAGGATTATCAGTCTTATAAGAGAGTGACATCAAGGAGGGAAGAAATATCAGTTGGAAAGCTCATCATCAGCGACCCAGACACATCAAGATGTCTTCCCAGACTGCATTATCCAAATAGAACTAGATATTTTGGAAAGCAAATGCTAACTGGCGGGAACTGATGAGAATGCTTATGAAAAATTCCCAGTCATCATCCCTGAGCTGGAGAATGGGGCGACCACTGGCAGAGGCACAAAGGACATTTCAGACAGGTACTCTGATGTGTAGATGACTGACTACTTACTCTGTTTCCAAGCTGGTTTATTCGGTTATATTTCTGTATATATTAGACTTAACTTTCTGTATATATTAGACTTAATTTTCAACTTGTGAGCTTGAAGGGCCTACATAATCCTATTTTGTGAGAGATACTTTCAAGCAGTCATTTTTATATACCTTTGAGGAGCAGCATGACAAGAAATATCACTTTTCCCTTCTTTTCATTTTCAGCCCTTTTGGGGTAATGGTATAGTAGAATATATAAGAATTTCTAATACATCTCTCTGAAGGTAGGACCAGAAATCATACAGTCGAAAAGGAAGAATTTCTGTTTCTTCCATTAAATTTCTTTGTTATTCTAAAGTATGATGTCATCTCTTTACCTTAAGCAGCCCCCACCAAGCTGCAGGTTCTGTATGTTTCCTTTCTGTACCTCAGGCCTTTGAGGGGGTCAGCCTCTCCAGCCAAGTGCATGGGCCTGGAGGGGCTGGGCCACCGCTGAGAGCAGGCAGGGCCTGCAGTGGGGCCAGGTGTGCTGTGGTGCTCAGATGCGAACCTTGTCCAAAGGGCAGGGCTAGAGTGGAACCCCTGGAAACACTCACGGCGACAATCAGTACGGACTTGGTACACTCCAAGCACAGCCATACGGAACCTGCTTAATTTAGTCTCCCTGTATGGAGAAAGTAAATGGCACTCCAGTTCTGACAAGGGTTTCTGAGAAGAGGTTCTGTACAGCCATGCCCCAGTTAATAATACGGATGTGTTCTCAAAATATGTCATTAGGAGATTTTATCATCATGTGAACACCATAGACAAACTTAGATGGTAAAGCCTACTACACACCTAGGCTAAATGGCATAGACTACTGCTCCTAAGCTATGAACCCATACAGCATGTCACTATACAAAACAAGATTAAATCAAGCACAAGAGAAAATTATATAATCAAGAGACACAGCAAAAGTGAGATGTGTGAGGCTGCTACTGTCATAGTGCGGCATACTGTTTTACAGCAAAACTTATTTATAAGTAGAAAGAGTACACTCTAAAAAAATGACAGTATAGTATAGAAAACATAGTATAGTATAGAAAATACATAAACTAGTAATATAGTCATTTATTCTCATCAAGAATCGTGTACTGTACATAATCGTATGTACTATACTTTCATACGACTGGCAGAGCAGTAGGTTGGTTTACAGCCGCATCGCCACAAACATGCGAGTAATGCGTTACGCTATGTGTGACATCACAGCGGCTATGACATCACTAGGCAATAGGAATTTTTCAACTCCATTATCTTATGGAACCACTGTCATATACGCAGTCCATCCTTGACTGACACGTTGTTGGGCACATGACTATACCTAAAAAGCATGCCTCAGAGTTAGATATACCTGAAATGTACGTGGCACCCAAACCAAAAGATGGGAAGAATGCTATACTTGCCAACTGAAAGTGCCTTGTGAAATATGACATTTCTATGAAGGAAAATCTTTGAATTTATGTTTGTTTTGTTTGTTACACAAAGGTTTGAGTATGTGCCATGTCCAAGGCATGGGGGGAAGCCAGTCTGACCTGGAGCCCACAGCATGACTTTCCTTTTACACATGGGTGCAGGGGAAGCCACAACAGTCCTTATCCTTGTCCTGCTACTTTCTACCTTTCCGACTTTGAAAAGTGCACTGAAATTCAGGGGTTGAACCAGATGACCTGAGATCCTTTCCAACTCAAATATTTTATGATGACAGAGTAGGTCACACCATGTCTTTTAACTCATTTGCAGAACAAGAAGGTGTGAAGTCTATTTTTAAAGATCTGTAAGTAAAGTTATCAGGGGCGAAGAAACATCAGACTCCCTTTTACAGGTTACAGGTAAATTTTTAAATGTAAAAACCTGTGATGTTTATTTAGCTGTTTATGTGTTTGTTTTATTGATCACTTGTATCATAAACACATTGTTGATAGGGCAAATAACTATAAAAAGAGTTGAGTTGAATATTTTCTAGCGAGAGATTTTGTTTCTGACCTAGAGAACTATTCCTTTTTCTCTGTATCAAATGAAAGAATAAAATATAAACATCCTCTCCTTCAAACCCCCAAATCTCGGCAATTAGGTGTGTGCTATTAAAAAAAGCCAATAAAAGTCAGAAGCTGGCTGGACAGTGGTAGACGTTATTGAAGATCTCAAGTACTTGGATCCCTGAGATGCCTCTGGCTCCCTCTCTTACCTGAGGAGCCGGAGTTCTGCCAGCAGAGTAGGGTTTTGCTGCGCCTTCTCTGGAGTGGGCTGAGAAGCTTGTTCATGTTCCAGCCGCAGCCTCTGGATCTCCTGTAAGATTTCTCTTAGGAGAGAGGAGAGTGATAAGGAACCAGGGTCAGTTAAATTCTAGGTTATTCAGGATCTAACATCTGACCATCTCAGAGCCACCAGAGCAAAGAAGGGGTCATCCTATGTTTCTGAGAAGGACTGACCCTCACAAAACCAACTGTGTTTACAAGGCAGTGGCTGTAGCTAGTTGGATGCTGTGGGTGAGAGGATTCTGACTTTATTTCTAGTACACATGAACCATGAGGATTCTGCAGTGTGTCACTGGAGCCTTCAAGCTGAGTGTTCTCACCAGGACCTACTGATCTTTCTAGTAATAATATAATGCCATGGTAATGTGTGCAGCTTGAAAAGTACACTACTTCAGAGAAAAAAATGTGTCTTCCTATTATTTATGATCACAGTCTGACACCATAAAGTAACTGCAGCTACCAAGTAAGAGGTACTTGGAGGGAAAATAAGGATAAATGGTGCTCATTTCATAAAACTTAATAACCTCATTCTCTCACCAGGAATGAAATTCCTCTCACTGAATTTATCTGAGAAGACCATGGTTATGCAAAATGTTCTCTCTTTTTCTTAACATTTTCAGCCTTAACAATGGATCTCAACTAGGGCGGTCTTAGAAGTAAAGTGCTTTTAAAAGGATTCACTATAATTGAGTCTGTGACCTAAGAGTGCTCTTAGTGTGACCTCTGTCTGGGGTGAGATGTGTCAGTTACTGGTGTTGGGGCCTGGACTGCCCTGCACTGAAGTGAATGTTAGGCTGGCCATAACAGATGGGTGACTTGTGTAGGGCAAATTATCCCTAAGTGAGTTAGAAACCATTAAGCAAGGTTACAGGTCACATATTCTTGAAAGAGGGGTCAGTCTCCCACCCAACAAAATGCACAAGAACCAATAAGATGGAACAAAGCACCAAGAATGGAAGGTGAACTTGGCGAGCAAGAGGGATGGCTTTCCATTTGAAAGGCTAATTTACAACTGCTTGCTTCACAAACACACCAGCATCAGTAAGCTAATTACCAGTCACCACACATCTCATGACTACGGTGAGGAGGCTGGACTATAATTCAGTGGTTTTCAACCTCTTTTTGTCCTCCTTGGTGTCCCATGGTGAAAACCTTTCTTTAAAAGAAATCTCCTATGGAAACACTGTGTGTCAAACAGTTAGGAGAGAGATGCTCTGGTTAAATATAGGGTGGGCCCTGTGCTCCTAGCCCTTTCTCCCCCCTTGACAGAGTCCCCAGGGTTCCATTGGGCTCAGTCTGAAAATCAGTGTACTGAGATCTTTTCCAGGGCTAACACCTTGATATTCTATGACTCCCACTAGTTCTTGTTGGTTCTAAGGACAGAACCATGACAGAACCATGTAACCCAAAGAAGCAGCAGCTCTGAAAAGAAAAAATAGTAGTAAGATATATAATGAACATTGAGTGCTTAGTCTATATCCAGGAATGGTGCCGTCCTCTTGAATCTTATTTAATCCTCGTAATAATTCTGTTATCTATAGGCACTACTATTATATTTGTTTTATGAATGAGGAAATCAAAGCACAGGCCAGTTAAAAGACTTGCCCAAGTTCGATAATACATAAGTGATAGAGGTGATTTGAACTCAGGCTCGTTAGCTTCAAAGGCCACATATATCAGACTCCCTCAGGTTTTGGTACTTGCTCTGACAGGCCTAGGCTAGGTAAGCTGTGACTTATACAACATAATATGAAGAGTTCTACTACTGCTAATACTAAAACCAACTGGCTCGTCCAAGGGTGCTGTAAGGAAGCACTATCTTCTAAAGTTGTTGATGAAATGTCCACGAATGACCTAAAGTAGTCATGAAGTGAGGTGTGGAACTCTATCCTCTCCTGCAGCTCAGAGATCTGATTATTGGGTTAATTACCACCTTGGAGACCATGGGACTCATGGGGTAAATTTCTATGGTGCGGAAGTATGACCTGGATAAGTTTCTGGGACGTGTTTCTGGGGTCTTTGAAAGAAATGAGGCCACTGGCTTAGTTCGGGATGAATTAGAGGTTCATCAGCCTGAGGTGGGGAAATCTAGAGGCCACAGAAGAACTTAGGCACGGGACGGGGCTCTCTTTCTGGCATCTCATTCCCATTTCTTTATTCTCTCTCTGGTCCTGAAAAATATGCATTCAGACAATACAATCTAAAAACATCCTAGAAACAAGCAGGAAGAGCGGTATCACCACACAGCCAAGGCCATTCAAACATCCGTGGTGCTTCCTGCTGATTCTGGAATCTCACAAAAAGACAGATATCCCTGGGTATTTCCTTAAAGGAAGTCGTGATTTCTCTTCAAGTATGCTATCCCCATGCTGGGTGAAAGAAAAGGATGGGAAGGGAAAACAAAGTGCTTTGGAGAGGCGGGGGAGTAGATTAACACTGCAACCAAGATAAAATATGTGTGGGCTAGTGAGTTTTCATTTTAGTCTTTTCTCTTTCTAAGATTATAAAAACGTGACAACCAAATTTGTACCTTCCTTTTAATTTTTTTTCTATAGAACTTTAAAGAATATTTAAAGATCATTTATTCTAAAATTTTCAGGTCAAACTATATAGGTATGAAACAATTATCACAACCTTCTCCTTTACCAGTTTGATCTCAGAAGTCACATCAGTGTTTAAGAATGGAATTAAGTATTAAGACATTTTGGTGCTGTTCTAAGAAATGTAGAATGTACAAGTTGTTCTTATGTTGGGCTTTCTCAGCATTGAGTTTGAGATCTTACTCAGCTATGTATTATTTCTTTTACTTTATATTTTTACCATGCTTCTACAATGTACCAGGCATGGTTCTGGAATCCAGGGGCCATTTGGCATGGCCTCTGTTCTCAAGAAACTTCCATTTCAATCAGGGAAGACAGACAATAAACAAGGAAACAAACAAATAAATGCAATTATTTCAGGTAGTGATAAGTCATATGCCTCCTCCCTGCCCTCTTGCTCCCCCTCCCCTACAGGGCTGTAATTAAGAGTGGTTCCTGGGGTAGGAGGTAGTGGGCAAGATTAGACAGGTGGTCTTTTGAGCTGAGATCTGAATGATGAGAAGGAACCATCCATGCAGTGGTCCTGAGAATGAGATTTCTAAGCTGAGAAAATAGCGCAAAGGCTGTCAAGACAGAAAGAAGTAGGAGCGTAATGAGCAAGGTGGGCTGAGGCTAGAAAGGTAGGCAGGACCTTGCAGACCACAGTAAGAGGGATGAGTTTTAGTTAAAGTGTGATGAAAACTCATCAGTGAGTTTTAGACAGGAAATCACATGATATGATCTATGTTTTGTAAAATGGCAGGTTGGATTGAGTGGTCATGGTGGAGATAAAGTAGATAGTTTTAGGGATAAGCTATTGGAGTGGACTGTGAATCAATTTGCGTTGAACAAAGAAAGGACCTGCTGAAGGACTGGACATGAAGATGTTTAGCTTGAACACCAGGGCGATGGTGGCCAGTTCAAATGCCTCTTTTTAGTCTGGGGTCCTTATAGGGCCCCTCCTTGGAGAGCCTTCTATTTGTCTCTGGATGGCAAAGATAATTTCCTTCTAGTACTCAAGCAGGCCCTTCTGCATTAGATGGCTCCTTAACAAAAATAAGTGAGTCCAAAAAAGGGAAATGAGACTGTCTAGAGAGAAAACATTAATTTTTTTGACATCTCAGAATTATATATGTTTTCTCATGAAGCTTCTGAAGATCTAAAATCTAAAGACTAGCTTCTACTGAGCCAACATCACTGGCTCAAGATATCTTCCCTTAAACATGCATACAGAGCAAAAACCTGGATATTTTAAAGCATGACTATAGGTTATCAATGAATGCACATTTTGATCAAAAAAGCCAACACATCTAAGAAGCCATACCTGTTCTTATTTTCTAGTTCTGCAATCAGCTGCCTTTGTTGCTTATTTGCATCGATGGTGAAGGAAATGTCTGGAGCACTTCTCTGCTGAGTTGGTTGCTGTAAAACATGTGGTTTATACTACTTAATATTGGAAATGGGAACCCACATGTGACTGAGAAGACAGGAATTATGAGATGTGCAGACAAGAAAGAAGAAACTATTTCTCTGAAAACACAACGAAAAAACAAATACATAAAATCAGATTGCCATTCCTCTCCTAAGGACTAACTTTCCTGTGGATCTGGAACACATCTATGCAATGGAAAGCAGAACAGAATCTTTGGCAGACAAATACATACACAAAACGTAGAAAAAACTGCTCTTTTAACTTTCTGATTTGAAGTCTTTGGGGAGCTATTTCATTCTTGCCATGCTCTCCACATTGCAACTGTCCTCTCACTGCAGGTGGGTATAAAAAAGCATTTCACTGTTGAGATAACGCTTTCTCTAGAATTACTGTTCAATCACTGTAATGTACAATTAAAAATGTCATTGTTTTAAAGTCATATTTAATACAACTTTCTTTTCTTTTGGTCAACATACTTTTAGCATTTCTTTATTCATATATATAATTTAATTTTGATGACATATATATTTCTTTTACATTTATACCTCATTATTCTTGGTCATGTAACTAGCTTTAACAACTGGTGTATATGCAGTCATAGCTTTCTCTATTTCTTATAAAATTATATATATAGGTATACACATATGTGTGTGTATATATACACATGTGTGTGTATATATACACATATGTGTGTGTATATATACACATATGTGTGTGTACACATATGTGTGTGTATATATACACACAAATTATATATGTAATATATAAATTAGTCCTTGATTAAATACACACATAAACATATGTATGGTATGTGATTACATGTCCATATGTACATCTATACATGTATATACAAGTAATAATATGTCATATTTATATATATGTACATATGTATATGTGTATTTAGTCATGGGTTAATTGTCATTGTTCTACAGTAACAATTATGTGTACTTTACTGTGCCTTGCTTGTTTTGCTTTACGGTACACTGTAGAAATTTCTGTCAATATTTATTGTTTTTAAAACAAATTATAAAAATCACAACTTATCTTTCTACCAAAGAACACCAAATTTTAAAAATGGCACCTATTGCCTAAACCCAAGACATGGGGAAACTCAGCCTGCTTTTTAATGTATGGAAAAATGACTGTAGGAAAGATTAAGTGTGGTAAAAACTTGTGACCCAGGTTTTTCTTCTGATTTCATTACATAATTTTTCTTGTATGTATTTTGCATAGCGATAAAAGTAGAAACTTATCTGAGCCAGTTGTGAATTGAGTCACGGCTTTGCTCTTTATATTAACTGATCAGGAATTACCCAGACAAATTAGATATTAGGCTGGTTCCGCAACGTTGTAATGGAATACTTCAAGCTATAGATTTATGGCATACCAGCATGATAGCTGAAAAGGGAAAAAAATGGAAGCAGTGGAAAGCCAGACCATTTTTAGGTCTTGCAGACTGTACAGTAGCAACTCTTGAGTTCTGCTGTTGTAGCACCAACTATAAGGATGACAATGAACATGACATCCTCTCACTCAGACTACTTACAGACGAAGTGGACTCTGCTGCCAGTCTTGCTGCATACCTGGCGATCAGCCTGTGTTCTTCATCAAGCCGGTTTGAACTCTCAAGCATACTATTGAACACAGAGCAAGGAGACTGTTAGGTAATGAGAAAGATACATGTATTTATATTACCACTAGGGGGATTTGCTACTTCAATTTTTCGGCACAAAAATTTTGAAAGCTATACAAAACCCTGTTAGGTTAATAATCTCAGATTCGGATTCATAACATGATTTAATATGTGGCCAGAAAAGTCATTAACGAATCTTGACTACATTCAATTTAATTGTCTTACTAAGAAAGCTCTAAAGAGGAGTTACTTTTCTGATCAATATTTCTTACAAAATAATATTTTCTCTTTAATTTTACTGCCTTTAACGTTTTTATTTCCTTATTACACAGGTAATATATGTGCAAAACAGATGTGTTAGAAAATATGGAAGCTAGATTAAAAATGAAAACCACCACCACGAACTGTGGTTAGCCTGGTGTGATGCCCACCTTCTGGTATTCGCACTTGTGTTAATCCTCTCCCTTTAGTGGATTTACTGACTTGCTTCTAATGAACAGACTATGGCAGAAGTAATGAAATGTCACTTCCAAGGTTAGGTTATTAAAAGACCATGGTTTCTCTCTCTTGAGCTCTTTTGATTCCTTACTCTGTGGGAAGCTAGCTGTCATGTCATAAAGTGGCCTGTGGAAAGACCCATGTGATGAGGAAATGAAGCCAGTTGGCACTTTGCGAATGAGTCCACATGGGCAGAGACTGCAGATGGGATTGCAGGCCCAGCCAACAGCTTGATGGCAACCTTGTGAAAGTCCTTGAGCCCCAGGCACCTCGCTAAGCCAAACCCAGATTCTTGACCAACTGTGAGATAACAATTGTTTGTTGTTTTATGCTGCTAAGTTTTGGGAAAATTTGTTATGCAGCAATAGGTAACTAATATAATTCTCATGAATAAAATTACTACCTAGGTAACTTGCTATTTTATATTTACTTCCAGAGAAGTGGAATTATAATAGCGGCTTCTAATGACACTAATGAGAATTGTTTAATGCCTCCTATAAATTTACAGAAATTGTCCTAGAATAAGGATGAACTGAGTCTCTAAAAAATTAATGCTAATAGAAGCAAAAGCAATAAAAAACCACTAATACAAATATCAACTCTTCCATATTTCAGAAGGCCCTGCACTCAAGACTAAGTTTTGGGTGCCGTTAAAAAAATTCTGTGCAACACACCAGTGACATTAATCCTGTTAACAGATGAGTTGGTCAGAGTTTGGTTTATCAGTTATTACTGTGAGTAACAGGTCAGAATCAAGATTAGAAATTAGTTTCTCCATTTACTCTTATTCTTAAGTTCCTTAAAGAAAAAATGAGTACTCATTATACATTAACAATGACACACTTCTATGCCACTATGAAGGTTGTAAAGAATACCCAGTGAAAAGTTTTGGATCTATATAAAGTAACATACATTTATATCATTTGTATGTACATTCACATGTAAGTAAATATGCAACATAGTCTTTTAACTTTTGTTCTAAAGCGAGAAGATGAGTGAAAATCATTATGTGCTTCCAGTGACATTAGTTATCTCTTCCTTGGTTGGCTGAATCCATTATTGTAGCATTTTGTTTCTCATCATTTGGAAGACATTCCTGTATCCATTATCTCTGCACTACTCTATACTCTTCATATGTGTAAATAATACCTGTTCTTATACTGAAGACTTCCACTCTAGGTTTAGCCCTTTTCTCCGGGCTGTGATAAGTACCTAGAATATTCTTGAATTTCTCCATTTACCAAGTCACTTCTTCATCTTCAGAAAGAGTCTTCTCTTTCCTTTTACCCAAAAGAATGCATGTAAAAAGCATCAATCTAATATGATGCCTAGAACACAAAGAAACAATTTAATTTGATTTTAACATGTTTATCACTTCTGGCTGGTATATTAGTGACTACAAGCCTAATTCAACACTATGTAGACAACAGGATCCATTGCTCCAAGCTCACGACAATGATTTGTTTGACTGCCTGAAAGTGACTTTGTCAAAAACACTTGTGAGTGTTTGATAAATAAATAATAAAAAAAATCTTGATATTAAAACCTCATGATAAAAGTGTCTTTTATCATGAATGACCAGCAAGTTTAAATAATATGAAGGTTACATAAAAAAAGCCTTCTGGAAATGTAAGATGTGAAGTTATGAGATTCTGTCTAGTAAGCTATAACTCATACTTCCACGCCTTTCCTCCCCCCTAGCACTGAAGGGACGAGGGGTGGAGTGATATATTACCTCTTTGTGCACACAAACGATTTATGAGTCCACATGTACTATTTCAGTATGTTCAAATTATACAAGAGTGAATGAGCCATTTCTCTGATAAATTCCATTATTTCAAGACTTCAATTACAAATAGTTGAAAATAAATGGCCAATAATCCCTAAATCATTAAAGAAATACTGATTCCAATACTTTCTCCATCCCTGGATACTCATTTCAAGACTTTATAATCAGTAATCTTGCTACAAGGCTATGATGGATTAAAACCTGGCTGCTGTGTAGACTGCATTTGAAGTGGAAAGATCTATTATTTTGAAAGCTCTTCACTTTCTACCTTAAATACATGGCTAGTGGCTGTTGCCAGTGATTTCAAAATGGCAGTCTAGGAAACTCGAGTTGCCCAGCTAAGCTAGGGCTTACTAAATTATGATTTAGCAAAGATTTCTGGGAACTCAGGGTTTAGTCACATTTTTTTTTTCTTTGCAGGCATGTTCTGATTTCTAGAGGGGGAAAGTAAATCAAATAATAATGTTATCCAAAGGCCACCAGAAATACTTCTATGTTTTCTCCTAATATTTTTTCCATTTGTCTAAATGGTAATAGGAATTTTATCACTACGGATTAATTTTTAAGGTCATTAGGCCTCAGATATTAAAATGCAAATTGCTAATAGGGGGATTGCTTCCTGAGAAGGCATTACTAGTTAACACCAAATGGAGGATTACTTTATGAAGTTATATCCTATTTTTGCAGTTGGTGAAGAGCAAAATGCTATGGGTTAGAGCCCTGTTCAGGTCTTTAGGAGTCAGTGAGCAGAAGGGTCAAGGTGGAAAAGAATGAAGTGATACTGGGCTCCAAGGAGTAATTTTTTTTTAACACTTTAACAGTAAGGCATATATACATTTACACTGTGTGTTCGTCTACCATAGTTAGATTTTTTTCTGTCACCATATATTTCACCCCCTTTACCCTGTCTACCTCCTCCCTCTCCCCATTCCCCACCCTCTGGTAACCACTAGTCTATAGTCCATGTCCATGAGTCTCTGTTTGTCCTGTTCATTTGTTGCTTTTAGGCTTATATCCTACATATAAGTGATATCATGCCCCAAGAAATAATTTTATGGGACTGAAGAATGGGGAGGGAAATGAACTAATTCTCAAAGCATGAAATGTTGGCTCTTTAATGACTGGTTTGAAAGGAAAAGACAGGAAATCAAGAAATGGCAATCTTCATGGATAATGATAATAAACATTAGCATAACAATGGCTTCTCTACAGGGATACCTCACGCTCCTTTACTGAGACCCTGACTTTAACAACCCACTATGCTATAATCATATACAAGGCCATGCATTCTACCTTCTACAGACTCTCAAATCCCTCCATTTCCTTCTATTCCAAAGTCACGGATATGCTCCAGGCCAGTGTCATCTTAGCCTGGATTAGTGTAAAGTCCTTTCAACAGGTCACTTTGATTTCAGACTTATTCTTCCTTTTAGTTCATTTTCTATCCTGTAGTTGGTGATCTTTTACAAATGTATTTGGCTGTAACATTCTTATGCATCAAATCCTTCAATAGGTTCTCATTTTTGAAACTCCTAACTAAGACATACGGTCTTGCTTAATCTAGCTTCATCTTTCACCTGTTACTCTAGTAGCCTCACCAAACTTAAGTTCCTCAGATGCATCATATTCTCTCTGCTCCGAACAATTTCTCTGCCCCCTCCAACCACTTCCACCTGGCTAATTCCTCTTCATCCTACTATTGGCTTTAGCTTTCATTTCTTACTCTCACCTCCAACCTCCAAATTTGGGTTCATTGCTTCTCATATATATTCCTTAGCGCTCTGCATGGCACTGACCTTATTACAGCTGTTATCCCTTTGCATTTTAATTGCCTTTTCACTTGTCTTTATCCTCCACTAACCTATAACTTTGAAGGCAGAATGGTTCAATCTTTTCACCATTAGATCTTGAATATTTAGCATAGTGCTTTGAACACAGCAGGAACTACCTAAGAATTAGTTTGACAAAAGAATGAATAAAGGTTAGCTCTCTTAGGCTAGCAATGTCATGGTCTTTGGCCCACCTCTTTCTTGGCTTTGCATGAATCCTCAACACTTTGAGAAAATCAGAATACAGATGAAATACTGTACTTTAAAACTAGCCATGCCATCTAAAATCGAACTGCAAAATATTCACTTTTGGCAGAGTTAAAAATCAAGATACATTCTATGGATGCATACAGATTCCTTATTTACTTTATATAGATGCTAAAGTTTATAGAAATGTCATTATACACATTTGTATTTAGAAACATTAGCTCTTCCCTACCCCCAATCATGGCAAATTCTCTTTTGGTTCACATGTTGCTGTTGTTTTAAAGATTAGGAAAGCAGGTGACATCCGAAAGGGGTAAATAAGCTCCTACTCAAAAGAAATGCTTATTCTTAGAAGGGGTGAACCACTGGTAGGGATATTATAAAAGAATGAGTGGGAGGTTGGTCTGGATCATTTCTGGATTCAAATCCCAGCCCTCTCACTTACTAGCTGTGTGACTCTAGGCAGGTCACTTAACCACTCTGTGCCTCAGTTATCTCATCTATAAAACAGGGATACAATGGTAACTTATCTCATGGCTTCTCAGGAGTACCATGTAAAGTGCTTAGCGCAGGGCACATGGTAAGACTGTGAGACTTCTTTCTACTCTTACCTCTAAAAAGCAGGTAACACTGTCTTGATATGACCATCTTTGCACCATCATTTTGTTATCTATAAATTAGCTTTTTGTTCAAAGAAATATGATTGGTTATTAGGCAGTATATTAAGCTATACCAAAAAGAAGACAATTTAGTTGAATCAATGAACGACTTTACATAAGCAATAGGTGGTCTTCATATCTCTCATTTCCTAGACAAAGGGAGGAGTTAGCTTAACAGCGATAGCCTTCATTTCTTTCTCCTTGCTCCTGTGTGCAAAGCTGCACACCACCATGAACTTGTAATCAAAATGTCCTTTTTGTACAATTTATCGAACAACATTCTGAACTATATTTTAGCACATTTGGAGAAAGCATACTCTGAAGTTTATCCATTTGACAATATTGATGAACATACATGAACTATCAGTTTATTTCTACCCTATTATAATGGACAGGTTTTACAAAATAAAAATTTAAAAACTAACTTTTTATATGCCTTCAGTCCTATTCAAAATTAAAGAAGGAACTAACACTGAGTTATTCCCATGTGTCCAGCACTAGGCTAGCTAATTTACATCTATAACCTCATCAGATTGGTACTGTCATTCTCATTTTCCATGGAAACTTAAAATGTATTAGAATCTATAACAGAGAAGTGAACTCATCTTAAAATCAATTTATCATCTGATTATGCTGATAAAACCTCTGTGAGTACAACATAATTAATGCAGATATGCACACTGGCCGTGTGACGTTCTTTAGATTTATATTTCTAGGTTTCTAAGGAAATATCTTTCTCAAAAATCTAGTCCTATAACTAAAACTCCTAAACATTTTACTGAAGAAAAGGAATACTGTTAACAAGGAAATGAAAACTCATGTAAAAAAAACTGTCAGTAAGTGCAGATAATTTCTTTTCTCTTCCAACAGGTTGTAATAAACCTACCTTTTTCACAATCAACAATTACTTAAGAGTCGATCGAATCTTAGCCTAGATATTAAAAATATTAAAGGCATAAAATGCAGTGAATACAGTGTTGAAATGTGTTATAGACTGAATTGTCTCCCCTGAAATTCATGTGTTAAAGCCCTAACCCCCAGTACCTTAGAACGTGGCTGCGTTTGGAGACAGGGCTTTTAAAGAGGTGATTAAAGTTAAATGAGGTCCTAAGAGTGGGGCCCTAACTGAATATGACAGGTGTCTTTATAGAAGAGGAAGAGAACTAGGGTTGTACTTGTGCAGATAAAAAGTCATGTAAGGACACAGTAAAGCAGCCATTTGCAGGTCAAGGAGAGAGACCCCAGGAGATATCAACCCTGCCAGCACCTTGGTCTTGGACTTCTAGCCTCCAGAATTGTGAGAAAATAAATTTCTGTTGTCCAAGCCACACCATTGGTGGTATTTTGTTACAGTAACCCTACTGAACTAATAATATGAAATGGAAGAGACAAGAGAGTATGTGAAAAACGTTTTTAATTCTTGCCCAATATCACTTTTAGCTTTTTTTTTTTATTTTGCCCCCATCAGTTGCTTTTCCCACATCAATGAATTGCTCGTGCTTGTCTTTATCTATGTCAAGCTTAATACTTTACTTTTTCATCTACTTTATACTCTTACACTAAATGTTCAGTTTAAGGGCTGATTTATAATAGATGATTTTTCAATAGTAAAAATATTAATTTTTTACTAGTAAGAAAGATTTTCTGAGGACTCCTAAAAATTTTACTTAGAGCGAAAAGGAATTTTTACCTAAAACACTGTCAATATTCTACATCTACAGATGTTTATCGGGTACCTCTAGTGTGCCAGGCACTGTGCAAGATGCCAGAGAAATGCTGGTAAGCAAGTCAAAGAAGGTCCCTGCCTGTCAACCTACCAACCAACCCACCCAACCAATCAACCAATGGTTACAGTTATGGTAAGAATGAAAGAAATAGTTGCCACGATAGAGACTAATATAGGAGACTGACCTGAGGAGAGGCCTTCGACCTGAGATTGGAAGCCAGGGAAGGAGCCAGTGCACTCGTGTGTGGAAGGAGAAGAAAGGGGTAAAATAGAGAAGGTCCTAGGCATAGAGTAGAACTAGCATCATGGTCTTGAGGCAGTTTTAGGAATTGTTTTTAGAAACCAATCAAAAGCTGATGTGACTAGTATTGTGATTGAGTGGGAGAACCCCTGACAGCTAAGGCTGGGAGATGGGCAAGCAGGGGCTAGACCACACACAGGCTTCGAGGCCGTGGTGAAGGCTCTGGGTTGTAAACTAAATGCAAGAGGAATCTACTAAAGGGTCCAAGCAGTCAAGCCAATAAAAATTTAGACCTTGTATATGAAACCTAAAAATAGGCATCAAATGTATAATTTCTTGTCCTTGAGAATAACGTATAAGCAGAACCTGGTTATGTAAGTTCAGGAGTCTAAGTGACTGCAATTGATCATGACATAGACTGTAGTCTTTAATTGTACCCCTCCCTCCCTTAATCAAGGGGCCTTTTCAGAGTTGAGAGAAATGTGCCAGAAACTTCTGAATGGTAGCTATCAAGGCTATAATTAAGGTAAGAACTGGAAGTTCTGGGCTGATTTCTGATCCTTTGATCTGCCTGCCACAGTCAGTCCTCATAAACCACTAGCAAACCCAGGCACTTGATAAGCTTTAGGGAAGGGCGGAAAAAACCCTCATGGTATAGCATTTTGAGATCCATTCCTCCCCCACTGGAGAAGTGCTTGAAAATCATTAAGGCTTTTAAAACTTCACTGAATTAGGAATAAAGCAGAAATTCTCCCTTGAGCTACAGCTTATTTATTTGGCTTCTCTGACATCAGAACCAACAATGACACCTAAGAGTTTTTTTTTAATTTAGCAGCAGACTATTTACCAATGAGTCAATTTCCCATTGTATTAAGCAGTTGAGGTGGAGTAGAAGGTCCCCACATAGAGTTAATTAGAAGCATATATGAATAATTACAAAAACAAACCTTTTAACCAAGAACAGTTACATGGTTCCTATTTGTAGCACAGACAGGAAGGCTGAAGAATGATGTGGAAAACAGATGGGACCTGGTGTCAGAAGACCTGTGTACGAGCCCTTGTTAGCATGTGACCTTG
>NW_011888784.1:15166868-15267936 GCF_000151845.1 Pteropus vampyrus
CTATGTCAAGCTTAATACTTTACTTTTTCATCTACTTTATACTCTTACACTAAATGTTCAGTTTAAGGGCTGATTTATAATAGATGATTTTTCAATAGTAAAAATATTAATTTTTTACTAGTAAGAAAGATTTTCTGAGGACTCCTAAAAATTTTACTTAGAGCGAAAAGGAATTTTTACCTAAAACACTGTCAATATTCTACATCTACAGATGTTTATTGGGTACCTCTAGTGTGCTAGGCACTGTGCAAGATGCCAGAGAAATGCTGGTAAGCAAGTCAAAGAAGGTCCCTGCCTGCCTGCCAACCAACCAACCCACCCAACCAATCAACCAATGGTTACAGTTATGGTAAGAATGAAAGAAATAGTTGCCATGATAGAGACTAATATAAGAGACTGACCTGAGGAGAGGCCTTCGACCTGAGATTGGAAGCCAGGGAAGGAGCCAGTGCACTCGTGTGTGGAAGGAGAAGAAAGGGGTAAAATAGAGAAGGTCCTAGGCATAGAGTAGAACTAGCATCATGGTCTTGAGGCAGTTTTAGGAATTGTTTTTAGAAACCAATCAAAAGCTGATGTGACTAGTATTGTGATTGAGTGGGAGAACCCCTGACAGCTAAGGCTGGGAGATGGGCAAGCAGGGGCTAGACCACACACAGGCTTCGAGGCCGTGGTGAAGGCTCTGGGTTGTAAACTAAATGCAAGAGGAATCTACTAAAGGGTCCAAGCAGTCAAGCCAATAAAAATTTAGACCTTGTATATGAAACCTAAAAATAGGCATCAAATGTATAATTTCTTGTCCTTGAGAATAACGTATAAGCAGAACCTGGTTATGTAAGTTCAGGAGTCTAAGTGACTGCAATTGATCATGACATAGACTGTAGTCTTTAATTGTACCCCTCCCTCCCTTAATCAAGGGGCCTTTTCAGAGTTGAGAGAAATGTGCCAGAAACTTCTGAATGGTAGCTATCAAGGCTATAATTAAGGTAAGAACTGGAAGTTCTGGGCTGATTTCTGATCCTTTGATCTGCCTGCCACAGTCAGTCCTCATAAACCACTAGCAAACCCAGGCACTTGATAAGCTTTAGGGAAGGGCGGAAAAAACCCTCATGGTATAGCATTTTGAGATCCATTCCTCCCCCACTGGAGAAGTGCTTGAAAATCATTAAGGCTTTTAAAACTTCACTGAATTAGGAATAAAGCAGAAATTCTCCCTTGAGCTACAGCTTATTTATTTGGCTTCTCTGACATCAGAACCAACAATGACACCTAAGAGTTTTTTTTTAATTTAGCAGCAGACTATTTACCAATGAGTCAATTTCCCATTGTATTAAGCAGTTGAGGTGGAGTAGAAGGTCCCCACATAGAGTTAATTAGAAGCATATATGAATAATTACAAAAACAAACCTTTTAACCAAGAACAGTTACATGGTTCCTATTTGTAGCACAGACAGGAAGGCTGAAGAATGATGTGGAAAACAGATGGGACCTGGTGTCAGAAGACCTGTGTACGAGCCCTTGTTAGCATGTGACCTTGAATAAGTCGCTTAATGTCTTAGAGCGACTTATCCAAATGGAAATAATATCCAAACTCATAGGGCTTTGACAAGCACATTAATTAATATGTGGGAAAGGGCATTGTAATTTTTGAAGCGCTTCTGGTTCCATAGTGTAATGGTTAGCACTCTGGACTCTGAATTTTTGAAGTGCTTCATAAATGTAAAATTTACTAATATTCTGGCTGCTGTGATGAGATACAAAGGCTGAAGACAAAATCCCTGCCCCTTTGAAGCTTATAATCAAAATGAGACATCACAATGCATAGAAAAAAATACACAAATGGTAACTCATTATCACCATTCTTATTACTAGGATGTGCTCAAAATGTTTGTTAAAATGCAATAAAATAACATAGTAGAATATGTAATGTCAGGTAATAGATACGTGGTGGCTGCAGTGTGGAGGAGTGTCCAGAAAAGGTTTCTGGAGAGCATGCATTTATGTAGGTTTTGTAAGTGGCAATGTTGCCTGGTGGTTATGAGCTTGTGATAGGGTGAAGAAAGATAAAAATCTCTGCTCCACTGTTTAGTAGCCATGTGACTGTGGGATAGTCATGTAACTCTCTTAACTGATCCCTTTACTTATCTATACAATGGGGATGATAGTACAGTATTATTTTACGGTCTTACTCTAAGGACTACGGGAAATTATGTAAATAACTCTGTAATTATAAATTATGTAAATAATTTATGTATTATGTAATTTGTGTGTTATTATGCAATATGTAATTTACATAATATTATGTAAATGAAGCTTTTAACACAGTGCTTAGCATGAGGCAGGTGCTTTTAAAAAAGTAGCTCTTATGATTATTACCATTACAAATCTCACCATAGTTGAATGATGGTAAAGATTATAGCTATAATGATGATAAAGAAGGTGAGAGATCACTACATTACTTATATAAGCATGGCAGATGTGGAGAATTGTTAGGATCTAATTAAACAGAAAGGAAAGAGAAGGAAAAATGAGAAATTTGAAAGAGAAGTTGGAATGTTTTAAGGACTGAAAAAAGCTCTGAGAATATAGAGGGCAGCAGCTATTAAAACGGAGTCTGCTTCATTGATCAGTCTTAAATTCTGCTTTGTTTTCAAAATACAAATCACACCTAGCTTTCATCATGTAGATGTAAGGTGTCTCAGCTGAGACAGTTTTATGGTCTTAAGTGACCATCAAGTCAATATGATTAATCACTTGAGTAGGAAAGAGGGCTGGTAGTAACAAACTCTAAGCTCTCCTCTTGGAGATTTCTTTGCTACAACTTTAATTAACAAAAGGTCAAAGAAAAGTGATAGAAATAATCAGAGTGTGCTTAGAATTATGGGGAGAGAGGACACGGTGTGAGAGCATATCATTGCCTTCAGACATAATTAAATCTATATTGACCATATTCTTCTTTGAAGATTACTCATACAATTTTTTTTTTTTTTTTTTTTTGTAATTCAGTATTTTTAGTTCTATTGTTTCAGCCACCATATAACATTGTGGAACCAAACTCACTGGGAATAAGATTAAAGCAATCACTCTTTCCATGTGTAGTTTTGTGAGGCTGAGATGCGAGTAAGAAGAGGAACTGTTTGAATTACAAGCTTGGAAAAATTTGAACAAAGAGATGGGCTTAGCTGAAGAATCCATTTTTATCTCTTGAAAGAGTAGGAATAAAGTATAAAATTAAACTAGCATTCTGGTTATATATTTTTTAAAAATACAAATTAAGATAAATATGTAACTATTAAATAAACGTTCATCAATGAGTCACCTAAAATCATCTTATGTACTAATCATGCAAAAAATAGTTCTAAGTTATCAGAAGCAGAAACAGGAAGGAAATTTGGAAAAAGTCAAAGGAGGAATGTTCTAGAAAAAATAAGTGGCTAACAATACCAAGTGATGTAGGCGATGAGCATCAACTGTTAGGGGGTGCTTTCTGTAATATAACAGAGGAAAGGAGGACCAGCTATTTTAAAGGCAATTTTCTCTACTGGCTCACTTAATAGGTATAACTGCAAAAAATCCATGGGCCCTTAGTTCAGAGAAAATTAGTTATTAAGAAAAATTGAAATATTTCTAAGGAACTAGTTTGCTAAACATGTTTGTAAAACAGTCTAAACAAGGCTGAAATATATGATATATATATATATACATATATACGTATATGTGTGTGTGTGTGTGTGTGTGTGTGTGTGTATAGTCTGTCCATTTATTTTCATTCAAATTGGAAATGTACATTTATTATTAAAATAAAGTAACCAACCAATGGGAGAAATCTCTTTGGTCACAATTAAAATAGAGAAAAACTTTATGAATGCCTTTATCCTAACTATCTGAATCCACACATTTAACACATTTGAAAGAAAGCTTTGCATATTCTGGGACTTAGAAGGAGGCTCTATAGCATGGCCTCCCAGAGATATTTGTAAGAAAAAAGTTGAAAGGTAATTTTCTCACTGTAATCACCATTAAGGAAACAATTTCCATGCTATGATCCCATCGCATTGCTTTTCCTCTTTTTCACTTTTATCTTAGGTGAATGGAGCATTGTTCTCCAAATCAGCAGAGACACACAAATCTTTGGAATAAGACAAAATCTCGCATTACCATTGTGCGGTATTTTGATATGGCACTTGTAACACAGAACTGACTGGTGCGACCCAGAGTTCTGTATCCACCTGAATGGCACACATTTATACAAGTTGTCCCTTCAGCTAAGATAAACAAAGATATCAACTCTATGAGACATTAATCAGAAATATCCAAACTAACATTACCAATGACGTTTTAATTGAATCAGTTAAAAATTGCCTTAGGGATACCTCTGGCATCCAGTGCCTTCACCCCTTGCTGAGACTGCTTGTCAAGAGATGGGACTGTTGCTCTAAGGACAGTCAAGCAGCCAAACCTGCACTAACCATGATGGGTTGTTCCGGAGCATGTTGACATACAACCCGATGAGAACATGTTCATCAGCTAGCCTGTCTGCCACATTCAGGCTGTACTGTATCCTGAAACAGGGCAGGAGGAAAGAAAGGGTATTGTTAGGAGACGTGGACAGAAACAAGCAGAGCAGGTAGGAGTGAGTTTGTGGTAGAAAAGACATTTAGAAAACTAAGCAAGTGAAGGGGAAATAAGCGATGTTCTATGAAAAACACAAAGTCCAAGCAATGAAATTCACAATTGCATTTCACTAACTTTAAAAACAAAGACTTCCATTTAGGTAAAGAAACTTTTAAGAAAACAGACGGGCATTCTTCAAACTACTTAGGCCAAGAAATTCATCTGTACAGTAAACACACTGAAGTGGGTTGCAAGCAAAGATTAAGTAGGCTTTGGAAAATCAAATCTGAAACTTAGTATTTAAAAAAAGAAAGGAAATCAGGCAAAGTGAATAACAACACAGATGTATCTACTCAAAATAACTACTTGGTGCTGTTAATGGAGTTATAATGAAGCTGCTTTTACTAAATCAGAAATGGTCTTTCAAACACAAAGCATGTTGACAAAAGAAATCTCCATTTTTAGTTTAGTTAATTCAGGGTTCCAATACACTCTGGCTTCAACTTACCCTTTGCCCTTCAGAAAAGCTGGAGCAGCCCTAGCCAGCAGTTTGTTCTGCTCTACTTCACTGTCCTTGGGAGGAGAGCTGGTTAATAAGATGGGAAAGCCAAGAAGAGCGTAAACACGGCAATGCATTCAAGGATAAAACTGGCAACAGAAACGCCAAAGTCTAGATCCAAGCTCCATTTGGACGGCTCTCTTATTATTTTGAAAAGTTCAAGATGTTTTCAGATTTCCAGAGTTGAACTAGGAGTAGAAGCCTGGCCTGAGAACCACAATTAGAATTACAAAAGCCACCACGATCCCAGATTTGACTTCTGCTACTTGCTTAACAAATAGACTGCATATGCCTAGATATATGAAAATTCATTCAACATTCATTACAGACGATAATGTGAACAGTCCAATAGTTCACCAAGTCCTGCCAGCATTTAGATCTCACTCAAGAAGTTTATTTCTCCAGCCCTTCTTATGTTCTCCAACTTTCTGGGTTGAATAGAGACTTGAAAATTATCTAGTTAAGACATTACTGTCATATTAGAAGTGCTTCAATACTTCAAGCACAAGTCACCTAAACTTGGCTGTGAAGTTGCAAAGAAAACTTTCAGAGAAAGTGAAAAAGAAACCTTTGAGCCTTATAAATATATATTTATATTTCTTGTGTCTATACCTGGTAAATAGACTTCCATCAATATAGCAAATTCTTAACATTTCAGATTCATTATGAGGTACACTCATTTAGTAATTTAAATGACAGTCTAAAAAGTTTAAACTGTAGTTTTATTGAAAGACAAATATAAATATTAATAAAGTGTGGTCAAACCAGTCACCTAAGATATGCTATAATGAATATGCATGCTTCATTGGGAAATAGAGTATTGATTTGTAGTATTACAAATGTACTTGAAATGTGCTTAAAGAGTTTGCTCCTTGGTAGGTTAAGCTCTACGACTCCGGCATACCTAAAACTATCCTACCTCCTTTACGGAGAATACAAAATTAACTATATGACTTTGTTGAAATACCAAGTTTTTAATTACTGGGATTGAAATTATGAGGTTTACCACAAATTTTTCCAACTTTTCAAGAAGTTCTGAATCATATATATGTATGGCTTATAAAGTAGTTAAAACTTTAAAAAATTGAATGATATGTTTTAAGGTTTCACTACAAATACCACTCTTTCAAACCATGAAATATTAAAAAATAGAAATTTATAAAGGCATATATTGGAATTATGCACATTATAATTGAAATCCTTGTTTTATAATAGTATATACTACAAGATTCCTTAAATAGTAAAGTTTCTGGTAAATTTAAAATCAAACTTTATTTGTACAGAAAATGTCTAATAGAGAGTAGGCAGTCATGTTTGTTAAATGTGTGACTTCACTCAGCTTTTCAAGAATCTGATATTACACTAAGTATTGCTGTGTTTAAAAAGTACAACTGCCCACAAACAAAACTGATGTTAAAAAATGAAATGATTAATGTTCTAGAAGAATTTATTATCCTGATGAACTTAAAGATTTTTTTTTTCCAGCATACTTACTGGTCTCTACCTTCTAAGACTATGGCCATCAAGGCCAATAGCCACTTTAAACCATCATAGTTGGCGTTTTCCCATCATCCCACCAAAACAGCACTCCAAATCTTGTTTCTTGAAGTATATTCTTCTATGTTCATTATCTAGTAAGTACAGTCTTCCTGCTGCCTAATTACCTCCCAACTTTCTTTTTTACAACTCAAGATTGATGTACCTACTATATGATTTCAGATTCTTGCAAAACCACTCAAAACACTGTGTGATAAATCAATGATTCTTTCCTCCAAATTAAACTATTTCCTTTCCTTGCTATGTTTTTATGCCCCCTGACTCCCAGAAATTGTGGTGATATTTCCTAAATCAAAAGCCTAATCATAATTACAAAGATACAACCTCTGATACTGAATGTACAGGAAGAAAGGACCAGTAAAGAAACACAGGAGGACCTATTAGGGAATGTGTTTGCTATAAATTACATCTGGTGAAGTCTTATGGGAGGAAGATGATGTGTCAATAAAGCCCCAGAAGTGCCGTCCCACCACCTGGCCACTGACAAGCACTACCACTGGAGGAGCCCTACTCAGTATGGTGCTGGGGCTGGTGGCAGGAAGGGAGCAGGTGTCCAGATTTGCCTTTGGTGGCCTTA
This sequence comes from Pteropus vampyrus, assembly GCF_000151845.1. Taxonomy (NCBI): domain Eukaryota; kingdom Metazoa; phylum Chordata; class Mammalia; order Chiroptera; family Pteropodidae; genus Pteropus; species Pteropus vampyrus. The sequence continues at coordinate 15,174,173 of NW_011888784.1, forward strand.
TTCTTTTTCTCAAGTTCTTTGGGTTTCTCTCTCCTTACTATATTCTATTTGTCTGTTTACCCTCTTCTCTTTTTCTTCCTTCTTCCCAAGTCCCTTCTTCCCTCAAAGGGATGAGTAGATGTTCTATGTACACACATCCCTTTTCCTTCTGTTGTCATTATCTCTGCATAGGTCCTTATCAGTTTTAAGTCCTTTCATGTTCCTTTTCTTTCTCACATGAATTCTTGGGAAAACCAGTTCTTGGAAAATATGACGATGATACTACGTACATTTATGAGTTTTTTTGTTTGTTTGTTTTGCTACAGTTGTTAATATCCAGTGCCAGAAGTACTTTTGAGTTTTGGTACTCACTGTCTAGATAGTTTCCATACTTCCTAGAACTAGCCTCAAATTTTTCTCCTCATCAATTATTTCTGGGAAGCCAAAAATATGACCATGTATAGGTGAAGTCAAGTATATGACAAAAAAAAGAAAAAAAGGCCATTCTTTCGAAATGAGATGGATCTAGAACTTAGAGAGTTGATGGGGAGGCAGGTTTCACCTAAAACTTGGGTCTATAAAGCCTTTTTGCATTAAGTATTTTTTCCAGAATTTCTTCTGCAGCTCCCAAGGAGCTTGAAGAAAGGAGGCAAAGTGAAAAAAATGTTGTCCTGCATTCTTGTGAAGATAGGAACAACATGTAGTTTATTATGATCTCTTCAAAGCAATACACTCTCATGATATTTTACAGAATAATTTAGATTTTTAAACTTTCATTTTGTAGCTCAGCAGTTTGTTTGGAGAAGGTAGGTGATATGCCCAATTCATTGTGGGCTTTGGGATCAGGCACACCGGAACCTATGTTCTCACCAAGAAATGCGTGCTTCTGGTATGTCAGTGCATCAAAATGCAACAGTAGCTTTTGCATAAATCTAGCTCTAGAAGTTTCTATTTCTTCTAAATGCTCTGTCTTCAAATCAAAATGCATCCGTCCTTTTAACCTTCAAAACTGGAAACTACTTGGAACTCCCCTTGATTATGAGTAATAAATCATTTTTAATCTGAGTCTCAAGGAGAAGCAAGTCTGCCATCCCTAAAATTTTATATATACGTATCTTTTCTCTTATTATTGTCATTTTCTTTTCACTAGGCCCTGGCCAATGTATAAGTATGTCCCTTTGCATGCATATTACCATTGATGGGTGTGCTGACAATTATACCCTGGAGGGTATGACAAGGTAAATTTTGAAGTTTATGTGTTCGGCTGAAAGAAAAGAGGCAGAAATTTTCCTAGAGACTATCATATCCTATAGACTATATATCATAGCTATTGTTTTCCTAAAAAATTCTCTCTTTCCTCTGGAAAATAGCATATATAAAGATAAGCGCTCTCTTCCAAATTTTTTCACACACACACACACACACACACACACACACACACACACACACACAGACACGTGGTTCTGGAAGGATAGAACAATTTAAAAATATTTGATATTTGTTTATTTAAATCCACCCTTTAGTTTTGAAGAGTGACAACTGATCGCAGTAGTTTTGCTTAAGTGCAAACATTCTGGGTGTATTCTAAGATAACAAAATCACACACAAAAGCTCCCTGGATTTTTGCTTAAACCTGAAATATATTTTTAAAAACCACCTCTGCTTATGTTGGGCTACTATATTAGCCCTGGTCAAAGACTTTTTTTCCTTTATTAAATATGAAAATAAAAGGATTTAAATAAAAGTCCTGGATGCAGTCTCATAGAGCAACACTACCATATAAATTATATAATGTGCAATAATCATTATCATAATGGTTGATAGGAAAATGATATTTGAACGATAGCAAATTAAGAAGAAATATTTTCATTTTTATTGATTTTAAATAACTGGTAAACTTGTGTGGTGTTTGGACTTGTGAAGAATAACTTGTAAAGTTGGCTCCCTCCTAAAATAACAATCAGTGTGAATAAAACTTTGCTTCTTACTGTAATTAACATAGCTGAGGTATATTAAAAAAGAGTCCACAAGTCAGTTTTTTCAGGAGATAATTTCTTGAAAAATTGTATTTCCCTTTCCTGTTCTAGCTTTCAAGATGTTTGATCTGAAACATAAAATATCTGCCACATGCAAATCAGCAAATGAGCATAAAAAATAGCTTAGTGTCTCAGTGGGAAAATTAGTTGTCAATTCAGGCTGGCATGAAAATCAAACCATCTTAAATAGGTACCATGGAAGAAATAATAAGAATTCTTAGCTCATATTTGATTCACTACAGTTACTGTGTTGTTCCCCAGATATTATCAAGCCATATCAATTGTATTTTTGTCAAGAGAGCCTCTAGAAAAGTTGGCTGGGTACAGAGCATGCACAGACAACGAAAGCAACTCTAATAGAGAATAAAGGTTACTGGGGTGAAAAGAGAGGTGACTACAGTTTTAATTATGCACTAACATTTTAGTATAGGAAACAGATTTGAGTGTGAAGACTGGTTTATTTCAAGTTTGAAAAAAATCTAGTATATTACTGGAGCTCTGGGGCTACATGGAATAAAGAAATATCTGCAGAGAGCAATTATTTCAAATTTCATGAAATTTCAGATAATGTGCCCAGAAAGTGTAAGAAGAGTAAAGAAATCTTCGTGGTGGTTGATTTATAAGTTCATCTGTTTTATGATGTTGATTTGTAAATTTATCTATTTTTCTGACTGAAAAGGGATGGGCTTTAATCTTAGAAAATATTAACCATGAGAAAACTTCAATTTTCTGATCAAAGGCTGAATTTAGTACCTCAATTTTATTTCTATTCAGTTATAATTACCAAAGCATAAATGCTTAAAATTTAGTTTGAACATTTTACATCAGATTAAAAATCTTGGTTGTTAGGTAAAGAATCGTTAGTTAAGCAAAGTGTTTGAAAAAAAAAAAAAAAAACAACCCTGCAAATTCAAGATACAGAGAATTAGTTTTCTGTGGTTGAAAACCCAAATCAATTAACTAACTGACCAACTAGTCAACTAACAAAAATAACTCAGGAAGCCTGCTCCACTGGGAAGAATCAGGATTTGGAAAGTGTTTGGGGTAGGTGCTGTGCCTTCCCCCTGTGCACTACTGAACCTAATGTAGTGTTAAGTAATGAACCAAATGTTATTGTGACAAACCAGAAAACAGCATATTAGATTGTGTTTAACAAACTCTATGACTCAAGCAACTTTCTAATATTTGGGAGAATGATAGGATCTGGCTAGATGTTATATATCATAGCTACTGTGATTCTTTTTCTGAGTGGTTACTACTATAGAGGTTGCATCTATAGAAATATCTGTGAAACCTTAAAAAAAAAAAGATATTTCTAATACCGGAGGTGAAAGAATCTAGCCATTTAAACTTTCAGAGCATACTTGATGTGGCTAATGAAGATAGCTATAATTAAAAAAACTTATTTTACATAGGAAAAGACTGGTTAAATTTCTCAGATAAACTAGACAAGGATTTTGGCAAGGTACTAACCAAAGATAGCAGACACTCAGAGGCATACTGCTGTGGGCAGTGACAGGGAGGTAGGGCCTTTTGGGCCTGACTTTGTGTCAGTGCTTGCAATAATATTTACAATAGCGATAGACTACATTTCATAAGCTTAGATAATGTTGCTGCTTCACCATACACAGCCCTAAAAGCTCTTTTCTAATGGTGATAATAAATTTCCATTGATCCAGCCATTTTTTTTTTTTTTTTACAAATTCATACATTTATAAGAAAACAATCTTGGTTTAGGAATACAGTTATGATCAAGAAAATGAATGAGGTGAATTACTCCATGAATTGTGTTATTGGACCCACATTCTACCTAATTGCTAATGAGCACTGAATACATACACACACACACACATACACGAAGACTTTAAAGGGTTAAGGGAGAATGCCTTTGAGAATCCTCTTTTTTCTTCTAAGTAAGGAAAAAGTAAATCAAGTATATAGCTAGAAATGGATATGAGAAAAGGGGATGCGACAGATGGTGGTGGTAACCAGAGTTATACACTCATAAATCTATGTGAGGCAGATTACAAGGATGTCAAAAGACTTCAAAGATATACCCTAGTGTCCTTTGAAGATCAAAATGGTATGCTTGCAAAGGACTCTAGGTGAGAATGCCAGGAGTTGATAGGGAGGATTTTGGACTGATTTCAGTTCATCCTCATTTCACTTTATCTTCCTAAGACCTGTCACAAAAGACAGAAAACTCAGGCTAAATAAAATATCTGCATGGCAAACTTCCCTGCTTTCTTAATGCTGCCTTAAGACTGACCGGCACCATTCTTGGCTTGTTAAGCTTTTAGGTTTTATCTGATTTTAAAAGGGGCAGTTGGGGTGGATCAGGAATGAGGGCAGGACTCTAGGTCATATTTATTTAGTTCCTTTCCAATTATAGCAAGGATAGCTCCTTTAGCTTATGCCTATATTTGGCATGATAGGTTTCTATCAATTTTAGTGTATAGACAGGTTAAGAAATAAATAGTAGATTATCACCAGCATTATCAAGTGATAGAAATTAAGCAATAATAGTATGAACTTGGTTGCGAAATTGCTACCTCAATAGGAATCAGACTGCCATACATTTGAGAAAAAATGGCCAGACCCAGTGTGACAGAATAATTTAAGTCATCAAGTCTTTTACTGCAATATGGTCCAGCCATGTGGCATTGTCCTGGCCTGACCCAGTTGGTGATAAAGGTCATTCCAAGATGCACTTTCATTCAAGAGTCTAAGAAATCACCATATGTGGTCTTGCAAACTGCATAAAAGCAGAAACTCATCCAAAGAAAGAGATCCAGCTTGGTACTCTTTAAAGACACGCATGTCATGTATACTGGTATGAGGCTACTAAATCAATAAAATAAGTGGAAAAGAGAAGAAAGAGCTGAGAAGTCCAGCTCAAGTTGGGAATTTTCAATGGAAGTTCATGAAAACCCAGAAGATCTCCACTAAGGCACTACAAGATGATTTTAGTGATGGAGCTGAATGACTAGTAGTCTAGTTATGGAACTACTACTACAATTAGTGATTTAGGGCTGGAATACTGACCGTGTGCTGTGGTCAAGCTGATTTACATACAGCTTTATGAGGGAATGCTCCTCAGCCACAGGGCTGGATACACTTATCCCCTCAGGTAACCTGAGGGATTCAAACAATGAGACCTCATTAAAACCTCCCATGGACAGAGCAAGGCCCACTCAGAGAGGAAGGACTTCAGTGTATATAGCTTTATTGAACAGCACCCTTAAAAGAGAAACCAGAGGCCAATCTCCATGGTGATTAGAAAAACGGCAAACTTTAAACAACATGTCTGTGATTCACAGGGAACATTCCGAAAGGAATGAAAATAGGAAAAAGGGAAATGATCATATTTTGAGTTAATAGGTATCATGCACCCTGGAGGAACCAGAATAGCTCAAAGTATTATAGGAATATTTTAGAGTAGAGGAAGCCATGTTATCCATCTAGACGCATCCACCATAAGCACCGTCCGAGCTGAAATGATATAAAATGACCTTCAGTAAGGATGGGGTCTATCTTTGCTTGACACTTGCAGAATGCAGAGCTTCCTAGTAAACACATAACATCTTTCTTAACATCATGCAAGATCTTTATATAGATGCACAGCCTGTGTCTCTTACAGACTTTATAATTTATGACTTTGTTTTAGAAAAGATAGTTGAATTAGCTGGTTCTGAAAAGGAATGCTAAAAAGAACACATTGAGGGCCTAAAACATATTATTTCACTGGGAGGTTCTGTCATTCAATTAGGTCTTCATTTCCATCTGTTACAGATTTACTTAATTTATAGGAAGGAAGTACCATAAACTGCCACATTCCGTTTCTTCTGCTAATTACAATTATGGGGAACACGTTCATCTCAGGTTCCTGTTCACGGGCACATACAGAAACTCAGGGTAAAAATCAGCAGTGTTTCAAGTCTCACTGTCTTCGAATCCTTACTAGAATGTACCGGGATATTACAGTGAAATTGGCATCTCAGAAACCTCTTTGGGGAAAAAACTGACTATGTTTGTTTTGTGAAACATGAGGCTGTATATCATTTTTCCTACTGGAAGTCATTTGAAATTTTATGTTCATTTACTCACTCCAAATTTCCTTACCTTTGTTTCTGCTTTCCTGTGAGCCTTCTCCATGTATTTATAAAATAATTCTCTGGTGCTTTATTCATGATATTTGATCAAATGACCTGGAGTACTCTTGGCCCCTGCATATTTGTAATACTAGCTCAAAAAGAAGTTATCTGCTTCACCTGTTCTTTGCTCATAATGGGAGTGGATCTTGTTCATAAAGATATCCACCATTTTTTAAAGTTCTTGCTATTACCCATGAAATTATTTATGTGGGAACTACATTTCCAAGTTTGATCTTCAGCCTCTAGCCTCAGGAACTCCAGAGTTCAAGAAGAAGACAATTCTTTTATATCTGGAGCTTTAAATTAAGAGATGTTTCAGAATATATATAATAATTTCCCCAATTATACCATGAAATTCCAATTTCCTGGCTTAACTGGACCATTCTAAGTGCTATGAAAGTGACTTTCTCAGTGAAAGAGAATGCATGCAGTACTAAATGTAAATGTCAGTACTAAAACGTAAACATACCCCACATTCTTACTATAGGTGCACTGTAAATGCAAGTTTCCAGAAGGGTTTTTAATACCAAAAGCTATACTCATTTCTCTTTAAATGTATCCAAATGAATGAAATGGAAAATGTGTGATAGATATTTACATAACTAGTTTCTAACAATAATTTTTGCTCTTGGCTTACATTGGTATATTTTTCTTGCCACAGAATCAAAGCTCATTACCAGAGAGGGCTTATTATATGATAGGATTGGAACTTACCTCCTGGTAATAAAAGGACTTCCTGAGGAGGGGACAGAGTGGGAGAACAGGGTATCATTCATGCTGGTTACAGGTCTGGGCGGCCTAAAACAAAGTACAGTATGATGCAAAGTTAGAACAAGTAAAAGTCACAAGTTAAAAACTATCTACCATCCTTCAAGGAGAGGGGCTAGGAAGACCAGAGTTCTGTGTTACCCAGGATCAACATGAAATTGTACATTTTCCGATTAAATTCTTCAAGTATTTTACAGTTACATTTCTTGAGAATATGAGATCTCAGTTAGATATTGTGAGGAAGATCTCCGGATACCATAGGAATGTTTATCCATGAGCTTCGAGGCTTGGCGTTGCACTGAGTCATATTCTCGATTGAAGTGAGGATTCTGAGGCAGCCTTACATCTACTGCTTTCTAAAGGGAGAAGCTCTGAAAACTTGGTGATAATCAGAATCTACATCCTCTTGGAAAGAGGAGGATTTCTGAACCTTTGGAAACTTCCTCCTGTGTTTTTCATGACAGTGGCCCTCTCTCAATATGCCATTTGTAAAGACCGAACTGCAAAATCATATTGTGCTTTATTTGCTCTTTGTTCAAAGTGAAGATGCAATTAAGTACCACAAGTATTTACTAACTTTCTGTTATCAGGATGATCCATATGACAGGGCACACAGTACAAGGCATCCCTTAAACTGCACCTTTTTTTGTATGATGAGAGAGAAAATAGGGTTCAATATTCTTCAGAATTATCCATGACTCTAAATATCAACTGTACCTGATCTGTCATTCTGTTTTTTCTTTTTCCCTTTTTTCAATTTCTTTCTTTTCTTTTTAAAACAATGTATTTATTTAAATTAGTTTCAAGTACATTGTACATTGGTTAGTTTGGATTCTATAATGAAGAGATTCTAGGAAAAAAGTAGACTCGTTTATCTCAATGTATTTATGGGAACAAACATGCTGTTATGCAGTTTTTAAAACGTCAGCACTATATGCAAAAATTCATTGACACTTTGGTTCCTGGTGTTAAATTGTGTTCTAAGATTTCTTAAGACATATTGTTTTTTGGATGAAGTCAAAACAGCAGGTTCACTATTTCATCTAGTCTAAACGTGTACCAAAGTTCTGAAAATGATCTGATAGTTTTGTATTACTTATCTGGAATGTATCTTTGATACATGAGGCTAGTTTAAAATTAATTCTGCCTTGAATAGAATCTCTCTTTACAAGAAGGATGCTGATTTTATAGAAATGTCCTCTATGAATTTTTGAAAGGTATACAGATTTTAAAACAATAAACAGAATGAATTATCTTACATAGCAGCTTTATAAAAAGTTAAAAATAATCAACTAGACTATTATTTCTGGTATTCTTTTTTCTTTTGAAAGAAAATTTTCCCATTTTTCTCGATCGCTAGGCATAGAGAAAACAAGCAGACTTGGAATGCTTTTTAACTAGCCTGGAAAACTTACTCTATTAAACCTGGTCACTGCAAAGCTGAAATTGCAGTTTCTTAGTAAAAGGCTTCACGTTTAAGGCTCATCATAAGAATGTTGAACTTGGGACCAAATTGTGGCTTTCAAAGGGACTGAAGTGCCTATTTACTCCATAATCAAATGACAAGATACCTTATGTAATAAATAGGTCACATTGGAAATTTTAAACATAGTTATTCTTATGAAAAAGAAATAGCTCCACAAGATAAAGCCACAGGGGTGTAGTGCGAAATCTCCTTTCTGGACACGACCTTCGCAGGGAACATTTTTATAAAACTGGTATTCTTCTTGTAAACTGAAAGTGTTCAGCTCAAGGCAGAATTAGTTTTAAACTAGCCTCTGATCACTCACTTGTTTTATGTCTCATAACCACTTATGATTACTAGTCTTTAGAAATACACTGGGGACTACTGAATTACTTACCAAGTATCACTTTGGGCAGCAAAAAATTGAATAGAATAGAGACTGTTAATCATGGCAACATTTACAAGCAATAGCTAAGAATAAATGTCAAAATACCAAAATGTCACCACTGAAGTGGCTACGATGTGTCTACAATGACATAAAATAGATAAATGAACAGCATATTTTAAAATTAGAAGTCTTAGGTATCCCCATGTAAAAAAAAAAAAAAGAAGACATAGATGTCTGTTCAGGGTACTAACAATTGAAAAACATGGAGAGAAAAACTTTTAAAGTCAAAAACAGAAAAATAATTCTGTTCTAACATAGACGGGACCTTCTGCATCCAGGATTTCTTATGTTATTTCAACAATTAAATATTTTTCACAATTTGCATTTTTAAACTAAGATCTTATGCCTGAAAAAATATATTAACAGCAAGTATAGATCAGTATTTTGATTCAAAGGCTATTTTGAGAATCTGGTTAGATATATGAAACTTTTCTCAGAAAAAAGGTACATTTTGTGTAGAATTTTAAGGGAATTCTGAAACTCTATGTGGAATCTAAATTGTGTAGATTTTGCCCTCAGTTAGTTCAGCGAATAACACATCAGATCATATTGCCACTATAAACTAAAGTTAAAATATTTTTACTCAGCCAATTAATGTGTGTGTGCACACGCGCACACGTACGCACACGCGCGCGCACATGCACACGCACGAACATGCACACGCACACGCACACGCATACACACCAACCCTGAACCGGCTGGGTACAAGGCCTGCGCTAGGTGATACTGCAGTGTGACTGTGCAACCAACTTTTATTTCACGCTGCCTCATTTTGTAATTCTTTAAGTGGGGGGCAGCATCCTAATTTTGTTCTACTGCAAAGCTCTTAAGAGCCAGGCCATTCACGTCCACCCTCTCCCTCTTCCTCACACCCAACAGCTCTTATTGAACGCTGTCCTCTGGGAGTGAAACTCCAGGCAGGTCTGGTAGAGAGTGACTCTGTGACAGAGCACAGAGAGCACAGACTTGCCCTCACTTCGTTTTGTTCAGTCATTAAAGGATTAGTGACTGTCTCTGGCTGTGGGAAGGAAAGTCGAGACAATAATAAGAACAGCTCCTATGAGATTACTTTCTGAAAGTGGCTGGCCCTTTGGAACACTCCTCATGTTCATTTACCCTGGTTTATTTTATGGCTTATTTTTAGGAGCAAAATTTCCAAAAATAAGTTAACCGCATTCTACATAATTGGTTTACATTAGTTTTTTGGATGTTTAGCCCATGTCAGCAACTGGAGCCTCCAGACTGTGCATTGCTGAGGACAGTGAACCCTCAAAGCCACTTGGGAGCAAACCAAACAAAGCCCCGGAGTATTTATACAAAGCTCATGGACATGCAACAGCACAAATCATTTGACGGTGTTTGCTTAGTTCCATCAGAGGAAAGAGTTACTGCTTTCATGAGGGTCTCATATCCACCCCAGTACTGCTTATGGGCCGTGTTCTGAACTGTCTGAAGCATGAACTTTGCATTGGTGAATTCCTAAGGCCAGTAGGTCTGATTGGCCCACCTCCTGACATCAAAATGTAAATAAACCTTGCAGTGTGGCAGGTCCCGCTAAACTGGGCAAAACAAAAGTCAGTTTATAAGGAGGGGGATCCACCTCTTCCAGATGTTTTCTGAGGCACCTGTGAGTAATAACTCCCAATTGTGCATAGAAGCAGATAATGAGCTTCTTTCTTCTTCTTAACCCAAGATAACACCAAAGAAAAAATACTTTCTTCTACCTAAGCCTTTCCTGTTTTCTTGGCCACCTAGTCCCAAGAGAGGCTCTAGGGTCTGGGAGGAGGAAGGGATAGGAGATAGAACTATTCTCTGGCCCTACTCCTTCTGCCCACCAAACTCACATATACTTTGGAGAAACATTTTTTAAAAGTCTGATTTTGGATGTTTTGATGAATTTTCCCACCAATCCCTCTCTGCAACCTTCCCCTGCACAGGTCATGAATCTCCTAAAGTGATGTAGCTTGGGTTAAAACAACAACAAATCCCAGGTTTGCTGCCATCTTTAAGAGGACTGGCTCTGCAGAGAAATGAAACGAAGGGCTTTTATATTTGAGACTCAAAGCACATACGATATTAAGGTATAGTGTGCTTTAAAATTTTCTTACTATAATAATTACATTGATTGTTAACTTTCAATTGTGTAAACTCCATTAACATCCATATTTTATAACTACGCTTTCTGAATATTTTTCATCTCTAGGTGAATTACATTAGTGTTGCACACTTTACTTGTGCAGCTGGGCTGAAGTACTGTATACCTTTACAATAAAAAAATTATAATGATATTATGTTCACTCTTTTTTTTAAAATTAAATTTTAAAACATGATCCCTGATGACTGATATGAAATTGCCTTTGTATAGATGCAAATATGTGTCAATGAAGAAAGATTTCTCTAATTCTGGACAGTAGAGATACTTACACGATGTGGGCCAAGTTGAGTGGCTTCTCTGGCTGGTCAGGGAACATGGGGTGCAATGGTTCACGGCTGGAAGCACAGCTCAGAGACTTGCTTAACGCATTAGTTAGCTTCTTAGCGGGTGATTTCTGGAAAGAAGAGGACAGTTATAGAAGTGATAACAACTAATGTTTATGTAACATTTTACCAGATGATTTGCTTCATAGTAGTCATTCATTCATTCATTCATTCATTCAAGAAATCCTCTTTGAGTATCAAATTTAGGGAGTTTGCTCAGTGCTCAACAAGCCACTAAGGTGCCTGCCTCCTGCTGCTTAGTGTCAGCAAACGCTGATAAATGGAAGTACTCATTGTTCATGGGACACCCGGGCTGGAGCTTAATGGACCAACAGGAGTCCTTCTGACAAAAATTCAGGAAACTGGGAAGATAATTCCTGGAGGAAGTAGAGACCCCGTTCTGGAGAGGAAAGCAGGAGGCAGATCATTAAAATCCTTATATGTAACATCAAGGACTGTGGTCTTTATCTTGAATGCAGAGTTTAAATTACAGGGGTGACAGGATTAGATCTGATTCTAGAAGGATTGCTCCTACTTAAGAAGGAAAGAAGGAAGGAGATGAGCAGGATGTTTTGCAGGAATCCAGGTGCAGGATAGTTCAGGTGTGTCAGAATATATCCAATTAACAATAAAAGTGGAAATTCAATCTGAATCTTGAGAATTTAAAATTCATTTTCTTTTCAGAGCATCATGCTACCTCTTTTTCATTTAGACTGTTGGAATGTTTATCTTAGTATTTCCCAGTCAAAATTATCAAAAATAATAGACCATATATATGTGGCCAATTATTTTTGATATTACATGTAATAAATCTTAACCTAAATTTTCCCTTTCCATGAGAAGCCATTTAGTTTTGTCTTTTTCTTTTGTGCATAGAGCCTATAATTGGCAAGATAATAAACTGATTTTGTCCACATTATTTAAAAGCTAAGTAGTAGGAGCATTGTTCCAGAAGTCCCTCTTTGGCTTTTGCTAGGAGAGGTAATTCTCAGAATACTTAAAACAGCAATAACAACAGCTCTTCGCCCCATAAACATCAGGGCCCCTTTATCCTCTTGAGGAGTCTAATCCTACTTTGTAAAGATATTGCTCTGCCATATAATTTTCACATCCACAACCCCTAAGAAAGAGGCTCTTTCTCTGACGCTAGCATTTACATACAACAACGATTAAAAATGATTAGTTTTCAAACACCTCCAGGATTTGAGACAGAAGTAAGAAAATACATTGACAATAAGAAAATAGAAAATGTTTCTCTCATCTTCTATACAAAATTGTATTTCATGATCTTTGTTAGTATATCTATCCTTAGCATATGACATAATCAACAGTAAAGAGTCGTATTTAAACTGACATGGAGCAGTCAGTGTACAATGCCTTAGTGAGAAACTGTTACTTGAACTCAGAATCTGACAGGTGCTAAACAATTAATACATCTACGCTGAATATTGGTTCCCAATAATTCCTAGAAAGGACATTTTGATTTTAAATGCATATTCTGAAGATCTTTTTATAAAAAAAAAGTTACTTTTTAAGTAAAGACTATATATTGAATTGAAATACACTGAAATAAAGAAAAAAACTCATAAAAGTTTACATTTTCTTGTGGAAGAACTATTTTAAGAGGGGTTGGCAGGGACTACGGTACATCCCACAAAAGGTAATCTGTACATACAGCAATACTTTCACAGTATAAGAACAATATCATGGAGACTGATTTTGAGTTTAACTGAGACACAGGTCAGCAAACTGTAAACCATTTGAACAGCAAGTTTATGAAGTCAAATCCTTCCCATAGACCTAGAACCACATGCTTCTGAGAATACATCCATCACATGGACAGACACTCACAGGTCACCTTTAGCAAGTAGCTCACTTGCACTATTTATTGATTTACTAATATAACTGCAAACTCCCCTTCCTCCAAAAAAGTAAAATGGAACAGCATCATTAAGCTCACATGCTTACACGTCTTTTCTTTATCTTCTAGTCATGCACTTAAGAGAACTCCAAGAATCTAAGAAAAAAATAAACTAACAATCATTTTAAAGCAATTCCTACCAAAAAAACAAAACAAAAGAACCTTAACTTACTGTGAAAATGAGATTATGCTCCAGAAGGTACTTGCTGTTCAATTGTTACCTATATCGATACTGAATTGCCTGTATTTCAAGAAGTAACATAGTTTGAGTCTTCCTATATTTTAAGTCTTGGGAAACTACATTGGGTTCAGATATAATAACTTAGACATCCCAGTAAGATGGGGAGTGGGAGGAAAGGGGGAAGGAATGTTAGACTACAAGGTAAGTTTGCCCCCTGAATCTGTCACCATCCTTGATATTCCCTTACATTCTGAGCGACAACACTCATACATCCAACTTTAAATATTGTCTGGACCTTGCCTTACCCATGATGTATACTCTTTCATTTGGTGCTGGTTGCTATGGGAACCACCGGCATGTCCCCTCCAGAAGCAGTCCTGACAGAGCTGGTAATTGTGACACTGCTGGCATCGGTATCGAAATCCCATCATACTCTCACTGTGGCAGTAGGAACATTCAACTGGATGGAAGACTAAGCAGGCAGTAAACGAAGAAAAAAACAAGAAAAACAAAGTATGAGCCAGGATAAGGAAAAATGCAGCCTAATGAGAACTGCATTTTTCTGCTGTTTGCCATGATTTCAGACGATAGTCAATTTTGGCTGAGAGAAGCATTATGTTTATTCCCAGAGTCTCACCACCCTTTTCAAGTATATGTGTGGAGGCAGAAGAAAAGAAATAGGATGGAGGATTGGTGTTCTTTTAACAACAAATCTCTGTAATGTCATTTGCTCTTTCTACTCCCATCTCTTACACTACAAGAATATAAATTACCCAAACTGACTCGCCTTTCCCCCAAACTGCTCTGTCTCCAAGAGACCAGCACAGCACACTGAAGACTCAGAAGCACAATGGCTGAACACAGCTGACTATCCAGTGGGTAGAGAACAAATATTACAGAAATGGAAAACCAGAGAAAGAAAAAAGGAAGGGAAATGGAGGGAGAGTAGAAAAACTGGGTGAGAAAATCGAATTATTTTTTAATCTTTCAATTAGAGTTGACATTCAATACTATTTTATATTAGTTTCAGGTGTACAGCACAGTGGTTATATGATTTATAAAGCGATTTCTCGATTAGTCTAGTGTGTACCTGACACTATACATAGTTACTACAATATTCTTGACTATATTCTCTATGTTGTACTTCACAACCCTGTGACTATTTTGTACCTACCAATTCATACTTCTTAATTCCTTCACCTTTTTCCCCTAGCTGAGTTATTATTTTTTAAAATGGAGTAGCTAATGGGCTTATTTAATGAGTGACATTGCTTCCATTTAATAAATAGATTTTGTCTTTCCTAAGAGGCAGATGGATAGGACCCAAGGAGGTGTGTTCATCATCTGAATACAGTTCTAATTCAGATAGTTTGAGAGACACATAACTTCCTTTGGCAAAAAATTTTAATTTTTAAGCAGGCCAGGTAAAATAGTTAAAATTTGAAGCTAACAAGTGATCAAATCCAAGTAATTGTTTACATGCTGTGAGCTAAAGATATTAAACAAGAACAACAGTTCTTGCCTTTGGTAAAATTATTTTCTGGGTAACCAGTTAGGGAAAATAATGTAATTGATAAAGTTAATTTCTGGGTAACAAGCTAAGAAAAATAATGTAATTGGTAAAGTTATTTTCTGAGTATCCAGCTAGAGAAAATAATGTAAATAAGAATAAACGAAGATGAAATGCAAATTGTAAAAACAGACATAACGAGTTCTGGATGTATTGTCTTCTGAATAAGGATCATATCCTCTCTTCTCTGGCTCTTAGGAAGGGCTGAATGAGACCTGAATTTAGAGACAACTGCTCTGGGACACGGCCTAAGACACTAATTTCCTGCAACAGGAAATAGTGAGCTAGAGGAACGAAATTACAACTTTATGATTGGAAGATGACTAGTTCTGGAATTATAAACAGTAATATTAACTCATCCTGCACGATCTGGACCTTGATTGCTCTTTGCTGCTGCAGATGAGTAAGAAGCATAAAAAAATACATCTCTGCTTGGTAGTGATTACAGAGAACTTAGTGAGTTCATTCTTTTAATCTCCATGAGCTAAACAGGATAAATTTATAACTTAACTAAGAGAGCTAAGGGCAGATGCTAAAAGCGAACTTTACCCCAAATGTATATTAAAGAAATGTACAGACATTAAGATTCTAGTAAGAAATACAGAATAAATTATTTTCTATTTAAGTCCAGAGAAACCTCAGAGTTAAAATAATAAATAAGAGCATCTAAAGATTAGATGAAGGTACTGAATTATTCCATGTTTAAATTTCTTTAAATCTTGTTCTGAACTGTAGTTCATATTTAAATTTGGATATACCAATACTAATTACTTTAATCCTAGAAATACTTTTATTATAAAAGCACATTATAAAAGTTTACATTACTTTAATCTTTTACATAAATACAACCATTGAAAGTTTATAATTCGCAGCATATGACAGAAGATTAGTAAGGCTCTATCATCCAATTATTTTCCTTATTCCTGGTTGAATGCCTAGGAAGAAATAATCAATGTCATGTACATCAATATTGGAAATTCATACCCAAAACAAATATTAGAAAATGTCACATTCCTATTGAGATTATTCTGTTGTATCAAGTCTTTAAGCCACACCTGACTTGTAACTGAGATGTACCAGTGAGCTTTAATAAGCTTTTAGAACTGACAGTCCTCATTTTGCATTGCACCTATATGGCCTTACAGATCAGGAAGACTGGTTAGTTCAATTATAAACAAAGCTCAAAATGACTAATCTTTCCTAAAACAATGACCTTGGCTTAATATCTATAGACTTCATGGCCTAATTTCAATGATTTAAAAAATTGTCTTAGCTCCAAAGGTAACTAACTACTCACCGTTTTCTACATTTGCCAGTCGATGCAGAAGGGGCAACCAGACCAGACACTGCGGGGGAGGATCTGACATGAGGGTGTCCAAGAAGCTGTTTAAAGTGACTTTTTTCTGCATCAAAAAACCCACAAAAATTTAGAACAGAGAATAATCTTAATTTATCTGATATGCAGATATCATTTGAGATTGAAGAAGCAAGACATTCAGTTAACCTCTGACATATAAGAAACAGAACTTGAATTTAAACATTAATTGCATTTTATACTTATACACAGAACTGAATTACCTCCACTGAGGCAGAGTCAATATTATCATAAGGAGAAAAGTCATTCTCAGAGCATCACTTTCATATATGAGGGACAGTATGAAAATGATGAAGAAATATGACTAGACATTCTCCATAAAGTTTTACCTAATAGTGTGTCCTGGTGTACTCTGCTATTCCTATAGCAATCTTCTAAATCTGTAGGATACCTATCCTTTTAAACTTCCACAACCTCCATAAGTACTAAATATTTCATAGTCAACATGAATGGTTCCGCTATACAAGATTAGGAGGGAATCCTGTTAAGAGGAAGTGATCTCTCCTTCTTAGGAGAGAACAATCTACATTAAAAAAAAATTTCTCTTCTCTCCTTTCCTTACAAACCTTTCCTCTCAATTCGGTCTGCTTCTGTCTCATTATTCTAGTCCCTTCTGATGTAGAAAATGAATATATTATATCTATAATTTTCCCTCAAGATGACAAAAATAAAGTTATATTATTACATGATATTGTAATAGCATGAATGATAAAAATTACATGTTTATATGCAAAAAAAAATTATCATTTTATTTGGGATTTTGAATTATAATATGAAGTTAGATGACATAGTTTTTTTTTTTTTTAGATAAGAAATCAGTCCTGAAGAGCCGGAGTGCCTTTTCAAGGGCTACACCTTATACTAGTCCTTGTAATTCACAAAACAACTGTTTTGGTACCCTTTGATTAATTTTTTTTTTTATTAGCAGCTATTTACAATTTTAAACCTTCCTTGTAATACTAAATACTTTAAGCTTTTTGTAGGATTGATAGCAACATTATTACTAAAAGATAAATTATGGAAAGTATGTCATGAGGCAGTATCCTTTAAAAAGTGACCACAATTTATGTGTCTAAAATAATGTTGTCTTTCAAAACAATCACTTGGAGTGGCTTGTTCTTTTTCCAATGAAGCAATTAAAAAAATTAAAAAATTTCATCATTCAAACTGCTGTTATAACCAGTTTATGAAGCCCAAAAAATAAATTTTATTATTTTTATTTGTGTGGCTTTTTTTGCACTTCAAATGATATTATGCATTTTGACCATTCATCATAAAACTCACTCCTGGAAGTCAAAAAAATGTTATTATGAATTTAACATATATAAATTTCTTATCATTAAGGATATGTACAAAATTATATCATGTGACAGTCTATAGGATATTTCAAAAGAAATTTTGAGCAATGTCAACATCCTATATAATTCTTTTTGAATATATGTCCTAATAAATTAAATAAAGTCCTATTATTTTAGCTAGTTTTTAATGTGCAAAATTCTAAAGCATTAGTATATTTATTGAGTATTCTACAATACACCACTACTTAAGATCAGCAAATGTACAAATGACAAATAAATTCAGAGGCAGAGAGATTAGTTTGGGGCTTAATGCAATAGGCCAGATGATAGATACTGGTGAATAAATCCATTCTGATATCACCAACTCAAAAAGGAAATAAAAAGAGGACCACAAATCCATTCACCTAGGCCTCTTTCTTTCCAACTTCATTGCCTAGAACTTTTCAGAACTGGGGGCAGAGATAGGGCACCTTAAGCCAATTTTGGGGAGGGAGCATGGGAAGGGTCAGAAAGGCTTCTTGGGGGAGATGCCACAGGAGAAGAGTTAGCACTTATTGTATCAAACCATCCCTCTCTTATTGATTGTATGGATACGTTTATGATTCTACACAAATCCATGACTATCGAGATACCTGATGTACTTTTGACCTCCTAGATCACCAAGTGAACAGACTGATGAAGTTTATTAGCTAGACGGTAGATGCAGTTTTGTACTGGCTGCTATGCAATGATTTCTTATTAAAGGGATCCTTTTAGAGGATATCCTTGGTTAATTTGGATTTTTAAAAAATACCACTGTGCTGTGCTGGACAATGATGCTAGATATGAAGACTTCCTACATGACTGGGAAGATATAAACATGGAGTGTCCCCAAAACTAAGCAGCTTCCCCTGGGCTAACTTTTACTCAGTTAAAGCCCCAGTTAAAACATGTCACTCTGAGTCCGAAATGTATCATGTTCTGGAAGATTTAGGTAGCCATGTCTATCATATTTTGGGTCTCCCAGAGTGAGATGTGACATGTGCCACATCTCTTTTTATCTCCTTTGCTAAACACTGGTGAAACCTAATGCTGGGTCAGACCTGTGTTTCATGTGAGGCTGAGTGACAGTTCAGTCCTTTTGATAGTGCAGTGATAATAATGATACTGAGGCTAAAAGTTGTTATAATGATTAAATTAGACAATGCAAGTAAGGAACTTAGCATGGTATCTCACTCACAGTCAGTAAATATTGCCTATTATTATTATCCAGGTGTGTTGGGTTTAGTTACTGACTCACAGGTAATTTGTCAGAGGCTGGAAGGTATACTACAGGTTATGAAAAAGAACTGTCTAAGTTGTAACTTGAAGCGAGATGAGAAGGAGAGCAACCATTGTTTGAAACATAGTTCTTTAAACACGTTCTTTCCTACCTGTTGAGAGAAACAGGATCTAGCTGATTGTTCTGTATAACCAAAGGAAGGACCTTCAAAAACTGCTGTGGGTAGTTTGAGAACTTCTCGCAGAAACTGATCATATCGTCCATAAACCATCACCCCACTAGAGTCAGAAATCATTGAGAAAATATCTGATGGAAGGAAAAGGAAAGATATTTATTCATCACATAAAAATTCCCTACTGTTTCAGTTCGACACATCTGCTGCAAATAACAAAAAATGTGGCAGAATAAATAATACTTATGAAAGAATAATATAAAAACTAATTTTTATGCTGACCTATTCCTGTTACGGTGTTTTCTTTGTTGTCTCTTTGTAGATGAGTCTGGCCCATTGTATTAACTAGTAATTTGGGTAAAATCAGCATTTTTTGATAAGAAAGAGAACATCACATTGTTATTTTGGGGTCAATTATCAACTCATATATAACTCAATGGGAGAAATTTTTGTGTGCATGAGAAATATGCTAACCTCATTTGAAATGCACAATGAAAATTTTACTACAGCACTGGTGTGTGTGTAGCTAGTTAGCTCTTTACCCATCTATGATATCACTAAAACTTTTGAGTTTTAGTTTAAGATATTGAAAAATGAAAGACGATGGCGATAAGGATGTAATGAAAACACTTGATTAACTCGCCACAGAAGCAGAAAACTTTCTATAAATCAGTGTTCTGGGTGGAAGGCATCTGATTTACAGCAAAGGGTCTTTTGACTCATACAGTCAAGAGAAAGCCTGGCCTTGTGGATGATCAATGAGGTAAAGTCAGGGTCTGAGATTATTCTCAGCAGAGACTATGGCATCATTGAACCTCTGTTCTTTAGTTTCTGCCACTACGTGCACTTAATGAATATTAATGGTATAATTTCCCAAGGTATTTTATAACTCCTCTGTGGAAATCACTATTGAAATAAGAGGGCTTGCTAACGTATAGTTTGTCACCACGCTAGATTGTAACTAGGCTAGCACAGCTGCTAGGATAAACTGTTGTAAATTCAATGTGCTACCTCTGTTCCTTTTGGGCTTAAGTTTTCAAGGTCAAAATATAGTCTGGAGATACTGTTTTTACACTGTAGTCAGATGCTCAGTATATTATCGGCTTTTATTGAATTATGTTTTGGGGTGTGAATTGGTTCTCATTTTCTTTAAATACTCCAGTTATAAAGGATTTCCACTGTGCTTCAAATAGTTTATCAATTATGAGGCTACAGAAATTCTGTCTGAGCAACAAAATTAATGTGGTTCTCATCCACCTTCACAATGTTGTTTACTTAGTGAATTTTATCTATGTTTCATTATAACTAGTCAAAAAAAAAAAAAAAAAAAAGACTTGCCAAAGGGGGAAAAACTCATACTACAGCAAAAAATTCTTTATAGGAACTCAATAATAGGAAAAATAATAGACTTTCTTATTAGAGCTGCCATTTTGTTTGTTTTCAAGCAGGTTGATTAAAATTGGATCATCCTGATGTTCTTCTAGGCTTGGATTTTCTAGGCCAGAGCACATTTTAAAAAGTAGATTAGGACTTTCAAATCTCCCACTGAAAGAATTTAGACAACATTCTAACTAGAGCAAAAGCAGAAGTACCAACAATGATCTTTCATAAACTTGAAGCTAATATTAGACTCAGTTATGTTAATGAAGGTTTGTAAAGCAATAGGTAAACTAGGGCTAGGTCACTGGGATTAAAGGGAAGTGACTGGTAATGCCATTCAGGATTTTCAAAAGAAATGAAAGGACTCTGAGGATGCTAACAAAATATGTGTTTGTACTTTAGTTCTTGGCCCTCTGTTTTACATATATTACATATATACACATACATCCATAATATGCTTCTAATATGTAATATACCTGTATGTATATCAAATAGGGGGCTATTTCCAGGATTAAATTAGTTAATAGGTGAAAAGCACACTGATTTAAAGCATGCAGAATAGTGCCTGACATCTAGTCCACAGTAAATGTTAGCTATTTTTATTATTAAATTTAAATCACATTTTTCTGCCATTTACTTTATATATTTAGGCTTTGCCTCCCCATTGGAATTATTCTTTAATGTTCCAAATTATCCTCTAAACCACCATTGTACTTCCCACAGTACCACAGAATGATAGATACTGCAGAAGATTTTACATTCATTAATTCATTCAAATAAAATTAACTTAGCACATACTAAATTGTGTGAAATTGTGCTAAGCAAGAAATATACAGAAAAATCAGGAGGTACCAGTCTTGCCCTCTGGGAGGTCCTGGTCTACTAAGGATGACAGAGACATGCTCACATCATGCATCATATGACATCATCTACTGTAATATGGTGGTGTGAATATGGAAATAGGAGGGTATACAGGATACAGCAGGAGCACAGAGAGAGGATTCTTAGAAGGAGTAGTGAGTTGGAGATTTTCTTACAAAGGTGACATCTGAGCCAAGAATAAATGACAATGAGGGGCTAGTCAGGCATTAGGAAACAGGGTCAGGATGTGCATTGGCGTGCTCAAGCATGACGCATTCACAAATCTTGAAGCAGTTCATTATGCCAGGGGCTTGCATACACATAAGGGCACGGTGGCAGGTGAAGAGCTTTGAAAGCTCTACTAAGGAGTTTAGATTGTGTCCAGAAGATGTTGGGGGGAGATATTGAAGAATTTAAGGCAGACCAGTGAGTTAGAAATATTACTCTGGGCGTAGGCATGGAGGCAGAACAATCAGTTCAGTAATAGAAACTCAACAAATACACTGTGTTCGCCATAATGTAGTCTTTTAAGGAAAAACAAAACAAGCCCTTCCCAGAAGCTTTAGAACAGTGCCTGGCATCCCAGGCTTACAGCACTGGATTCAGAATTTCATAAGATCTTTAAGACTACCCAGGGTCCCCAAAGCAGAAGTATAAACAAGTGTTCCATTTCATTAAAACAACAGGCTATATTGGGACCAAGAACAAATTTGACAGAAAGAGAATATTAGGTCAGTTTATATTTAGGTTGCCAAGTCCTATGACCTCAGGGCATGCCCTCATATCCTAGGCTGCCTGGAGGTGCGTGATGAACACCTTGCATACTGGTTCCTTGCGACTCTGAGTATTGGAAATTGTGGTGCAACCTGGGGTTGTTGTCCCATTTAATGCATTTTAAAGCAGTTTTAAAAACTGTTTTAAATTTTCTATTGTTTTCTACATTTTTGTTTTTTATTTATTTTTATTACATATTTTTAGAATTTTATGGTTTTACTAACACAAATACAATGTGCACACAAGCTGTCTATTCATTTTCTTTGCTGCGCAGCCTGGCTTTGGGATTAGTGACTCTGATAGCCAGTTGCACTACTCTTTCCGTACTGGCTCTGCAGTTCTTTGAGGAGACATTGTGAGCAATCTCAGCACAGTAAGATTTGTTGCACATCGGCAGCACTTCAAGCTGCTTGACATCATGGACCAGCAACTTCCAAAAGCCACTGGGCAGCATGTGCTTTGTTTTCTTGTTACTCCCATACCTTGAACCTTCTGTGCACTCTATTGTCAATGCGTCTGGGTTTCCGCCAATTATGCTTAATTTTGACATATCAGTCTGACTGGTGTGAGATAAACTTCTCAGTCCTCTTTTTGATGATCTTGGGCTTCACGAGGGGTCTGAGCGCAGCCATGATGCCGAATAGGAGATGGCCACCACCTCCGTAGGCAGCGCTGAGGAAGAGCCATTTTCACATTTTAAAACCTCTGATTTATTTCCAGCCAATTACTCTTGCCCTGTTCTCTCTAGCATTAAAAGGCTGGTTGGAACAAACAAAATATTTCTGTGTGCAAAAATAAAAAAATCGCCAAACAAGCACAGCTGGCACATAGGCTTACGATGAATTAGAATTTAAAGAAGGGAACACAAACCCCTCAAATCCTGAGAAATTCCATATCCTTTCATTTTACTTTTTCTTATTACAAAAGCAATGCAGAAAATCATTACTTTGCCTGTTCTATTATTAAATGCAAGCTGGCAAAAGAAGACTAGAGAAAACACCCACAATCCCACTCACCAAGAGTCAGCCATTGCTGTCTGTGGGCGGATTTGCTCGTATTTGCTCATCTGGTCAATAATTACCACTGGTGACTAAGAATGTTCATTTTTGACTAATTAACATTTTGGAGAGGTTCTTCCAGCCAAACTGCTTTCATTTAAATTGTTCGTGGTCAAATCACTTTCAACTGACTTACCTGGAAACTATTAAAATCACCTTCCTGGGATTAATTCTACGAAGAGTGACTCCTTAGTCAGAGAACTGGGGACACATTAGCCTGTGATTCAGGTCCACAGTTCTGGGAGACGGCAACGTGACGTATTGTGATCACATTATCTGTGTTTCTACAGAATTTGTGATACTGTGAAGCTTATTTCTGCAGACTAGAGAATACAGTTTACTTCCAATGGGATTCATGCATTTGTTACTTTTTCTACCATACTGAAGAGGATTTGGCAACTAGATAGCATTCTTTGCTTACCAATTATGGGTTTTTTGGTGGGTGATGAGGATAGTGTGAGGAAAAAGCACTGTAGCAGTTACATTGTTTGCTAGGAATTTGTGGACTTGCAAGAGACCTGTAGGAGTTTTGACAATTGGTAAAGATCTGCTCGAACACTTGGTTATATCTTGAGCTCTGGAATTGTGCAGACATTGTTCCTTGCTTACCCAACAACCATTCCCTTCATCTTTATTGGCTCCAAATTTCTTTCTAAGCTAAGGGAAAGCAGTGGCCCTTCTTAGGCTAGAAGGTGAGAGTGGACTATCACCTTCTAGCCTAAGACTAGACTATCAAGGTCATCCATGACTATCAAGGTCATCCCTTTCCTGTTATCAGTAACTGCTGTAGCAATTGGCCTGTGAGGCCTCCCTGAGCAATGAGACTTTGGAGTGAGATGTGACTCCCGAAACTGTCATACTCACCTTTTCCCCAAGAGAATGATAAAATCTGACACTGAGGAAAGCTGAGTAGAAAGATGAAAAGCACTTGGGTCCTTGATAGCAAAGAATTAACCTGGTTCATGAAAGGCTCTGAGTTCTGAAGTGCAGAACACTGATTCTCTCAGTTTTCCTCAAACTTATTTTAATGGGACCTTTTCCCCAGGTACTTATTAACATAACATTGAATGAGTATTTAGAAATGTTTCTTTAGACTTCTGTATTTAAAACATTTATCTAACGTCCTCAGTATGTGTCCAATCGTGACATGAGATCAGCATTCAAGGCCCTCAGGAGATTCTATCCTTGCACCGGCTAAACTTTCTCTTCTAACCCTGAAGGACATGCCCCTTGGATTACTCCGAAGATATTTTTTAAAAAACTGCATTGGTTCTGCCACCATCTAATTTCGCTATTACCCTCAATCAAGCACTGATGTAGCGAGTTTGGAATTTTAAAAAATCTTTCTAGCTAATTAAAGAGAAACTAAACTGACTGTTATAAGGTCTGGTTGGGCTTCTCTGGATCCTGACTGCATTTGGCCAGTCCATGAAAGGAGGTTCGTGGAAGTGAGGGAAGATGTGAACTTGTGTGGGGCTTCCATATACCTTCCATGTACCTACAGTCAAATGTCATAACTCTGCCTTGGAGCAAGTCCAAGGAAATTCCAAAGGAACAAAGGACTTTTTCAGTATCTTCCTTCATTCTTCCCCTCTTGGTGTATCAAGAAGTAAGTGATCACACTCACAATAGGCCTTGAGTCACAGATGATTGAAGTAAGAGGGACTCCACAGGTATCTAACAAAATTCCCAAATTTAGGATGGGTAACTCAGCAAATTAGTCACATAGCTAGGCTTTCAATTTTGGACTCCTAGTTCTCACAACAGTGCTCTTTCTTACACAGCCTTATAAACAAAACTCATACTATTTGGAGTAAAGGAAAGGATTAAATGGAAATTTTTATTTTAAACAGCAGCATGTACATCATTTAAAACTAGTTAGAAATGAAACTTCTTGCTCCCTACCCCCACTGTAGGCCTACTGAATCTAAAATTCTGGGAGCGGGACCCAGAAATTGATGTTTTAAAAAGCCTTCCAGGTGATTCTATACATACTAAAATTTGAGAACCTCTGGTATAAGGGGAAAAAGTCAAGGTTCAAATCTTGGTACCATTTTAGCTATGTGATTTACTTTAACTTTCTGAGTCAGCATCTTTACCTAAAATCAACCAACCAACCAACCAGCCAACCAACCAACCAACCAACCAACCAACCAACCAACCAACCAAAAAACTCTCACTACTTTGTTCGTTAAAAACTCTACCGCATTTAGTGACAAAAGGTACTTAAAAGGCCCATAGTCACTCAATGTACTGTGGTTATCCTGTTTTTATTGGTACCTAGTTAGTTCTCAGTTCATAGTGTCTCTATGCAATTACTATGCCTCCACCCTGGCAATGCTTACTTAAAAATGGCTGGGGTTCCTAGTGATTTGATCAGTTCTGGCTGAGAAGAATGAAGAAATGTGCTGGGAGCTTTGGTTTTAGATTATTTTAAAAAGAAAGGTGGTCAAACAAAGCCTTCATGACCCTATGAAAATGGACTTATGCCTGTAGGGCAGTACAGTACAATGAACTTGAAAGAGCGTGTATCTTACTTTAATATCACAGTCTAGTTGGTGATGTTGAACAGGTTATAAATAATAAATAACCTGTAAGTAGAAGGATAACATTCATTTCATTAACATTTATCTACTACGAAAATATTTCTATGACGAAATCCAAAGATCAATGAAGATCATATTTCTAACAACTCTCATAGGATGTGGAAAGTCACAGATGGGCAGGGGGATGGGGCAGGAATGGTGGGGAAAGAAATGTGGTACGTAGGAGAAGAATAAGCAAAGAGAGACACAGAGAGTAACTTACATCTTAATTTGTCCATGATCTTCCCTCCGCACAATGTAGCTAAAGCCATTTTGACAGCAAATACCGAAATTTTGCCATGGCCTTCCCTGTTTAATGATAACAGAAAAAAAAAGAAAAAAAAAGATGTCATTTGGAGAACTTCCAGTAACAAGGTTTGACATTTTCTGTTCTATAAAATTCATAGGACACTCTAGCTGCATGCATTATGTGACCACATCCATTTTAGAAAAGGTTGTGAATACAATTCAAACATTTCAAAAAAACTGTCTAATCAATGTTTCCTTTTTTCAAGAGATAGCAGCATCTTCAAGTTATTATTTGTATATATCAAATTTCTCAAAGCATGGACTGGTAGCCAGAGGGATATGTGCCATTTAAGTATGGATTGAAATTACAAAGCATGCTTTTCATTTTGGATTTCATAAAATACTTTTATAAATGATGATTTCATGTTTCTATTAATGTATTTAAACAAGACTTCAGAATTTTTTTTTTTGGTCAGAGAACTGAATTTTGTTAGGGTAACTATGGAGACTTTTTCACTACACATTTTTTTCACCCATCATTTTTTTCCCACAAGTCAACTACACTTATATCATACATTTACTTTTCAAAGGGAGTTGGTGCTTTATTATATTTTATTAAAAACTGTTTTTTAAATTTATTTTTTATGGTGACATTGGTTAACGAAATCCAGTGTTTCAGGTGTACAATTTAACAGTAAGGCATATATATATATTGCATTGTGTGTTCACCTCCCATAGTTAGATTTCCTTCTGTCACCATATATTTGACCCCTTGTACCCCATCTACCTCCTACTCCTCCTCCCCACACCCTCTGGTAACCACTTGTCTATTGTCCATGTCCATGACTCTCTGTTTGTCCCAGTACTTTAAAGGGGCAAAAATAAGAGCTCTGAATCATTCTCCTTTCACCTAAATGACACTAGAGCTGCCAAATCTTCATTGACATACTAGGTATAACTAACTTGCCCTTCACAAAATGTGATATAAAGGGCATACTGTAAGAAGTATAATATTTAAGCTGAATGATTTTCCAGCTAGGATAAACTGTTTATTCTTATATCCTTGGGATCAGAAAGTGTATCATATTAGTAATTCACTGTTTTGGTAGTTGCTACCCTTTAGAATGATCAAAAGAGTTATTTAAAATAATAATGTGGCTGAAAGGTAAATAAAATCCATATTGACAAGGGTTTAGTATATAGAATAAATCATTTATATGAATAAGATTCATAGAGCTGATGTATTAGAAGAGTAAGATACAATAAACAGTTGTGTTTTTCTTCCTTACTAGACTTCGGAGAGAGATCATTTGCTATTCATCTTTGCCACTGTCATTGTTAGCATAGTACCTGAAAAACACCTAGGCAGAATGCAAAACTGACTGTACCTATGCTAGTGGCTCTTTCATTTATATTTCTAAGCCTGCCCACAAGACTTATTTATTGGAAATCTTCAATTGGATGCCCCAGGTCAAACCAAGTGTGTTCAAAACAGAATTTATCATCTTTACAGAGCTCTCCCCTAATAGCCAGGCCAATCCTATTACTGACTTGCTCTTCCTCTTACAGTTAGGTACAGACCGTTAGGATCATCATGTACCTAGTTACCCAAAAACAAATCCTGTGGAGGGTCACCCTTGACTTCTTGCTCTTCCTCAATTCACTACCGCCCTGAACAAACGTCTGAGGGACTCAAATATACCTCTTCACCGTATATTGAACCCATTCCCGTCTTTCCATTCGCAATGCCATTTCTTCCATCAGCTCTTGCTTTAACAGTGTAATAACATATTGAATGATCTTTCTGCTGGTACACTCATATCACAAATTTGGCCATATTATTTCATTATTTTAAACCCCGTGGTTAGCATATAGGATATAGTTCTAGCTTTATCTGCCTTCTCCACTCTCATCTGTTACCATTTCTGGTGCACTCCATGCCACGGTCACGCTGTTTAATGCTCTTGCCCTTTCCCAGCATGATCTGCCCAGGACGATCCCTCCCAGTCATCAAGACCCAGCTCAACAGCATCATTCACTCTGTTCTGAAAACAGTTCCCACCCCCTTGATGTGGAGGCAATCACTCTCCCCTTCATCTTTACCTATTATGTGGCACCTATCACACCGTGTGACCATGACTGGTTTATTTACATGAATGCATGTGAATCCACACTGAGAAATTTTGGGGGGCAGAGACCTGTCTTATGAGTAACTTGAATTCCACTGCCTTGTACTTTGTCTCACACAGAGTTAGTGAAAAATAAATTTCTTATATTAATTAACAACCATTAATCTTTATAATAGGTGCCCCTAGAATTCTGAATGACCATTCATTAAGTTGTTTACTAATTTTAGAGCAAGCGGCTATAGTAAAAATGTAATAATTTTTGTAAAAACCACCTCATTCAAAATTATTCCATGACCCCAGCATTTTCATTGCATAAATACCTGGAAGTATCAAAAATTGTATTTTAGGAAAGAGTTAGCTTCTCTTCGTAAGCTGAAACATGATTCAAATAATAACAGGAAAGTCTATGAGGTATGAAAGAATAGGAGTAATATAGCTATAACGTGTCTTCGAAATACAAAGAAATTGAAGAGCATTATTTATGAGACTTAAAGAACAATAAAAGTTTCTTTCAATGAATCAGAGAGAACAATTTAACCTGAGAAAGAGAATGGACCACAGATGATGTTGGAATACAGCAATCTCCAAAGGACGAAATGATAGCTCATGAGTGAATTCTTAAACCTTAGCTTTTAATGATCATAGGGATACTGTCCATCCTGTATTGTTCCTTGAAATGCAATATATATATGTTTGTATTTTTGGAAATGCAAGATTAATGCTATTAAATCTAACAGCTGTTGTAACAGAGCTATTCTGCCAAATCGACATAATAAATCTAGATAAATCACCAAGTGGAAGGCAGCTCAATGAGAGTTTTGCAGGAACTCAAGGGTGAAATTAGGCCACCGAAATGTACTGTTATGCAAGCTACTGTGCTAGACTGCCAATGTGACCCCTGTCAGGAAGAAAGATTCCGGGGACATGCATGAATGTAGGTCTTGGTAAGCACACCAACTCTGGGTGAGTTCAGACCTTGCTCAGCCCTGGCATCGATAAACCTTTAAGGAGTTTAAAGAATGAGTGGAGATAGCTACTCCACAATGGAAAATGGGGCACCAAAGACTTAAATACAAATGGATCTTTTTAAAGAACATTTTCAGTAGATAAAACAGGATGAAGAAAAGGGAGCGGGTGGCAGGGAGTCGGGGGTAGGGGGACAGATTTTCTAAAGGCCTTTGACAAGATTCCCTAACAGAGGCTATTACTTAAACAAGGTCACCTTGGCCCATTTCATTAACAAAAGAAGCAAACAGTAGGGAGAAGTTGGGACATCCCAAACGGAGCTACTTTCATTACAAACTGTCCTTAGGGTAGTTTGATTCACTAACAGTCAGTGAAATCCCTTAAGTGTCTAGGAAGTGGAAAGTCAAGCTTATGAGGATGGATAACAGGAAGCTCCCAGGAGTCTTATGCAAACTGGCAGGAAAGCGGCATCTTGTTACAAAGTGAGTCTGTTCATGCAATGCCTCTAGGAGTAAAGTAGTAAAACTAAATATATGGAATATTGGCTGTTGGCCACAACTCAGGAAGCAGACCTGCCAGAGTGTATTGAGGATGAAAAACATAGACTGGCCCTAATGCTGCAGGCCAAATGGCCTCAGTTGAATGGGCAATACTAGGGAGAGCATTAAAAAAGTCTATGTTATTTTCTGGTTTATATAAAAAACTATGACAGCAGACCTTCAATTTCATGTGCAGTTCTGCTGGCATGTAACAGAGCCAGATGTGTTTGAGAGTATTGTATATAGTATACAGTGTATCCATTTAGAAGCACTGACTTTTGGGGTGGCCTTAGAATCAGTAATCAGTGACATGACCACATAAGCTTTTCTTTGTGAATAAAAGCTGCTAGTGCTGCTGATTTTTCAGTAGCATAAAAGATAACAGCAAAAGCTTTAATTCCTGTTTAGAAAAAGAAAGTGCAGTTGCTGCCAGTGTAAATTTAATGTCACACATAAGAATGCTATGTTTTCTAGGATTTGACATTTTCAGCGATTGAGAATTACTAAATTTTGTAAATGGAAATACCTCTACTAAAAACAGAATGCTATAAATAGAATGATGTCACTTGTTTCCAAAGACTATCGCTATAGTGGAGCGATATGAAAATAATACCAAAAGCGAGATATTTTATGGCGAACTTTGGAAATAAAGTTAGGACTGTAATCTGCGAATTATCTCGGGGTAAACGCTATAGCCACAAGCACCTCTGGCGAGTATTTTCAGGGTAAATGAGAAATGGGTTTAAAAGATATTTACTAATAGGTTATCATTTTTTATTAAAGAAAAATTTTATTTCTAATGTAAAGATTTTACTTGTTTTAGTATTTTCCCTTTCATGGTAGAGCAAGAACACAATGTGTAATGCATACTTCACTCATTTTTCCCACTATTTGTTTTTTGGCATAATGGAATATATTCCATTTGTAAGCCAATTACCCTGAAGGTTTTCCCTATGCAAACTTTGTTTCCCATTCTAGCTTGATGTCAAAAAAATACCCAATTAAATCGTTATATTGGTATTTAAGTAATACCTAAAAGGGTATTTAAGGGAACACATGGATTATCAAAGATACAAATTGAAATTGCTTCATAAATCAATGTTTCTTTAAATCTTTTATTTCCCTTTTATACTTTGTTTTCTCACTCTGAAGATTTTCAAATTTTTCTGAGGACCAACTGATTGAAATGGAAACAGGAAAGCGCTTACCTTTTGGTTAAAATACATAGAGAGATTTTTAAAGTGTCTGTCTTAAAAACATGGATTACTTCAAAGTTTGATTCATCATAATAAAAAGTGAATAACTGCATTATTCTAGGCTGAATTTTCCATGACTTTCAAAAAGACAAACAGATTTTTTAAAACTAATAAGATATTACATTTAGGGAAAAGTTGTCGGGGAGGTAAAATCTGCTTTTGACAGGAAGGAAAAACAACAAATAGATACGGATAGGTCTGAAATACCAGGCTAAATTTGGAATAGAATGTAAATTTTCTCCAAATTGCCAAAAGAGTTTCCTGTTTGAAGTTAAAAGATCCCCTCATGAAATTTCAAGCCCTCCAAAATGAGATTTGAATTCTGACTGATTCATTTTTGAACAGGCTGGAGGGATTATTTCCCTTTTTAAGAATACTAAAATCAGAAGCTTTTACCAACAGATTTTACAAAAACATTTGGTAAGTATTTTTGATAAGCAAAGGCATGGCAGTCAAACTGCTCTTTCTCATACATTTTAGTGGTTTAATTAACAGAGAATTGTTTTTTCTTCTGGCTTCTTTATCTGGGAATTATTTTGTTCATATGTATCACTCATTCGGTAACTCAAGAGATATTTACTGGCAATGCTTAAGAGATTGGGGATATTTACTCATGGTCTATTATGGAGAAAAGTAAAAAACAGTTAATTTTAATATGACACATTTTTACAAAGGGCAGGGACCTCATCTTATTCAACTTTCATCCCCAGCCTATCATAGCACCTGCTGGCACATACAGCAAACTCTTAATGTATATCTTAGTTAAATTAATGAATCCAGAAGGGAAAACAAACTTTCTGATTTACCACTTAAGTTTTATATTGAGAAATACTAAGTGTTTGAGTAAAATTTCAAAGATTGACTTTAATGGCCCTTAATTTTAGATTGTAGAGTCATGTGATACTTTGAATTTAGATGTGATCACATACATAATTACTCTTGCTTTTGGGATAGTGAAGTTAACATATGAACATATAGAAACCCCTTTTTAGCCCCGGCATCTCTCTGGGCTGTCCATAATGTTAGCAAAAGATCTGGGAAAAGAATTTCTCATAGCACCGGGCCAGGTGAGTTTGCCAGGAGTGTTTTCCAGGAGTTTCTCCAGAACGAAAGGGACCAATACTGTTGACATGTCTCTCTTACCCCTGTGAAATCTCACTGCCACTCATGTGAAGTATAAGTCTGATAGAAAGATGAGTGACATTAAAGATGTTCAATTTATCTACAATCGTGAAAAGTCTTCAGAAGAGATTTTATTTTAGCAACATGTAGGAATCTTGGAAGAAAATATTTTCTACCACAAAATTTAGTGACTAGAGGAGAATGTTCTATGGATATCCAGAATTTAGATGTGTAAATTAAAAAATCACCAAACCACGTAAGCGCTATTTAAATATTTAGTTTTAGCCATATAGATAATAAAAAAAGAGAAGAACATTTAGTTTCATATGACTCATCTTTTTTCCTTTGCTCTCACACATCTACATAGCCTCAAAATTGAACAATATGTTTTGTTGTCACACAGAGAAACGGCTGTGTACTTTGTAAGTACATCTTTCGTTAAACATCAGAATCATTTTTAAAACTTAATAGGCAGAAGGATTTTGGCAGAGTTCTAGGATTATTTCACATCCATCTATCTAAAATAGTGCTGTGGTACCTTTCCTAGTGCTGGGGGTGGGGTGGGGGCTTAGCAGAGGGAACAGATGTTCAAATGGCTCAGCCAGGTATGATATGTCAAACACAGAGAAAAATACCAGGATTCTGTATTCTCTGTGAAAGATGATTTTACCATGAATTTGGAGTTCTGGGTGGCTGTCATAAAACTGACTAAATCTACGATGCAAAACTTGTTAAGTCTAAATATTTCTTTCACATACATTCTGTCAAATTATGTCTAAATATCACACACTGAAAAGGTTAGAAATGTGAGTGTAATAATAATATCCTGTAATAAGCAGAGTAAGCCTAGGAAAAAAAGTACATTAATTCTCATTTTAAAAAATGAAACAGAAAACATGAGTAGATCTGAACTTAAACTGATTCCTGAAACAAAACGATTTTTTCCTCCACTCACCTCAACTGGTATGAAGCTATATGACTTGCAAATTATTTAAACTCTCTGTCTCAGTTTCATCATTTACTCAACTTAGAAAATTATAATAATAGTGCCAAACCAGTAAGATTGCTGGCACACAGTAAATGAGTACATTTCAGCTATTATTACAACTATTATATTATTATTATTATTAGAGAATTGGCATTAAGAATATAGCTTGAACCCAAAAGTAGGAAAAATCACTCTTCCTTTTAATATTTGTCATTGCCTACTATAAATTTTGAATGGCTGAATATGTGTGAAAATAATATTTGCTAAAAACAAGGCCACTGTCACATAATCTACTTTATGAGGAACTGTCTTAAGAAGAAAGATTCTCCTAAATTGCAATGAGACTCAATCAACAGACTAAAATTAGTAGTGTTTCCTTGGGAAGTAGAAAGAGCATAAGGGAAGTACATTGAAGTCTTTTGTGAAAATAGGACATGTCCATTAGCCACCATGAATATCTGGTTTTCTTCTCTGTGGAGAAATAAAACTAGAGGGTATGAATCTAGGTGACAGAGCAAACTTGGACTCATTAGTCTTGATGATATACTGGAGATTGAGAAGGATTAAATCTTAGAAAAAGAATAAGTTAGTGTGACAAGAGATAAGAAAAGTCAACCTTTGATTTTCATTCATTCATTCACTCGGTGATTGATTATGAGCTGGGTATTGTCTCAGATGCTGTGCATACAAAGAAGACATGGTCCCTCTCTAAGTTAACCTGTGGGAGGCAGTCAGACCAGCAGTAAGACATGCACTGTAAGAGAACAGCAGAATTTTGTGAAAGGAACTATGGCACCTGGAGAAGGGTGATCAACTTGTCCATGAGAGGTGCAGGGCTCCACTGTGTATCAGATTTTGTGACCTTATCTCTCAAAAAGGCCACACATTATAGATTTTTAAAGATTATTTTCAAGGTAACAATTATACCCCGATAAAGCTATTTTAAAAATAATTATTTTCATCTCGTAAGGTTCTGCCATGTTGCTTTTCTTTTGTTACTTTCAATTTCCTAAAAAATAATAACAATAAAAGTCCTTAGAACACAGCCAAAGAGATTCACCCCCAACCCCCCACCCCAGGATATGGACAAGAGGTGAGAGGAAAAGCTGCCAATTTGTTAGTGGGTTCTGAAGGAGAAAGCCTCCAGTGGAAGGCTGCTGGCAGCAAACGAGGGAAGAAGGCAGGCCAGTTCTTGACGTACACAGAAGGAATCAGACAAGAGGAGGAGTCTTATTGAAGACTGGCTATTTCCTAATATTCTCCTCCTCCCCCCCACCTCCAGCCCATCTCTCCTCTTCTGATACCCTTTCCCATCCTTCCCATACACCCCTCCATTTCCCTTGAGACCCTAGAGAAGTTAGCTTTTGGGTGTGGAAAGTGTCTGCTTAGAAGTTGGTTGACAATGCCATTGGCTGACCCCCTCCCAGGAATTCAGCCATTTTTAGAAGGAAAGACAGAAAGGACAAAAATCTGCTAGACTTGAGAGATTGCCTATTCAATGTTAGAACAACAAGCATGGACATAGGCCACTGAGGTTAAATACTAGGTCCTAACATTCTGTCAACCTTATGTATATAGCTATGTACTATATTTCCTAAGAGGTTGTCTTAGCCAAAGGACAGGGTAACCCTGGAACCAGGAAACTGATTAGGGTCTGTATGAGAACTGAGATCCAAGTATCTTTTGGGGGAGATAAAGGGGAAGTGTTATTCTTGGGGAACCATGGTTGTGGGAAGGCAAGTCTGGTTCCCGGGGATACATTCAAGTAAAGTGGGCTTTGAGCCTCATTTCAGACCATTTTCTTGGCAGAGTCCATCTGGCTGGGTCTGGTTAATTTTAAGGTACCACCAAAATAATGACCACACTTCTTTGAAAGCAAGTTCATATACTTCTTGAGTTTAAATTGCTATACTGTCTCCCCTACCCCGCTTTTTTTTTCTTTACATTTCTTTTTAGAGTTCAGGTTCTTAAGGCATCTCTAACTTTTATTTAGAATTTTTTTGTTTTTTCAAAAAAATACTTTCATTTAATATACAGTAAATAAGGGAAAATCTTTTAAATGTTTCAGTGATTCTACAGTGCAATATATATATGCCTTACTGTTGAATTATACACTTGAAACTTACTGGATTTCATTAACCAATGTAACCATATTAAAAATAAAAATAAATTAAAAAAACGTTTTAGTGATTCTATAACAGCAGGAGCATATCAGGCTCATTCATGTCTACCAAAATGTGGACGGCTCCCTTAAACACCTGGGTTCTGTCATTCTGTCATGGGATAGGTGGTAGGAAGTGACATCAAATTTCCATCCTGGATCTCATTTGGATAAATGGAAATTTACTATTATAAGAAGTAGAATTAAACATTCATTTTATTCCTGTTTCTCTTCTTATATTCACTTCTAAGTTGTATTTTCAGGTATCAGTACTTCCTGATGGCTTACATTTCCTATTGTCTAAAACTTGAAAAGCTATCAGATGGAAAATTTGAGTATGAGAAGAACTGCTTAGACTCATTTGCTATGTCAAAGGACAGAAGGCAGAAGTACCTGCAGACTGGGGTTTCTATGTGGATGTGTTTAAACATCTCTTCAGTGAGATTTCTTTATGTGGATGTGCTTATAAATCTACAATGAGACTGCTAAAAGTACACATTACGGGTCTTCCTATCTGTATGAAGACTAGGGAGCAAACAAACATTTCTTCTGAACATTTGTGTGAACTGTCCCTTACCTTGGTATTGTCCTTAAGTTTAGCATTCATCGATCTTGAAATAATTCTGCCATATTATCATAGTTACTTAGAAAACATTTACAGTTCTTTTTTTTTGAAATGATATTCCCAATATTTCTCAACAAAAGTGAAAAATCTAACCCTATTAGTTTAACTCCCATATATTTTACAAAATCCCCTTACTCATTGTTAATCTGACCCTTTTACTGTATTTATAGAATGAGTCAAAATTATTCTTTAGCTTTGATTCCTTATGAATCCTCTAGCAACACTCCAAGATTTAGCAAGACATTATATTTCTCTTTTTACATTTTCCGTTGTTAACGCTTATAACCAATCAGTCCCCTGAAGACTTGAATGGAAAGTCTGAAAACTGCCATGCTCTTGCTAAGGGGACAGGGTAGAAATGCTGTTATAGCAATTCCATAGCCTAGTTCCATTCTGCTACCTGCCATGTGGAATCACAGCCCTGCTACTCGCCCCGCGTTTACCACAGTGATGAGCCCAAAGCTGTACATTGGTACTGAACTCTGCACAGACTGAAAACGGAATCTATCACACGGACTGCTTGTTTCAAAGTCGTTTATTTTAACTAGAGACTTTCTCAAAACATAAACATCACAGAGACAATAACGTATACTGTTCGAACTGAGCACAAACAATTCTGTTACCACTCTAGGATGCAAAGTGACAGCTGGTGACTTTTGTATGTAAGTGGCATAATAACATTAGCCTGGCTGGAACATCTCCAGTGCTGGGCTTAAATATTCCTAAGCATCGGTCAGACAATGAGACTGAGAAAAGTCTTCTGAGAGTCTTAAAATGTGATTGCTGAAAGGTCAAGTTAGTAAATTTTCCTTTTTAATATTCAAAACCAGTAATGAAAGTAGAGGTGTTGATATGATATCCAGACCAGGGGCTATTAGCAAGAGCCCCTTTGAAATTTTAGGCTGACAGTATAATTCAGAGGAGCTTTTACATTTCACAAGGCTGCCACATATGCATTGGAAAAGAAATCTTAGCTGAATACCTAAGCCCCCACTCTGCCACTAACATGCTGAGAGGCACTGGACAAGTGACAATCTCTTTGTTCTTTAGTTCCTTCATTCGTAAAATGAAAGATTTGGAAGAACAGTCCTTAAAATCTCAGCCAATTCTAAAAGCCTCTGATTCTATGAAGGGAAATTATAAGATAATGAGGCTGAGTTTCAACTGTGGTGCATGGATGGCATCATACTGTTTTATGTGGCAGACTGTTGACCAGTCCATTTAACGCAAGTCATGGCTACTTTCACTAGGCTGGTCAAGAAATCCTTTTTAATCTCTCGCTGTTTGCTCTAGGGTCTTTTTATGACACCTCAGAAACACTGTTTTAGGCAATTTGCAAAGAAGGGAGTTAAAAAACATCCTCCTGCTTCATGCTTCATTAAATTGCTTCACAGGCATGCCATCACACAACACTTTCAAGTGTCCATAGTTTCTAGAAAGTGTGGGATGAGTTAAATAAAGGTCAGCACATAAAATAAAATTGTATTCAATTTCCTGGCACCATTTTACTCTCTAGTCTTTTCCACGGCATTTAAAATTTATGTTAAACACATAGAAACTTTATTGAGATAAAGATCAAGAAAAAAGAGGCAGTAGGATGCTCTAGAAAATTATTTGGAATAAAGACCCAAAGGACAAGAAGACAGGTAGACGAAACATGCAGAAAGTAATAGATATTCGGAAGACACTCACGGATCAAAGGCTGCCAGCAAGAAGTTAAGCAGGAGGCTGATGGACTGCTCCACGTGGATTTGGTGAGTGGTTGGCATCCGTTTGTTAAGCTGGTAAAAAATGGTGGAGAGCACAGCCTCCAAGCGGGCCACATTGAGTTCGATGTTTGGGTCCAGGTTGTTCAGAGCATTTTCCCGCAACGCTTCTATGACGTTCCAAATGTCCACCAGGTGCACTACATAAAATTAAAACAGAGTGAACACATCAGCCCAAAGTGTACGGAAAGGCAAACTCATTATTTTACATGTACCACCTGTCCTGTTTTGTCAAGATGCCTCAGGCTTCCGTATGGGTTCAACTACTGTAAGGGTTGACATAAGTATGTGTACATAGTATATGATCTCAAAGACTTAGTGTACAATGTATAATAGCAAGCAAATGATTTACTGAACACCGCAGTGGATAGTTACTTCTAATCTTCATAATGACTCTTGAAATACAGCTATAATTCCTACATTAATGTGAGGAAGCAAGATCAGGAAAGTTAACTGACAAAACACAAAGGTCCAAGTCAATGACAAAACAATCATTCAAGCCCCAGTCTATCTGGCTTCTTTAAAAACACTGACATATAATTATCATATAACATTGTGTAACTTGTATAATGTGTTGATTTGATACATTCCTATACTGCAATGAGATTACACCATAGCATTAGCAAACACTATATCTTATATCCATCATATTCCATCATATTCCATAATTATCGTTTCCTTTTTGTGGTGAGAACATTTAAGATTTAGTTTCTCAGCAACTTTGAAGTAGATACTAGTGTTTATAATTAAGAAGTCTATTTGGCTTAAAAGCATTTTCCCATTGTATATCCTAACTCCTAAGAATAAGAGAGAAAAATACTTAAATCCTTAAATTCTAGTATTTGGAAGGATATCAAAACTGCATCTGAGAATTGAAAATATTTTCATTTACATATTTTTAGTTGTATAAGGTTTGAAATAAGAAGAAAAGGGAAAGTTAAGGTAGGAAGGAAGATGGAGGAAAGGACAAGTTATCTCTATATGCAGAAAAAGAATGAAGTCCCAGATCACTTCACTATGCTGGTCACAAACAAACAGTTTCTTGGCTACATTACTGACCAGCTCATTTATCTTAAGTCATAGTTACTTTCACTAGGCTAGTCAAGAAATCCATTTCTATTTCTGTTTGCCCTGAGATCTTGTTATGACATCCCAGAAACCATACCACGAATAAGGTAATGAATACATCCATCATCCCCAAAAGTTTCCTCATGCTCCTTTGTAACCCATCCCACTGCCCATCCCAGGAAACCCCACAGAT
Source organism: Pteropus vampyrus (assembly GCF_000151845.1). Taxonomy (NCBI): domain Eukaryota; kingdom Metazoa; phylum Chordata; class Mammalia; order Chiroptera; family Pteropodidae; genus Pteropus; species Pteropus vampyrus. Next base: position 15,212,999 of record NW_011888784.1, read on the forward strand.
CTGCTTTCTGTCATGATTTTCTAGAAGTCTGTATAGCTGGGATCATCTGGTGTGATCCCAGCTAAACCTTTTGAGAGTCATCTATGTTGTTGCACATATTAATAGTTTGTTCCTGTTTGCTGCTGAATAGTATTCTATTATGTGGATATATCACAATTTTGTTGTCAACTCACCTTTCGATGGACATTTGTGTTGGTGATTATGAATAAGTTGCTATGAATAATCACGTACAAATCTTTGTATAGACACATGCTTCTATTTCTCTTGGTAAATACTTAGAAAGGATGTAATTTTTGAGAAACTTCCAAAGTGTTTTCCAAAGCAGTTGTACTATTTTACATTACCATCAACAGTCCATGAGAGTTCCGGCTTCTCTACAACTTCACCAAGTTCAGGTTCACTGTTCATGACACGTTTGTATTTGAAAGTACAAGTCTTTCTTACTGAAGTACATACTTATGTTTCAGTCCCTGAGAAATGTGCACGCCACAATGCTTTTCCACCGCCAACTCCCAAAATTTAGTCTCCTACATCTTTGCTCATTCTGAAACTATATTTAAAAGACCTAGGTCCAAATATGGCTCTTTTACTACAAGTGCATACCTTCTTAGCCTCAAAGACTTAGACCCTCCTTTCTGTACCTAAGAAGTGGGGATGGTGTTCCTTAAATGGGAAATATATGAATTCAAAAGCAGTAGTGCCTGGTATACAGACACAATATATGAAACAAAAAACAATGTGAGCTATGTCAAAAGAAAAAATTTTGACATAGCTCTGGTTTAGGGGCAGAGAAATACAAATCACTTTTCCAACTGAATTACTTCAATGTTAAATCTGGATGAATTCAGATTGATGGGGTTCCAAATTTGTAAATTTCTCTGTGTATCACATAAGGAAATTATTTGTATTTTTAAAATATTATTTGCCTAATTTTTCAATTTAGCAAAAAAGTACTCCCAAAGTGATGGTATCTACAAGACGAATTTATTTATTTAATTTTTTGAGGGAAATAGCTGGGATTTCTATCATTATTCCCTACAAATTTGATCTACAGATCTTTTGTATCTAGTCCTTGGGGATATGTCTGGGTGCAGGATGCAAAAGGAGCAGTAATGATAAGATCTGGCCTGTCATTCCCGATTGGTATCTGTGGCCAGGTCGCTATAAGAAGCAGGCTACTGGCTTCTTCTCATCTGGTTTCTGGCTATGGATCATGTGAAATCGGTGCCAGAGAAGAGGCATAGGAAGGAAATGGCCACAAGCCACGAAAGAGAAAAGGCTACTGGCAGATGAAAGGCATCTGGATGCCTAGGTCTCTCCAGGCCGAGCCTTTGCAGGGTATGGGGAGATTTTCAAGATTCCCAGAGGTGAAATCAAATAGGTCCATGGAAGTGGCAAATAGGCCCGTGGGTATGGGGTTCCCTCAGGCACTTCAGCCTCTGCTTGCCCAGCCTACACTCATCTCCTCTCTGTCAAACCGACTTTCTCTGGGGTTCCCTTCCCTCTGAGTGGCCCCAACTCTCTTATCCCTCCCTCTTCCTCAGCTAGAATCCAGATTTCATCCCCGGGTCCTCGCATCGCACACGCTACTGATGACTGAGTCCTATGGACTCTTATCTCCTAAATATCACTTTAATTCCTCCATCTCATGAACCCTTATTCCCATCACCAAATTCCACCACCCAATGTTATCACCATTATCTCATACTGGTGGACTAAGTCAGTTCTTTTATCTCATTCTTTCTCCAACTCTAATTCTTTCTAAACACTGTAGCCAGGATGATATTTCTGAACTGCAAATATGATATGTCACTTGTATAATGTGTAAAGTCCTTTAATAACTTCCAATTAAGTTGAAATCCAACTCTTCAACGTTGCTTGCAAAATTCTTTTTGATCTGGCTCAACTCACTTCTCCTCTACACCTCATCCATCATACCTTAATGTCAGTACCACTTCTTTAAGGATGTCTTTCTGGATCTTCTGCCTCTAGGTTTTGTATCCCTCCCACATGCTACCTTAGAATGCTGTTTGTCCCCATCATTTACTGCACTCTCTGTGTAGACCAGCTGGTTGTCTGTTTCCCCCTCTCTATCAAATGTGCCACAGGAAGAGACTCTGTCGTGAAAACTGCTCACAGCCCTGGCCTTGCACATTATAGGAGCTTAATGAATATCTGTTGACTAAGTTAGCACATGACAAGAAAATGACTCAACAGTGAAATAAGATCTTCGAAAAATGTGTTTGATCACTAAAGAGCAATAAGGCAGTCATGAAGAATCACAAAAGCCTTAGTTTGAGTCCTATCATCTGTCATGTTACTCGACTTCTTTGAGTCTTCATCTTAGAAAAATGAGCTGATAATAGCATCTACCCTCAGATGACTACTATGAAGATTAAATGGGGGTAGCAGTGCCTGTGAAATGCTTGGAATAGGGCATGTAACATAGGAAATAATAATGTGGACAAATAAAATGTCCAGAAACCATATGAAAGTTACTAAAAATAATTGATCTATATTTGTGTTTCCATACATTTACGGTCTCAATATAAGGAAAAATAAAATACTAATTCTGGCTGTGAGACTAGGTAATTATACATGACTTAAATAAAACTAGTTTTCATAATTATGTACAAGGCACTGTGGTAGGGCCTGGGGACTCAATGGCAAACAATGCAGATGAAGCTCCTGCCTCAGGAAGCTGACAGTCTGAAGAGGATGCAGACATGACTCATAGTCACACAAACAGATAACTGGAATTAGGACTTACTCTGATATACACAGTGCTAGGAACAAAACTGGATTATGTTATGGTCATGAAGGGGCCAGAGCACTAGATAAGGCTAGAGGAGCACTGTAGCCACGATAAGGATTTTGATCTTTGTGTTGGGAGTGTGAAGACATAGGTTTTAAACAAGAGAGAGAGTGACACGATCAGAAGTGAAGCTTAAAAATATCCTTTTTGACTGTAAGGGAAGAAAGGAATGGAGATGGACAGGCATGCATAAGGAAGTAGCTGCAGCTGATTGCTTTAGTCCCAGTAAGAGACGAAGGCATTATTGCACAGGGGGTGGTAGTACACAGAGAAACTATAATCATGCATATTGTACGTACTTATTTTCCAGGAGTGGCAAAGTGGAAAGAATACAGATTTTATAATCACTAAGATTGAGGTTTCACTCCTGGCTCTACTAATAACTATAAAACAGTGGGAAAATTATTTTACCTTACAAATTTTATTATTCTTTTTTAGATATGAGGACACTAATACCACCCAGAGGGAGTTATAGTGAGAATAAAAAAGGAAAGGTTTATACAAGTGCTGACCAAGGGCTTGGCACATAATAGGTGCTCAATGAATGATAGTTATTAGTGTTAAAATAATTGACCGGCCTCTGATCTACAGCCACGCTATGCTACTATTAATTGACCAGATCTACAAATCCAAATCCAAGTTTTAGCCCAGTCCCTCAAATTCAGTAAACTAATCAACATATAATTTTGAGCATTTATTATGTGAGTACTGTAAAAGAAGCACAAATCAGATCCCAGCCACAAAAGCAGATACTTATTCACTTTAGTTGTCATAAATCCCAAGTTAGTGGAGTTTGAATTGATTTTACTGTCTTGATAATTAGAGACCTAGTGAGAAAGGCTTTTTTCATAAAGGTTTTTTAGAAACTTTATTTCATTGGTAATTACTTTGGAAGGAGCAGATCACTGTGCAGAATAGTGCAGATTCCCAGGCATTCAGTTGGGTTTCGATTGGCTTCCCCTACTAGTTATGACCTTGGGCAAGTCCTTTAATTTCTGTAAATTTCAGTTTCCTCATCTGTAAAGGAGACAATAGTTCCTTCATTATAGGGTTATGGGAATTTTGGAAATCAGATGAGATAATCTGTGTAAAGTACTTCATACACTGCTTAGTGCATAATAACTGTTCACTATTAATTACTATTGAGGAAGATAAGTATCGCAATTATTTTGCTTAGTTAAATGGGAACACTGAGAAATGTGCTAAGTCAGTCATTGGGAAGCTATTAAGAGGTCTGTTTCAAAAGTCTGACAGTTGTATAAATATATTGCTTGACAAGCTATCAAATCATTTTAGAAAAAGATGTTTAGGTTTGTAATAATGATGACACACCACTAGATGGCAGTGCGCACATTTTACTAAATAGTTCCTACGCTGTAACTCCATCACAGAGCACCTGCTCTTAGGTACAGGCGATAGGAAGTGGAGTTTCCTTATTTACCTAACTGTATACATCTTATACTAATATACTAGAGAAGGCAACAGTTTGCACAGTAAAATTATTTAGTTCACATTAACCATAGCAAGAATAAAATGTATTCTTAAAAGTATAATTTAGTATTTCATAGAATCTTAAAAATAATATTAGTGTTAATTTCAGATAGTAATTATTAATGCCTCACAGTGGTTTGTCTTTGTAAATAAATAGAAATAGACAAACCTTCAACAGTTTGCCTTAAATCCAAGAAATCTCAGGTTGAAAGGGCTGGGTCAGAAGGGGTTGGGAGTAGGGGGAGTGTTTCCACACGGTTAGAGAAGAGTTTGTGGATCTCAAGCAATGTTTCTTATCTGTTTGCTGATCTTACACTCTTTTAATAGGAGATGGACTCTTACTTCATAGTTAGAGAGGACTTAAATCCAAGTATTCCTGGGAAAAGTGCAAAAAAGCCAAACGCATTTATAACTAATAGAAATGACTGGCGTCATAAACTTTATTAGAAAGAGTAGAATCATGTAAATAGGGTAAAATATGAAAGGGAATATCAAAAGACAAATTTAGAATTTAGTCCATCTCATGATATAGTCCAGGACTAGCCTTCTCCAGACCACATCAGAGAGACTGGATCCAGGTCAGTGAATCTAAGCACAATGTCCTTTTTCTAAAGCACTCGGGAGATCTCAAAATTCCAAAGTTTAGGATTTGACAAAGCTCTCCAGGTGATTCTGACAACCACTCATTTACATACCTTTAGAAGGCTCTCAGGGGGCCTGCAGCTAGGGAAGGTCAATAAACAACCATGGTTTCACTCCCATCATTTTGGAGGAGTGGTTCTCAACCGTGCTGGCACACTGAAATCACCTATGAGGTTGGGAAATGGCACTTCGATGCCGCTGTGGCTGGTCTAGACCAGACTTGGAGTTGCAAGGCATCATCAGATTTGTTAGAAACGCAGACTCTCAGTCATTCCCAACCCCCATACCTAGAGAATCAGAATCTGCATTTTAACAACATCCCCAGTTTGTATTCACATTAAAGTATGAGAAGCACTGCTCCAAGTCAATAGTTTTCAGTCTTTTCGCACCAAGACAGCCTTCTGTGTCCTATTAGGCTGTGAGGTGTGTTGCAAGAAGCTGGTACTTACCAATTAATTTATGCAGTTTAAGAATGATTTATATAATTATGTGTATACACATTGTTTTAGAGGGTTTAGAGGTTTACATCTATAGGAAAGTCACTCATTGCATTATGATGTACTTTCTTATATCTGAATAAAAGAAATTGCAGTTAGGCTGAGAATTAAAGATAATCTGTTGATATGCCTTGGGAGTATATATGCCATTGGGTATATATACATCCTCTAGTGCATACACTGTGTGTGTGGCATGTGTGTGGTATGTGTGTGTGTGTGCATCTATTTACACACTCTCTTAACCCACCCTGGCTTCCTGTGCTTAGAGTGATGGTGACTGGTGTCTGAGTCTTTGTTTTCCCACTTCTGAGACATTCAAGTAAATGCAGAGAGAGAGTTCTGCTATTGTCTTACACATCAAATCCCATAGCAAAGGAAACAGGTTTTCTCTCCTGAAAACTCATCCAATTCTCCCTTCCTTAGACCTAAGTTTCCTGACCTTCAGTGCAATATCCCCAGCATGCTTTTCCATTGTAAACACACTCTTCAGAGTACGAGAGCCCAGTTCAGGTGGTATTTCTGATCAGTTTATGCTGTAAGTTTGAAGTGCCAAATTGTGTTCATTCACGTAGCAGATTCTTAAAATATGTTAATTATGGAGATTCATTCTTTTATTATCCAATAAAATCCCGATGTCTTTAGAACTAAAAGATGAACACATAAATAAGCATTGTCTTTTTCCTTTGACAACTCTCAAATGGAAATTCCATTTGGTTTTCTAAATGCCGACTAGATTTTAAGTAAAAACACTTTTAAGGAGTGGCACACATGGGTTAGGCAGCCACAGGGATGGGGTGTGAGGAGGTAGGAAGAGGAACCTATCCTGTTGTGAGTGGCAGAAATGACTCTAGGTTTCTCTTCAAACTCATTACCCTAAGCCACCATGTAGCCTTCTTTTTTTTGGTTTCTACTGTAGAGGCTAAAACTTCACTCATACAATAAGCACTTATTCAGCCCTTATTATGTGGCAGCACTGTTCTGGGTTCTAGAATTAGTGTGAAAGATATAGGCAGGTTTCTGACCACATAGAACTTATAGGTGGTGAGGACTAGAGATATTTAGCACATTAAATGTGCACAATAATTTATTTTCTCTTATAGAGAAAAAATTGGCTTAGAGATAGTAGACTTAGATTTGGGTGTTTCTTCATTTACAAAATGGAATAATATTCACCCTTTTTATCTTACACATGTTCTAAGGAATAATAAACATTTACATGAAAAACAGTAAACTGTAAAGTACTATATACTTTTAGATATTATTATTTTTTAGAGAAAACAGGAATTAAAATTTACTGTCATGTTCAGATAGAATTATAAAACTTTCTCCCCTCAAATTCTCTCAATTCTTTGTTTCACTTTGTCGGTTATAAAGAGACAAGTTTTCATCTATAATTTGAGGTTTGTTTTCCTCTTAATGGATGTGACATATTTTAAGTCTATGAGAGATTGTATTACAGTGATGACTATTTTAGTTCACTTCAGATCAAATACTTATCTTGAAATTCAAAGAGCCTCAGCTCATGAGAAAAAAAGAATATTTCAACGTATCATTAACTTACCACACATCTATTGCACATATAGACATTAGCATATGGAGAAAGACTGCCATATGCCTCTAGGTACGGATTTGGAAAAGGAAGTAAGAAATGAGATTCTAAAATATTTTCAAAAGAAATGAAATCCAACCAGTAGTTTTAAAGATTCTACAATACATTATTCTTAATGTTACAGGTGATTTAACAAAATATAGGAGCCCGGCCATAAAAAAGGTTGTAATTCCCATGGAAAGAGACACTCAGATGGCCAAACTGAAGATCAGGACAAGACACTACATTATTAAAAGCTCACATTCATAGTGCAGATTTAAAAAAGAAAAAAAAAAAAAAGCCACTGCAGCTTAAAATACAGGGACATTATTGTGGGCTGGAAACATTGGAAAGGTTTGGAGGAGAAGGATAGGAGGTAGGGCTCAAGTTGGTTCCTGAATCACAGTAGGATATGAATACATGTTGAGGAGGAGGGGAGGTACTCCAGGAAGAAGAAAACCGAGCGATCAGTGGCTCAGGGTAACGAATGAAGATGGTGCACTCAGATCTTATATTGACCTAACTGGGTCACAGGAGTTTGTATGCGGGGTGGCGGGGAGCGGGGAAAGCAGGGTCTGTAACTAAGTAACTTTTCTATTGCTCATTATTTCACATTTCTCTAATTTTTCAGTAAGCAAATAGAAAGATTGAGAATTTGTAACCTATAAAGTTTAATGCTTAGTTTCTTTTTCAAACCACCATGTCAGCTAATTCCCATCCCCATCTAGAGTTAACTAGTCCAGTGGTGAAGACCAGAGGTGATCTATTAAGCAATGAGCAGGTCTCAAATCGTGTCTCTGATTCCATAGGTCTGGGGTATGGCCAGGGCATCCCTAGAAATTCAAATATGTCTGTAACATATTTTTGGTATAAAATCAAACTGAATATCACACCAGTCCTCCATGTCTACCAGGAAGAAGTATTCAGTGGCTTAAATTGTTTGTAGACCATCATCATTATTCGAAATGAGGTCTAATAATTGCTGGCTCAATAACTGTTCAATTGAACAAGCATTTATTAAGCCTTTATTTTTTTTAAGTATTGTACCAAGGATTATAAAAATAGTAAGAGTTAGTAAGAGAAGGTAAATGAAAAGAATGCTTTAAACAGTAACTAATTTATCACTGCTAGCATTTAACTTTGCCCAGAATATATTTAATAACTTTAGAAGCAAGGACATCTAATATCTTATCTTCCCTCTGGCTAGTAATTTTAGACTTCACTGAATAACTCTGTATAGGTTCTTTCACTGTACTCTTATTATTCTCTACATTTTAGCTCCAAGGTTTGGTATTTTACTGTCTTTGGGATTTTTACAGCCAGCCTCCTCACTCATCTCCAGTTTCTGCCCTTTTCCATCTATCCTAAGAAATATTATAAGGCTCAGCTCCGGTGATGCCATTCTCCACTGCCTATTGAGTAAAACGCAAGAAGCAGGAAAAACCAACGTTGGACTTGAGTCTCCTAATGTTTAGCCTCATCTCCCATTACTCTCCAGCTTCTCCTGAGTCCCATGCTCCAGCCACATTGGACTTCTTGCGATTGCAAAATATGCCCTTGGCTGTCTTATATGTGCCTTTACTCAGCCTGCTCTCTTCATCAGGTGTACTTTCAGTCCACTATCTCTCAAGGTATTACACACACGCATGGCCCCGAGGAGGCCCATTCTGATGCCCTCAGGTGGAATTACTTTCCCTTTTGTTGCTGCCCAATACCCTCACATCTCTTAGGCCATTTATGACACTCTGCATTTCCCATGGTTATCAATCAATTAGTTGTCCCCTCCATTTTTTAGATTAAACCTTTGATTGGACTTCAGGGGACAGGAAGTTCTCTGAAATGATGAGCTAATAAATTTTATGTTAAAGGTCATGTGTGTTTTCAGGGAAAAGGGTCAGTGATTTTCATCAGAATCTCCAAAAGATTCATGGAGAGAGAAGCTTAAGATCCACAGCACTAAATTAAGAGAACCTTGAAGACAGGGACTATGTCTTGTTTATCTTTATATTCCTTGCAACTACTTGCATAATGTCTTGTTCAAACTGGGTGCTCAGTCATGCATGGGGAATGGAATACAGTGACTACTGTTTGCCGGATACTGCATATAATCTCTAGAAGCTTTTCCTTTGCCTCTTTATTCTAAGACAGCTCAAGAGGACGTGTTGAGTACGGTTTCCCACAGTACCTTCATTATTTCTTGCATATCGTGACTTGAACAGATGGCCAGAATCGTAGGTACCAAAGGCCACATTTCGAGAGAAAGAGCATCCACAAGGGCTAGCAACCATGAGCACTGTCTTCTACTTTTCCTCCGTAGCCACCGATCTCAGTGACTCTGCATCATGTGCCCATCTGGCTAACATGAACACTAATTTAGACAAAGTATGCAGGGACACTGAAGAGTTGATAAGCAGCAATCACCTTGAAAGTATTATTTTTTTCTACACTCACCCTGTTGTGTTTAAATATATAACTAATTGTCTTTAGGCAATGAGAGTAAATAACAGAAAATAGAAAATGCACTTCATTCACCCACTCAGAAAATAGCCATGGCCCAGTTTCCTAGTGCATGGAAAATTTTTGCGAGTTGGGCTAGCATTTGGGATGAAGAGATCTCTAGATGGCTAATTTGCAGTACAGATTATCTTTCCTGAGGTCAAGAATATGGGAAGTGTATCTTTGCTAAAAGAAAAAAAAAAATCTTTAAAAGTTAGTAGAAAATACTGATGAGAAAACCTCGAATGCAGACAACCAAGGTACACAATAGGTAATGTTTCAAACACCTATACCTTTTCAAAATCTTGGCTCCGCCTCTTTCTCCAGCCCCTGCAGAAGTGACCATCACGACACAAACCAGCTCTGGGCAGTTACAACCAGACAGCACTTGGCTTCAGGCTCTTGCTGCATACCTCTGATGCCTGAGCATGAACATCTGGAATTTACCTAACGCTCACGCATGCGCAACCCAGAAGTGCAGGGGTGTTAACTCGTGGAGATGACCCTTGACCAGCACAGGTCAGAGCAACTTCCTTTTGTCCTCTGGGTGGACAGTCCTGGGGTGCTTTTCATAAGGATTTTTAAAAGTTCCTGCACTGTCTACTGACCTTCCTTTCTTGTTCCAGTTCTGCTCTGGGCTCAGTATCTAAATGAGGGGCTTCCACAAGCCTTGTCGTGGAGTTGGCCTTTGGGAAAACACAGGCTAAAGCACTGATTCTAATAAAATCTCTGTCTTTTAGTGATTGAAGAACACTCCCATAATAATAAATGAGAAGAAAATGATGATTTTGACCATGTTCAGAGTAGATTCTGATTCTATTTGATTATATAAATTTTCCTCAACTTTTCCTTCTTCACAATATCACTGTCTATTCAGCAAAATAAAATGCATCACATTTGACATTACATCAAAGTTCATAATTTTTCTGAGATACCAAGCTACTTAAAGTTGGTGCCATTATTATTAGCTTTGCAGCAGGCTCACTGGTCCACATGCCTGTCTTCTGATGACAAGGCTTGAAAGATATTGTAGGAAGTGATGCTGTTTACCATGGCAATTAGCTAATATTTAGAAGTTAAAAGTTGAGTTCTCAAGTGTATAATTTTATCTGGTGTTTATCCAAGGGAAGCCACTTCATATCTCTAGTGCTATGCTCTCCTCACCTGAAACAACCAGAACTTTTCAATTCCTGACTGAAAAGGATGTAAAGCAGAATTCCTAGCCCAACACCATGAATGAGTAAAAATAGCTACAGACTTAACATATTTCAAAGCTACAAATACACTTAATTTCTTTTAAACACCATACTTATAAGTAATTATTTTTCTTCAGAAGACAGTTTGCTCAAGGGATGAAAGGTAGATATGTTTATATAGCAAAGTTTTAGGGTATGTCTACCATTCGATATTACAAAATCAAGGCTTTATAATAAATAGAACACATTTATTAGATTCTAAACTTGAAGTTATTCTAATACTAAATTTGACCACCAAGGGATAGTACCACACTTTTTTCCCCATGGTCTAGCAAAATGCAGTCCACATTTGTTGAACGATAAATAAATGAGTGACTGCTAATAATAAGAAAACGTGAACAAAACCTCAGTGAGGAGTAAATCGAGGTGGCATTAGGAATGACTTTCCTGCAGTATCAGGTGTGGTTATGTGGAGGAGGCCATTCTCCCATCCCTGTCCTCCTGACCGTCTTGTCTTTTCTCTCAGTGTTCACCAGAGCCCCGAGGTCCCGGGAATCAGGCTGTGGAACAGCACCTTCTGGGTTTCCCTTCATTGCTCTGCTGACTGGCTCTGGGCTGATTGGCAGCTCCCAGACACACAGGTTGGCAGACCACCCAGGCAAGGTCACTGAATCTTGCTTTGGCACCCATCCGATGGGGTTGGGAAAGCTTGAGAGGCATTTCTCTGTGTGCATCACTCTTTCCCAACTGACTGGGGCCTTTAAAGATGATGCACTTTCCTAAATTGTGAGAGTAAAAGTGCTTAGTTGGCACAGCTTCCCGGTATAATGCAGAAATGGGAGAAAGGGATGAAAGCTGATGGATGTTACATCCAGAAGCCTGGAAACAAGACTAAAGGTGTCGGCTTAGTTCACAGGTTGGGTAGTGGCAGCAGTTTGAGCAGACAAAGCTTCTGGCATTCTCTAAAAATAAAAGTACTAACAAGAAAACAAAACCCTGAATCTTTAAGATCTAAGAAATGAAAGTAACTAAAGGGCAGAACAACTTTAGTTAAACCCATATCACAAGCACCAGGACTCTGAAATTATAGCTTTTCTCTATCAGAAGTTTGCTCTGATTAAGCAGAAACAAATTTGCTTTAGGTCCAGGGTGCCCAGAGAGGGGCAGGTTTTTTTACTGCCTTATGACACAGACATCTTTATGGGTTTGTTTACATTCTGCTGCCACTACAAACTTCCCCGCAGGGAATTTTTGAGAACCTTGTATTAAAGCAATGAACTTTTTATTATTCTAAACAAGTGTCTAGAATGATTCAACATCAGGAACGAAAATGTGTGTCAAAAACATTTGGAGCAATACAAACAAAGATAATTATACTCCAAGGATTTGTCATCTGCCACCTTATTTCCCTAACTGAACATTCCTGCTCTTCCATCTGACTCCTTGACTGGAGAGAGTACTTCTAACTTTCTCTTTTAAATACATCTCTATTTGGGGGTCTATTTCTCCGACTGAGCTTTTATTCTAAACTTTATTTTTTCATCCAATGTTCTATATGTCATTATCTGGAAAACAGAAAAGTCTACGTTCTTGGGCAGTGTGACAGGCGGAAACCTAAGGTGCCCCCTTCCCCACGCCCTCTCTGGTTGTGTTTACACACCTCCTCTAAGTTATTCAATCAAACATGAATCCAGGTACTGATGTGAAGGGATTTTTGCAGATGTAATTAAGGTCCTGAATCAGGTGACATTAAGATAGGGAGATCATCTGAGGGCCTGACTTAATCACGCAAGTCCTTTAAAAGTAGAGAGTTTTCTCTGGCTGGTCACAGAGAAGGAAGAGAAACACCCTGTAGATGACCTGGAATAAGAAGCGAACATTTATGCTCTTAATGGCCCATGGGGGCCATGTAGCCAGGAATGCAGGTGGCCTATAGAAACTCAGAGTATTCACCTGACCGTTAGCAAGAAATGGAGACCTCAATCCTTCAGCTACAAAGAAATGAATTCTGCCAACAGCCATTCTCTTGGAAGAGGACTCTGAGCCCTGGAAGAAAACCACCACGCAGCCAGCATTCTGATTTCAGCCCTATGAAGTCCTGAGCTGAGAATCCAGTCATGCTGTGTTGGATTTCTGACCTACAGAAACTGTGAGATAATAAATGTGTGTTGTTTTAAGCTGCTTAAATGTGTGGTAATTTGTTATGCAACGATAGAAAACTGATACAGGCAGCCAAAAATCCACATATTTAAAAACGAAGCGGAAGGAAGGAATATGCTGGAACATTAGCTTGATGAAAAAGGAATGGGATGTTAGTATTTATTACTAAAAAAATATCTAACGGCTACTTCTCCAGCATAAGATGAGTCACCTGGCTGTTGAAAAAGGAATCTAGTAGAGCATATTCATTCATTAATAGAAGAACATTTATTCGGGACCTACTACAAGCACAGCACTCACTTGGGTTAATTTCGCAGCGATAGAGAAACATGTAGGTAAAGAAGTATCTGCAGTTTTTGGTTCACGAGACATCCTGAAAGCAGTTCACGAGACATCCTGAAAGCAGTTCAGATCTTTTAAAAACAAAAGTATGTGTTCTAGCCTTAAATTATATCTAGATGAGTGATACTTTTAAAAATGCTTATTTATTAGAGGAAAGATATTTGGAGAAATTGAAAATTCAAATGCAAATATATACCTTTTTGCCACTTTCCTTTAAACTAAATTTTAATTAAATTTCAGTTGATATAAGTGATAGAAAGAAAATTCAGATTGTGATCAGAAGAACTAAAATGTGGTGCAATGTCAGCTGTGGGTGCGTGGGATGGGAGAGCACCCCCTTGCCTCCTTACTTTTATTCCACTATTAAACGGGAGGGGTTTGAGATTCCTGATTTATTTCTCTTGTTGCCTTTTATTGTTCATGAACCGAAGGCTGCGTTCCAACGACTTCAAAGTAATTTCTGAAAAAAGATCTGCTGACATTACAAGGTATCTGGATCATTAACCATGTCGATGCTGACCGAGGAAATAATGTTCCAGCAGAAAACAGTTATTTGTTTCACATAAAGGTTGAAATGCTGCCATTTGCACACATGCTTATAAATGGTATACGGTATATTTATTTTTGTGGAAAGTTACCAGGAAATCTGGTAGCCCAAGAGAAGGCTGTTGATTAGAAAGGAGTATTAGAAATATTATTTGTGTTCTCCATTCTGTTCCATTCCTCCTAGAAAATGAAATAGCTAACTGTTGTCCCCTAATTTTTAGAGACATTCATTCTTTTATTTTATTAGCGAATGTACTAATCACGGCATGGAGAGGGAGTATAGCAGGGTGCAAAAGTGAATGGTAACGGGAAGAAGCTAATTTGGAAAATAAATCCTATGCAGAAAAGTTGCCTTCAATTATTTATTTTTTGCCTTAAAAATAGGCTTCTTACAAGTCTTCTTTTATAGCAGAGATTGGTAAATGTTTTTGTCGACTGAGAGACACCACCATACTGTGGATTAATATTATATAGATATTATGTTGGCATATATATATAACAAGAGAGAAAACACATTTCTATAATATTTTGGCGATGAAATTAAAATATAATAATTGAGTACGAATTTATTTTCTCATCTACCAATGAGAAAACTGGAATTCCTTTTTTGTGAGAATAACATTTTGCTTAACTGAGGTTACAAGTTAGTGTTCTTAATTTTCAAATCAGTTGTAAATATTCATCTGTAAAACTATTCTTAGTTCACAGTCCATACAAAAATATCTTCTGGGCCCATTTTGTCCATGGGCCATAGTTTTCTGGCCTCTTTTTAAAACACTGGGAACCAGTTATTCTCAGCATCCATCAGGAAATGCATTACAGGAAATGAACATGTCAGTGATAGGAATCAATGCCATATATGGGAAACCATAAACAGAGTCAGCAAGAGCTTTGGGGAAGAAAATATGGGAAATATAACATTTCTAATCATTAAATTTAGATAAAAAATAAATCTCCTAAAAATCTATAATGCTCCATGCTGTATCCAAACAATATTTTTTCTAGGTAATGACTTTACAGATGTCAGTTTTTATGTTTTTTTCCTCCATTACATAGTTTTTAAGTTTAGTTCTGGTAAAATACAAAATAAGTTTTACCTATATGTAAGGTCTGAACCTAAAAATAAACAACCTGTTCTCAGTTAGGGTCCATTGATTTTTACGAATACTATGGAAGAGTTTCCAATAAGGCAATGCACTTATAGACACACTACCTGGGTTATTTTCTTATTTCTTTTATTGTAGAGTAAAACTACATTATAAGGTACCATAATTTACCGTGGGCTAGGATATTGCAAACAAAAATTATCTTCCTCTAAAACAGGGGTAGATATTCAATATTGATGAATATTATGTCACATAAACACCAGTGCTTCTGGTCATATTCCTCAAAGGAAGGCTCTAACTTTGATTAAAATAAGCCAGTCTCAATTGTGTTAGCATTTTGCAAGTATCTCGACATCACAACTCTTGTATTTATTGTCAGAAAGGAAAACTCAGCAAACACATATAGTACTTGCCTTTAACACTTCTGATCAAGGTAGAAGTAATTTGAAAAAGAAACTCAATTTTAGCAGAGCATTCAACACACTCTTGTTTTTCTTCCTTGGGCCTTAGTTTTGTCTAGTTTGCAAAGAATGTAGTATCTTTTCTCACCCGAAAATGTATGAAATTTGTAAAGCAAATAATACTTCTCTGTTTAATGTCTACTAATTCTTTAAGACTCAGCCCAGATGTCTCTCTGCTCTCAGAGGCCCCCATGCCCAGGTCAAGGAGCTGCCTCCTTGGTGCTCTCATAACACCATGTACATATTCCTGTCATCACACTTCCAAACTGGTTTATAAGTCTGTTTAAAAGTCCATCTACCCACTTAGACTTTGGGCAGCTTCAAAGTAGGAATTGCATCCTATTCACCATTTTTCTATCCCTGGCACCTAGCACAGTGTGAAACATGTAGTAGTTCATCATAAGATTACTAAATGAAGAGGTAAATGAATGGATGCACTGAAGGCAACAGGACAGGTATATGAAGGTTTTCTTTCACCCAGGAATGGACTATTACTGTTTTCCATGATGGCAACTGTTTTCCTTACTGTTTCCTAAGAAGGACAGTGTGGCTATGCCACGATTCTGGATATAGGATAAGGACGAGTGCCAGAAAAGAATAGGAAAGGAAAAATAGATGCCCAAGAAGGAAAAGGGCCTTTATCAGAGAGCAGGAGAAATGAAATATGGCCTGCGGGTGGCTGGAGTCAGTTAGGGCCAACATAGTGTGTGCCCTTTGTAATGTTGGCACAGGGTTGACAAACTAGTCTCACCATGAGTCATTTTTCTTTCTTTTTCCTTTCCATCCTCCCTCCCTCCTTTTTTCCCATTATTTATTTGTTTGTTTATTCATTCATCCTTTCCTTTTTATAGTCTTTTTGAAATATCCTATTTTTAGTAAAAGTAGCCTAAGGAAGGCTCTGCTTGGCAATACTTTAAAGAGAAAGAACTCCTACCCCTAACTCTCCCCTCCCTCTATTTTGAGGGCCACTGGTAATGAGGTAAGAAAATGGGAGGATCTCATTACTTTTTCATTGCTGAAAACAGAGATTCTTCCTTTGGTTTACATATGGATGGGGCTAAATGGCGAGGGAAAGCTTTTCTTCTTCGGGACCATTTTCCTTGTCCCTTAATACTAGTGCTAGCGAGAGTTTTTATTGACCCATCAATACACAGGCCTGCAAGTACAATCACTGATTCCTTTCCATATCTATAGTGCTCTTCTCACTGGTTTTTGTTGTAGTTGTTGTTGTTGGTGGTGGTGGTGGTGGTGGGGCATTAGTTTGGCTTCCTGTGAGGAATCAAAACATGTCTTTGATGTTTGACCAACCTATGTTTTTTCTCCATTATTCTCTTGCCCCAAACTTCAGCCACATTTCTAGCCACTGAGGCTGGAGAATAAGCTGCAGATGAGTAATGTGAGGAAAAAAGGCACATGGCCCATCCCAGAGTCATGATTTGCTGAAAGCCTAGAAGCCTGGGTCTGGGGGTGGCCTGCACAGTTCCACCAGAAACATCTGCTGGAGACCCTGGGAGGGTAGAGATGTGGACATGGCTGGTTTCCACATTCACGAAGTGCCTAGTCCCCATGGCAGTTATTCAAGAACTATGTGTATGTACTCAGGAGAACATGATGGTTTTTCATTTTTTATTCATCCACTACTAATTAGAAAAGAGAAGAGGTTTCAAAATAAAGTAATATTTTTTTTCCAAGAGATAATGAATGGAGCGATATGATGGAAGCACTGAACCAGCAGGGAATGTAGATCTGCTCACTGTGATTAGTGATCTAGTTTGCTGCCTACATTTTAAATTTTGGGAAAAAGCTGAAACAAGTTTTCTTGTTTCTATAAGTATTGTTGTCTCTTCTCTTGCTATTGTCTGATGTTGGCAAATAACGTAAATACGCTGATACAAAGGGTAAATTTTCTAGTTTCAGAAAGAAACTTGATTGTTTTCCAGGAGCTTATGAACATTTTCTTATACTTGTAAAGGAAATACAAATATAAGGAAGACTTAATGTTTGGTATTTTAAAAAGTTCTTGGAAACCATTTTGATGGTTTGGCATTTACAATATCGAGACTAAAGAAAAGAAAAAAAACATCCACCCAAATTTGAGCCATTACAATGGCAGGATGGAATACATTAGCAGTTTAGAGTAATTAAACCTTCAGGATTACTTAGGAATAGTCTCTTTACTGTTTATGTATCATAATACTTTTTTATTGTATAAACATAGTTTTATCAATATTGCAAGAAAACCTAGTTTTAGTATACTAAGTAACAAATGTAAACTATAGGGTTCATGAGAGTAATTAGTCCAAACAACAGGCGTACTTACGATTGCATTTCTTCTGAACAAACCTAAGCTTGCATGCTGTTCTGTAGGTGGAGAGTCGGATACGATCCAGATCTTGAGCCCCTGCAGGGAAAAAACATATACACAGGGTAGGCCATCTCTGTGGGAAGTATTTTACAATGTTTATAAATAAAACGACTATACATATAACCTATACACTTAATTTTGTTTTTATCAGAATATAAATATAACTTTAAGACTTGAAAAGGTCTGATCTGCATCCCTCAGGTTCTAGTGAAGGAGGGCACGTGTAATCAACGCTGGAGGGCAGGCTGTCAACCATGTTCACCAGCCAAGGCACATGATCTCAGCCCTGTAGTGTCTGCCACTTCAGAGAACAACCTGCTCGAGCTGTGACTGAAACAGGTAGGTAATATCAGATAGCGCTATCATCAAATAATCATATTAAGTGCACTGTGATTGATCGTTAGAACAGGCTGTGAGAAGAGCACATGCTGAATGTTGGGCATCTTTTCTGCCTGACCTTAGGCCAGTTGTTTTTAGAAGTCTCAGTTTTCTAATCTGGAAGATGTGGATAATGATCATACTACTATTTATCCATAGGTTGTGGCAAGGATAAATGAGTAACTATACCTAAAGCATGGAGAACACTGCCTGACAGCAGTGAATGCTATGTAAATATTCGTTGTTATTACCAGTATCTTTCCCATAAGCTTTTATGTCTATCTCAGAGGAGACTCCTTTCTAAAAACAATCACTAATCTTACACTGTGGCTTCTAGTTCCTTCCTAACATAGAGGGACATGTTCCCTATATTCTTGAACTACTTTTCCTATTCCAGTTTTCCACTCAGGAATCCAGCGTGGCTTGCGATGCCCACGGCAGCGAGTCTGAATGTTCTGCTCAGAATACAAGCCCCTCTCCAGGCTCTTTCCATCCTGTCTATCCAATGACAGTTCCCACTACTCTCCAGCCCGAACCTCTGTCAGGTTTGGTCTGGTTTCCTCATAATCCCCTGCAGATGGGCTGCTTGTTACATGATACTTGAATTTCTGGTGACCCTCCCACCCTCCTCTGAGTGGGATAATCTCTAGAAGATGTCCAGAACATAGTACTTCAAATAAACGTCCATCCTTCTCTGCTTCTAAATACTTGGCTTTCCTCAAGTCATGTTTACAGTTCATAACAGAATATAAAGGCACATAGGTGTATTCTGGCATGTATTGAACTCTTTCTCTTTACCAGTAAAAGTGCTATATAAATGCTTTAGAATATAATAGGGTAGCAAGTAAATGGACTGGCCTGGAAGTTATTATATTAGGAGGCCAATTAAGTGCTTTTCTAGTGAAACTCGGGATGAATTAGCAAGTGTCCCTCACTTAGATCATTTAGCATTCCCTTAACTCAAACTGATCTCTTCTGATTCATTTAAGAATACTATCAATACTCCTATTACTTTGTGGTTTTATATTGCAGGTAATTAAACATCCATTCTTATGAATGTTTATTACTTGACAAGCAGACTCATCGATAGTGAACATTTGAAGGATTAAAGAGGTAAGGACTTATCCTCACCCGATCAAGAATTCCCCTAAAACATGTTCTCAAGAGATAGATATTTAGCCAATGATCATGGAAGATTATTTTCAATGATAGGGATGATTATAACTTGGTGAAAATGAATGTAATTTAAAGTCAATAAAGCCTTATTTGTCACGTCTTAGTTGTGTGAACTTTGATAGGTTTTTTTACTTGGTGTCCAATTTTTTCACGTATAAAATGGAGATAATAACACCAACTTTACCGGCTGGTAATCTCGGTAGCTGGTACATAGCGAGTGCTTAACAGCAGATGGGCCTCTTTAAAGGCTTCTTGTGCCATTTCTGAGTAACAATAAGTGTCAGAATTTTTTTTTTTTAATTTGAGCTTTAATTTGCCTCTCTAAGCTCAATCCATTTGATCTAGCTTTCATTCTGGAGCCACATAATCTTTTCTCCCTGTACTTGATAATTTATTTCTCAAACACTGGGAAGCCACTATCATTATCATTATTAACATCTTCATTACCATCTGAAATGTATAAAAGTCCTGTCATCGTAGAGTTTAGAGTTTTGCTGGGGAAGTAGCTTCTCCTTGACATTTTAGATTAAAGATGTTCAACTGCGCAATCATTTCAAGTACAATGTCTACCACCGAGCATGGCACACAATAGGACTTCAATACATAAATGCTGCTATTATTATTCTCGTTATTATCAGGCAAGGTTTTGAGACCCTTAACCATTCTCATCATCCTGTTCCATGGCTGGCTAATATCTCTTTGAAATGATTTATACAGAATTAACCCAAATGCCACAGCCAATGGCTCACCTGTATAGAATATATAGAAAGCAATTATTACCACCTTTGATGAGGACAATTACTAATAATTTTTTTTATAGATGACTCATTCTTTGGGCTCTTATTAAGCCTGCGGTTCTTTAAAAAGCAAGTTAAAAAAAATCACATGTGCTTATATTAAGTCAGATCTTTTCTGTTTTCTATTTAAATGCTTATTTGGGGGCTAAAGGCAAGATTTCATATGTTTCTGATATTTTTAAAAATTTTGATTTTGTCATTAGCATTTCAAAGGGGTTTCCCAGTTTCATGTCCTCTGTAAATGTGAGATGCTCATGAGGAAAATGAACACTCTAGAATGCTGGATAACCAGACAGAACAGCTATCAGAAATACCTGAATGCTAAATCTGCCTTTTTCCCTGGATAAGGATGTCATTTTACTGATGCTGAGTTTGGTTCAACGATCATGAGAACCTCACTATCTGTAAATAATCCTTTAAAAAAAGACATTAGGGGCATAGATTATTTGTGTAAGTTCTTTAAAAATGATTTAAGCTCCAGGGCAAAGGACTGTGCAGCAGCAGACAATTAAATTTCTTAGTTACAGGAAGATCTTATCCTCTAAGAACAGAAACCCTGGCTCCTTTGCACCTCCCTCTCATAGATGTCTAGAGGCAATATGGCAAAGGTGCACCTCTTCAGGATGCAATAAGAGGAGAGTAGAGATGATGCTTAGAAACAGCTGACTGCTCACCTGCCCTATTATGACAGAGACTTAACTGACCCTCTACTTTATTTAAAAATCAAGAAGGGGTCTGGAGGTCTGTCAATGTTTCCTATTTGTGTAAATTTTTCCTGGCTGAGGATATAAGCTCTGAATATTAAAAGGGATGTGGTGAACAATGAAATTTAGCTTTTTAGATATAATAGTACACTACGTTGCACAGACAATGTAAGTGGCAACAGGATCTATAATGGGTTCTGGGACTAACAAACAAATAAACAAACAAATAAACGAACAACTGACCTGAAACATGGTGTGCAGGGTCTTGCTCTGTCTATGCACCTTGTTAAAATAAATTTCTTTGTGTCTGCCCCAATAAACCATGAAGTTAATTCAGTTTTACATGAGAGGTCTCTTCTTAAAAGTCTATAAATTCATAGCCTCCCTGGGAATAGCTGCATGTCTTCTGTGTCCAAGTTATTGCTTAAAACCAAGGACCTGACAGGTCAAGATGGCACAGTAGGTAGATGCTGTGCTCACTTCCTCTCCCTACCATATCAGTATTACAACTATACTACAGAACAACCATCATTGGGAGTCGCCTGAGTTCTGGCTGAAAGAAAGTCCTATGACTGGGGACATACATAAGAGGTGACCTCGATACTGGTAGGAGGAATAGAGATGCTAAATGGGCTGGTCTCACAATTGCATGTGATGGTTGACAATCAGGAGGGATATCTTGGCTGCAGAGGTCCCCCTGGAAAAGGGGGGACAACCTCTGGCTGTGAAAACCGGTGGAGCTTGTGGCTGAGCAAGACAGAGGGTTGTGGGAGCCGGAGATATTCCTCAAATGTGTGAACTTACTCACTGACGTACCATTTGCTCTTAGCTCCAGAAATGGGTCAGCTGCTCAAAAAGCATGAGGGACATATGGGGAGGAAATGAATTGTCTGGCTTCAGGGTAATGGCCGGAGGGGCAGCTTTCTCTTAGACAGAAGTGCTGGCAGAAGCCATTGTTCCTGTATTGAGCCCTCCTACCTCCCAGCATGCAGATGTAGGAGGCCACCACATCTGAGTCTCTATCAATCTGGCTAACACAGGTTGCCTTGCCCAGGTGATTCCATGGAACTGCGTCCTATCCAACAATTGAGTCCACCCAAATCACTTGCAGTAGCTTTCCCATACAAACAATGTATCTTGGCTCATGCTGTGCACTTTCCTAAAATCTCTCAATGGTTCACAAATTCCCAGCAAGCAGTATCTGGCCTTGGCTTGCCCTGTACCTCTAGCAAAGCAGACCCAAGCCTGGCACTAGCGGCAGCCAGCCTTGGTTCACTGCTTACCCTCTCCCAAGCACCAAGTGGAACCATCTGCTGATCATTTTAGCTTATACCAAGTGGCTCTGGCAGGGGATAGGCAATGGCTGACCGTGGCCTGCAATAGAGCCCTCCCCAAAGGCCCCAGAACCAACACACCTGGTGGCCAGCTTCAGACCACAACAGCACCACCCAACCACCCCTACAAAAGATATACCCAAAGGGTAGACTGAGCAGGCACCAGAGGCCTGCTAAAGCAAATCCTGCTGCACAGGGTCAGGCCTTACACACAGCTCTTCCACTGTAGTCACAGCTAGTCCTCACAACCAATCAGCTTGAGGGTCAATCCCTCCCACTGATGTGCAAACAGCAACCAAGGTTCAACTACAGCAGGAGGGCATACACAAACCACACAAGGGACACACCTGGAGAACCCAGCTCAGGTGACCAGGGAGACTGTGCCACTGGGTCCCACAGACACCTACTACATAAGACCACTCTACTAAGAGTGAGAGGCATAGCAGCTCTACCTAATACATAGATACACGAAAAGACAAAGAAACATGTCCCAAATGGAAGAATTGAACAATGCTCTTGAAAAGGAACTAAAGAAAATGGAGACAAGCAATCTATCAGATGCAGAATTCAAAACGCTGATTATAAGGCTGCTTGATGATCTCAGTGAGAACTTCAACAAAGAAAAAGAAAACACAAAAATGGAGATAAAAAGAAAAACATAAAAGCCAGAAATGAAGGATGTAATAACTGAAATAATACATTAGAGGGACTCAACAGAAGATCAGATGAAGCAGAGAATCGAATCAGCAATTTGGATGATAAGGTAGCAGAAAACACCCAATCAGAACAGGAAAAAGGGAAAATAATTGAAAAAATGAGGATAGTTTAAGGGGCCTCTGGGACAACATCAAGCATTTGCATCATAGGGGTACCAGAAGGAGACAAGAGAGAGCAAGGAATTGAAACCTATTTTAAGAAATAATGACAGAAAACTTCTCTAAACTGGTGAAGGAAATATGCATACAAGCCCAGGAAGCACAGAGAGTTCCAAACAAGATGAACCCAAAGAGGTCCACACCAAGACACATCATAATTCAAATGCCAAAGTTTAAAGACAAAAAGAGAATCTTAAAAGCAGCAAAGGAAAAGCAGTTCGTTACCTGCACGGGAGCTCCATAAGACTCTCAGTTGATTTCACAACAAATTTTGCAGGCCAGAAGGGATTGGCACGAAGTATTCAAAGTGATGAAAAGTAAAGACCTACAACCAAGATTACTCTACCCAGCAAAGCTATCATTGAGAATCAAAGGACAGATAAAGAGCTCCCAACAAGAAAAAGCTAAAAGAGTTCTTCGACATCAAACCAGTATTACAAGAATGTTAGAGGGTGTTCTTTAAGAAGAAGACCAGAGAGTAAAACATGAATAAAATGGCAATAACTACATATCTAGCAACAATTACTTCAAATGAAAAAGGAGTAAATGCTCCAATCAAAACATAGGGTGACTGAATGGATAAGAAAACAAGACCCTTACATATGCTGCCTACAAGAGACTTCAGGTTGAAAGACACACATAGTCTGAAAGTAAAGGGATGGAAAAGGTATTTCATGAAAATGGAAACGAAAAAAAATCAGGGGTAGCAATTCTTATACCAGACAAAATAGACTTTAAAACAAAGGCTATAACAAGAGACAAAGACAAACCCAGTAATCCCACTTCTGGGTATTTATCCAAAGAAACCCAAAATACTACTTTGAAGGGACATGTGCATCCAAGATATGGAGGCAACCTGGGTGTCTATCAATGGATGAATGGATAAAGAAGAGGTGGTACATATATACAATGAAATATTACTCAGCCATAAAAAATTAAAAAAAGAATGAAATCTTGCTATCTGCAACAACATGGATGGACCTAGAAGGTACTGTGCTGAGAGGAGTAAGTCAGACAGAAAAACTCAAAGCCATATGATCTCACATGTGGAATCTAAAGAGCAAAATAAACAAACAAAATATAAACAAACTCATAGATATGGAGAATATTTTGAGGGTTGCCAGATGGGAGGGGTTTTGGGGGTTAGGTGAAAAAGGGGAAGAGATTAAGAAATACAAATTGGTAATTACAAAATAGTCATAGGGATGTAGAGTATAGCATGAGGAATATAGTTAATAATATTGTAATAACTATGGTGTCAGATGGGTACTAGATTTATCAGGGTGACCACTTTGTAAGTTATATAAATATCTAATCATTGTGTTGTACACCTGAAACTAATATAACATCGTATGCCAACTGTAACAGAAAAATTTAAAAAATAATTAATCCCCCCGCAAAAAACAAAATCCCAAAAAACCAAGGACTTGAACAGGGTTGTAAACAGAGTCTTCCAGTATAGTACTAGAGCCACCCTCCAAGTTGGTTGACCCATTACTTATCTTACTGACATGGCTAAAACACTATAAATCTACCAAATCATATGGTGATCCAGCCCATGTTTCTCCAATACATGTACAACCTAAGAGATTTTGTCAGTATCTTGCTGAAATGAAGGTTCAATTTATCCTATGGTATTTTCCTGAGCTAACAGTCTAGTAGCCTTATTAAAAAGGGAAATTAGCTGACTTAATTCCTTTATAAAAAAAATGCAATGTGACTATATGAATAAGAAAATGAAGTCAATAGAGAAATCCTCGTTCTTAGCATACTGAAATATCTAGGATTATAGCTATCTTTTGCTCATGATTCCCCCGCCAAAAAAATCCACTTATCATGAAACCTAAATCAAGTTCATACCCTAGACTCTCAAGAATCAATATTATCCCTTTTTAATAAAAAAATGAGTACAGTCTTTCCCTATCTGTTTTTTTTTTTGGTAATGTCCTTCCTCTTCATTATTTCTCAAAATCATGGATAGTATTTTTTTCTCTATTATTATTATATCACTGGGCTATAATTCTTTAAAACATGGATATGCAATTCATTTAAATAATGTTTGAGATTTGCTTCACAGTAATACAGTGTGGGATGGGGTAAATAATTAAGGGTAGAGCTGAATACTACTTTTTCAACTTTTATATGCATTTGAAACTTTTCATAATAACAAATTAAAGTTAATTTATTTAAGGCAACTTGATGCTCTTACTCCATCTCCTCAAACCTTTCATAGCCACATCATAGTAGAAAGAAAGTGATAAAAATTAAAGCAAAGATACAATTAAGAAATTCTGATTGATCACACTGTTGTCTCCTGCAAATTCCGTTTTTCCTTTATTTAGCTCTCCTTTTCAAGATATTTTCTTTTCCTTTTGTCCCTCTGCTCCTTCTTCCCGTACTCTTTCCCTCCCTTTTTCCTTTTCTTCCTTCTCCCTTCTTTCTTTTCTTCCATCCATCCATCCATCCATCCAACCAACCAGTCTTACTTTAGATTCATTACACTCTGAACAGTTTAATGCAATTCATGGATGTTTGCCTTCTATGTTTTGATAGCTCATTATAAACTCTTTTATATAGTCATTCAGATTCTTAAATATCTTTTATTTTTCAACTCAACAAATATTTACAGAATAAAGATGAAGCCTATGAACCCTGTGTCTAAACTCTTTTCTATACTTGGTGATTGACTGGATGCGTGTATGTGTGTGTGTGTGTGTGTGTGTGTGTGTGTGTGTGAGAGAGAGAGAGAGACAGAGAGACAGAGAGAGACAGAGACAGAGAGACAGAGGCAGAGACACAGAGAGAGAGAGACAGACAGAGAGAGAGACAGAGAGAGAGAGAGAAGTAGAATGAGAGGTAAAGAAGTTTGAGAATCAGAGACAATGCTCAAATTTCTTAGACAACTTAATGGGATGGGATGCCTCTCACTAAGCTCAGGTACAAACAGGGAGGAACAGGTTTGTAGGTGGGTGAAAATGAAGAGTTTAGTTAGAGTTTGAGTTGCTTGTGGGATGTCCAAGCGAAGCTATCCATTGGCAGCTGGATACATGCATCTGGAAGTCCTGATTATGAAATACATTTCAGGAATTATTACACACAAACATATAAAATGTAGCAATGTGTCTTGACTAGGCCAAGATTGTGAATATTTTTCCAATAGGAGTCTGTGTGCACAAGTAAGTCCATTCCGCGTTCTAGGTGATGAAATTGTGAGGCACACAATTGGGAAAAGGAACTTCCTTCCCACTTCTCAACAACGCCAGGCTGTTTGGTAGTTGTTCAAGAACTCCATGGCTTTGGAAATCCTGGAAGGCAGAAGCCTTGGCAGGGACATTCTCTTTTTAGAGATGGGTACTGTTAGAGCAGTTAACGGTGAGCCCATCTCAAACTGCTTCATCAGTAGAAGCTTTGATCAGGATAAGGCAAGGCTGGAAAGGACATTGAGTATATATGCTGATAATTCCAGATAAGCTGGTTCATGAGAATATGGGAGGTTGTTCTGAAGGAATCCTTGGAAGCCACAACAATAACGATGAGGTCTTGAGAGAAAGTCAAATTGTATGTGGAAAGAACTTTTCAAGAACAAAACTTTGGTAAAATCTGACTTCAGGGGTTCTGAAGGGTACTAAGAGACAGAAAAAGAGAGACAAAAAGCAGGGACCCAGACTAGGGTGGTGATGTAAGACAGAATTTGCAGACTAATCACCCATGGTGGTAACATCTTAAAGTGGCTAAAAAGCATGAGAAGAAGAAGCAAGTGAAAATGGTCACGGTATCCACCAAGGCCTCTGGTAGTGGGATCATTCACGTCTTTTTTCTGAATTTTTAAAGTTTTTCCTAAAACTCATAGTGTGCATTGCAAAATCACGTTCTGGAGTCAATTCCAACTGTGCATCTGCTGACTGTAGTCAGCATTCTGAAGGGCTGTCTGTCTTTCAACAATGCAACAGTATTTGCCAAATATCTACATGTGCCTCCCTTTGATTTCCAGTCCCTTCTTCACTTAGAGGCCACTCTGCTTTCTCCCCAAGACCTTTCTCCTCTTGTTAGGCAGCCTTCCAAGTTCTGAACAAGTATTTTCCAATCACTTTCCCCTCATTAAAACCTACCTATCTTGTGCCATGAAGGCTTTTAAACCAACATTGATTCAGCATCTAAGGTGAATAGATTTGAAGGAAAATGTCTAGAGTCTGTCCCTAAGTAGGAAGTCACGATAGTGAGTGACAGGGACATGTTCTCAGGTAAGCATTCACCAGGCAGAGTAAATGTGCTCCAAAAGTAGGAAAACAGAGAAGAAGGTGGGTTTAATGCCAAGGACAAACTATTTATTCTGCTAAAAGGCAGTGTGATAAAATTGTTTGAATTGTTAAAGTATTTCATGGCTGAAAAGGCCAAGGTGAGGATGATATTTACATTTAACTAGTCTTTTCAGCTTTAATCTAAGGTACTAGATAAACTCATAATTAGGACACTATACTGAAGGGACATTTTGTTAAAGGCAACTTGGCCAGAATTTCTTTAATCAAAGTAGGTGCCTATGGAGTTGCTATTGTTGTTGTTTTATATATAAGGATAGTCTTTTTTGCTTATTTCTGAGTCCATGTTACTCATAATTTTCTTTGCCATTTCTGCTTTCTGCTTTGTGATTATGAGCTTAGTGTAGATATTTAAAGCATATATGTTGCAATCACCTGAATTTGCCCAAATTTCTCATCAATTGTTCTTTTTATTGATTGTTATTGTCTGTACTCTGTTCTTGGTCTTTGTAAGGCCAAGATGCCTTAATGTCCCCCTCGGCTTGATTAAACTTTAGTTGGCTTCTTCCTGGCTCTAGCCTCTGACCTCCCTTTTCTTAGAGTATTTACTTTAGAAATCTCTACATTGCAAATTCTTTGTCTGCCCAATTGAGATATAAATCTCCCGGCTACTTGCCAGTTTTACAATGCAAGAATATCTTTCTCAAGGACCTGGGAGCCATCCCTTTGAGATATAATAATAGAAGGAGATCTTCCAGTCTCTGTGGGGGCATAGAAACCTAACTTTCTAATTGTGACAATTAGCAAACACAACTGACCAGCTTCCCACGAACATCCTCAATACTTTTACATTAGCTCACCCTAGTGCTTAAAAACCCTTCTGCCTTTTGTTCCAGTGGAGTTGAATTCAATCTCTCTTCCCTCTTGCAATAGTCTTGAATAAAGTCTTCCTTGCCCTCTTAACTCTTTCATACCTAATTTTTCTCTGACACTTGTAATTTCCAAAACAAAAAATCTTTTTGGCACTTTCTTTTGCTGTTAAAAAAATTATTTCTAGATAATACTTAGCTGACCAGATTTACAAGTTCCTCCTTCTTTTTTTAGCTCCTTGTCTAGATATCATAGATTCCTAGAAGAAGTTACTTTACAAGTCTCCATATCAGTATTCTGTGGTAGTAATTTCCTTGTCTTTCTTTGGTGTCCTGTGGCTGATAGACCTGGGGTATAATCCATAAATTTTTCAACTATTTAATATGATCTCAATGAGATTACTTTTTTTCTTTCGAGTGACAGTCTATCTACCAAAATCAATTATTCGCTTTGAAATTAGTCAACTGTTTTATGTGGCAGAATCTCACTTACTGTGGACATGTTCTACTTAGTGTTGATCTAAACATGATGCTCACTAATGAATTGTTAAGGTCAGATGTGTTTTTGACCAATATCTGAGTCTATTATTTAGCATACCCAAGGAAGAAAGATATATATTTGTGTGGCTTGCTTCACTATTCTGATCACTAATCAAGAGAACTCGTAAAATGATTTAATAAAGCACATGATAACCCTGAGAAGTTTCTATAAAAGATAAAGTCACAATCTGGGACATTAATGCACAATTTTCCTAAGTCTCTCTTGCTTGAAACATGTAAAGCTTTTCTCTTTCTATGGCTATAAAATTTATGTTGATCTTTGAGTTGTACAGCTTTAATTCAAAAGACATGTATGACATATGTATGTGTCTGTGCCAGGCACTTCACCAGGCACAGAATGAATTGAGATAATGTACTTAAACTCAGATAAGTATTTAAAAAATCGTTAAAGAAGCACACTTTTATAATTCTTACAGTGTGTTTGCTGATACAATCTAACGTAACAATGACAAATTCAAAGACTTCCCCCAAGTCTGTTTTTTTTATATTATATATTAACATATTTTTTTCTTTTTCTGTCAAAACTGGCTCATGATGTATATGACTTTTGCCTTTTCAGTCTAAGAATCTATGATATGGGAGGATACCTGTGCTGTTTTAGATTTTGTTCCGATGGCCAGGGAATAACCAGGTTCCTTGCTCTGTTAGAGTTGTATCAACAAGGTCATAATTCCAGGTGACCAGCCATGCCAGAAGTGAACATACAGTACCAAACATGGCCTAGGAAATTGGAAGGTCATGGCTGAAACACTCACAGGCACTCTAGACATGTTTCTAAAAGTAGAAAAAGCAAGGAGCATGATTGAGATTCTCCACATCAATTTTAATTTTCTTTTCTCTTTGTTAGTTTTAACACTGTCGTGGTGCCACCAGATTATTGGGAAATGATAAAGGTAAATATAAATCTTATTATCTAAGACTTTCCTTTATCTCCTCTGACCCTCATTGTTGCCAATCCCAATCTTCAGCAGAAACCTAATTTCATCTACTGCTCTCTCAGGGAAAAAGGCTTACAACTCACTTCTGCTCATCCTCATTCTTTATGCAGGGAAGGAGAGAATTGTACTTTTTTCTTTATAACATTTAATTTAGATTTATGTTCTCCTCCAATGTCAAGTTCTTCCTCCTTATGAAAAAGAAACATGGTCTATAAGGGAGACACTACCAACCAATGACTTATATGGCAACTATGCATTTACATAAACCGGTAGCCTTTATTTAATGGGTTCTCCCTTGGAGTCAGTAAATATAGTCTTGGTTTGGTTTCCCTTGTACAGTAGATCATTCCTAAGCTCTTAACTTCTGTTTTCCTTTTCATTTTTTAGAAATTGGTTTGTAGGACAGATTCTCCCCACTGCATGAAGTGCAAATGACAGCTTATAGTTTGTTCTGGTAATCATGCCTGATTCTTGTTTCCCATATGAACATAAGATATCATTTTGTACATAAGACATTCAGCGATTCATTTCACAAATGTTAGCTAGTGCCTATAATATGCTCAACACTGAGATAGTGCAGAGAGATGTACACAGACTTTAAAGTTTAGTGCGCTCTATTAGTGCCAACACTAAACAGAGTTTATCAACTGTTCATGTGTGTATGTATACATGTGTGTCCATGACGCTTTTTCTTTCATATAAAATGCACAGTGTAGTAATGGATTATGATGATTCACTAACTAACTTTTACCTAATAGGAGGGAAAAATACCCAAATGTACATTTTATGCAAGAAATTTAGGATTTTAAGGAAAAGTACACATGTCATAAAGATTAAGTGGTTATTTCTAGCCTTTCCATGAGTATTCATTGTTAACTGTAAAGTCTTCCTTAAAAGTTCCATACTTACTCATCTCTGCAAACAGCTGTCTTCTTTCTGCCATGGTATTTCCTCTTTTCCCACTATCTTCAATCATTCTACAAGACAAAATGGTTACAATGTGTATTATCCTCATGCTAATGAGGCAAACAGCCATTTCTATGTAAACACAATTGCTGTAGTTATGCCACAAACACAGAGACTAACAATTTAAAACTGTGTATTTCAAAAGGATAGTTTTACTTTCATTAACTTAAATTGCTGTACATATTTTTCCACATACAATGAATGTTGCTGTTGTTAGAGGGGTTATACAATTTTTATTTTCTAACGAACAATAACTACAATGGTAGATGCCTTGTGCTATAACTTAATACAACCCTGAATACAATCGTCTACAATTGGTTAGGAGATTCATTTCACATATAGCCCCTCTTTCAATTTTGGGAATACCTATGAATAATATAGCAGATATTATGGATTCCATTCAACAAATGATGAGATTGATGAGTCACATTAACCTAGTGAAGTGAATGGCATAGATGTTTGGACTCTAAGACCAGTATGCCTTCCACCACGTTCTGCTGCAAGTTGTTCCTTGTATACCCCCAAATCTCAATTTAGAAAGAGGTGATTTTCCCTGCAAAAGAATGAAACTAGACCGTTGTCTATCATGGATTAAGGACCTGAATATAAGACCTGAAACAATAAAATGCATAGAAAAAAACATAGGAGCTAAACTCAAGGACCTTGGACTTAATTAAAGAGGATTTTATGAATTTGACCTCAAAGGAAAGGGAAGTAAAAACAAAAATAAATGAATGGGACTACATCTAACTAAAAAGCTTTTGCATAGCAAAAGACATTGTCAATAAGATAAAGAGACAACCATATGAATGGGAAAATATGTTTGCAAGCAACACCGCCGATAAGGGCTTAATATCCAAAATGCACAAAGAAATCAGATGACTCGATAACAACAAAAAAACAAACAATCCAATCAAAAAATGGGCAGAGGACCTGAACAGACACTTCTCCCTAGAGGACATACAAATGGCTAATAAGTATATAAAAAGATGCTCAATATCACTAGCTATTCAGGAAATGCAAATCAAAACCACAATGAGATACCATCTCACACCTGTTAGAATAGCTATAATCAACAAGACAAGTAAAAACAAATGTTGGAGAGGATGCAGAGAAAAAGGAACCCTCATACACTGCTGGTGGGACCGCAAATTGGTACAGCCACTATGGAAAACAGTATGGAAGTTCCTCAAAAAACTAAGAATTGATCTACCATATGATCCAGCAATCCCTCTACTGGGTATTTACCCCAAAGACCTGAAAACACATGTCAGAAAAGATATTTGCACACCGATGTTCATAGCCGCATTATTCAGTAGCCAGGACATGGAAGCAACCAAAATGTCCTACGATAGATGACTGGCTAAAGCAGCTATGGTACATATATACAACGGAATATAACTCAGTTATAAGAAGAGATGAAATACTGCCATTTGCAACAACAGGGATGGACCTCGAGATAATCATGCTAAGTGAAATAAGCCAGACAGAAACAGTTGAAAATCACATGATATCACTTATATGTGGTATATAAACCCAAAAGCAACAAGTGAACAGGACAAACAAACAGAGACTCATGGACATGTACAATAGACTAGTGGTTACCAGAAGGTAGGGGGAAGTGGGGAAGAGGGAAATGTATGGATAAGGGGGTCAAATATGTGGCGACAGAAAGGAATATAACTGTGGGAGTTGAACATACAGTGTAAATATATATATGCCTTACTGTTAAAGTGTACAGCTGAAATTTACTGGCTTTCGTTAACCAATGCCACCATAAAAAAATGTGTGTGTGTGTATATATATATATATCTCCAGAAAAAAAAGCAGGTGATTTTCTAAATGTTAATTTCTAAGTTGAGTGTGTGAAACCTGCAATAGTTTTTCTATACATAATTTCATGCAAGGTGGTTAGGTTCACATGTCTCTACTTAAATAAACATACTGTTGTCCACAGTGGATCTATTTTAAAAACTACCAAGAATTAGAACAGATAATGTAAAAAGATACGAAAAATTAAAATTTAACTTGAGGAAAGAGAAAATAATAAGCAAGTTAATGGAAATGTTGTTTAGTCAGATCAAGGATTTTGGGCTAAATATGAAGAGTTTTATAGGTTAATGGGAGTTGATTTTTTATTATATCTAATTAAACTTTTAAAAAATAAAGTTCCACCTCTCTCTCTCTCTCTCTCTCTCTCTCTCTCTCTCTCTCTCTCACACACACACACACACACACACGCACGTATGTACACCACTATGTTTTGATTCTTAGGCATGGTAAATATAAGGCATAGGTGACCTTTTTACCTGCTCTTTCTCAAATATGAGTCTTTGTCCATGCTATTTATTTTGGTCTGGATTGCCCTCTCCTTAGGCCTAGCTAACTCGCAATTACCTTTCAGGTATCAATTTAGGTGTATCTTCCTCTGAAATCCCCCCTAACTCTCTATGATTGCCTGGTTTGGTGCCTTTCCTCTGAGCCTCCATAGCCTGCCACGCCTTTCTTTTAATGCTGAACTTAACAAACCTTTATTGAGTATCTTTTATACTCCAAACAACAAAGTTCTGGGTATAAACTGTGATCAAGTCACAGCTCTTGCCCTCAAGGTGCTTACACTGTAGTGGGGGAGATACAAAAGCATAAGAGCAATGAAAGCACAATGAGGTAATTACAGCTGTAGAACTGGAAAGAAAGGTATGTGACCATGAGAGGCTGATTACCTGAGGTAAATTTAATAGTACTACTTACAGGAGACTGCTCAAAAGGTAATAATGATGTGTATAAAGTGACTCACTCGAGGGTAAAAGAAAAAAATGATGGTGAAATCATTGTGATATCAGTTTAACTTTTCAAACAGCCTCACAAATTGCTTTTATTCAAGGATTATTTGCCTATTGCCAGGAAGGAAAAGAATGGCATGGATCAGCCTGGGTTTACAGAGTCAAGGAAAGTATGTACCCATTTGCAATGTGTAATAATATAACCAGGGTCAGGTTAAATATTAATTGGAAAGGGTCATTAATAATTGGAAAGAGTTATTAATGAAGCTTTGATAACAATTCACCACTGAAAACGATTGAATCCTTTTTATAAGATTTTAAATATGTAGGTATGGTCGATATACAGAGATCTGAAGAAAAACACACCCTTCCTGATTCACTTAACCCCATCTCCTTACAGAGGAAGTGGGGACATAAGAATCTGACATTCAAAAATAGTATGGATATAGCTCCCAATCTTTATTTCAAAAGATCAGAAGGAAAGCTGAGTCAAAAGAGAAAGAGGGGATAGAACCAGTGATATGTTTCTGCGTCTACCTATTTGTTGGAATGAGATGAAAAAAAAAAACATTAAAAATAAATCACAAGGGACGGCAGGTTGGAAATTCTGACTGAAAATGTCAGGGAGGTAAAGACTGGCTTCTGAACTTTTGGTGCTTGCTGCCAATGTTACTTTTTGTACTGTTGGTGACATTTCTTTTTCAAGTTAACTTTTTGTGTGTCTCTCTGTAAGGTTTTTGAGGGCAACAACGTCAAAAGTTTTAAATTCTTCACAGTGCCTAGCAAAATCCAATCAATAAATGCTACGTATATTTATTGTACAAAAAAATAAAAACAAAGAAACAGAAAAGTAGAGCTAAGTCTGCTTTCCATGAAATGGACTTTCAATTATATTTCCAAAAACTGACCCACAGATGAGTGAAATTCAAATTGTACTAGTTTCAGAAATGATTATTTGAAATGAGAGAAACTAATTTATATCTATTATAATCTAAGATAATACATTTTAAAGTAAAATCTTGCCTTATGAAACAGGAGTTGAAATAGATGCAAACTACATTGATGTCACCTTTTGGTCTATTCATCACCGTTTTTTTTGGTTAATTAACTCATAAAAGAACTATCATTAGTTACACAATAGGTATTAAATCTCACTTCTAAGTAAAACATGTATCTTATGAGGAAAAGAAGAAAAAATTCATTGGTGTGAAATAATAGAAAACATGAAATATAATTATAAACATAAAAGGAAAAATTACACACTTTTCATTTTACCCCAGAGTTCCTGGGAAACAACATTGTTAGATAAAATTGAGTATACTCATTTATTACCCATCGATCACAGTTATAATAGTGAAAAAGGCATGCTAGTTTACAGCTTACACTGATTGAATAGTGGGACTCGTGGACAAAGTAAGCTCATGAATCCAACAGGATTCACTTTGGGCGCCTTAGTTTCCAATTTAACTCTGACCAGTAAGACTTGAGATACATAATGCCTGACCACATTCTCATGGCTTTACAAAGAGAGAAGAGCACTTACAGTAGGAGAAGGAGGCAGTGCTTTTACAGAGCAATTTTGCTCCGAAGTTGTCAAGCTTGGTTTTTCATGAATTTCAGTATAAGTGTAGCTACCCAAAATCATATGGAGGAGACAAGGGGAAAATAATCCATCTCTGATACAATGTCACAAAGTACGTGCTTCACCAACAGGCCTAATTTGGTTGGTTTGTGTTGCCCTTTTATGTAGATGCAATGCTTACAACCTTAGAATTTACCAGAAGATTACATAAATGTCAAAAGAGTAGAAAAGAACTAATGGTGATAAAGAAGTGATGAGCCTCATCAGATTTTTTTTTTTTTTTCCTAGAGATCAGATCAGGGTGTATGTTTTCGCTTATAAGAATCCATCTATTATTTTCTTAAGAAATATTTATAACATAGCTATAATTTGTCAGACACTCTGCTAGTTTCTCGAGATCCAAAGATCATAAGATACTACCCCTGCCCTTAAAAAGCTCACAGTCTAGAAAGGAAAACAAGTTATTCTAACAAATAATTAATAATTAATAATTTGGTATAATATGTACAATAATGAAAGTGTGTACTGCTAGACACAGTAGTTTATTTCTGGAAAGATCTAAAAGAGGCATCAAAAAAAGGGTGACTCTAGAATAGAGTTTTAAAGGATGAACAGGAATTTTCCAGATAGAAAAGAGTGAAGGAAAGGCAATGAAAGTTGGAAGAATCATGCAAAAGCTTGTGCTTTTAAAAGGGTACACAGCACGTTTGGGAATTGGGGATAGTTCAGTATTGCTGAGTGCAGGTGTGCATGGAGATGCTGGAGAGGTGAACAGGCATCAGATCTACAGAGTCTCATTTGTCACGTCTAGACAGTATAGGGCTTTCTTATAGGAGTGGAAGAGAGACTGGGTAGGCAGGAGGGGAGAGGGTGGAAGCACATAATTAAGGGAAGAGTCCAGTCAGGAGGATATTTCTGTGATTCAGAACTAAGAATATTCTGTTTTGTGCTAAAGGATTGATTTGAGAGAGATTTAGGACACTTTCATTAGGGCTTGGTGATTGGCAGGCCTCATGGAGAAGCAAAGAGGTGAGGACCTCAGCTTTTGCTCTCCCACAGTACTTCACACATATTAGGAAACAATCTGCAGCCTTCATGGCAATAATGAGTTTGTAGGAGGTGAGTTCACTAAGTCACCCTTGTTCCACTCTAGTCATTAAAAGAGGGCTGAAAACTGGACAGGGAGAGTTCAAACTCTTTGCCCCTATAGATGCGGAAGGAATAAAATAGCAGAGTAGAACTATGTGAGAGACAGCAAGATATAAAGAATAAGTTTAATGTAGGGCACAGAGTGTTAGAAGAAATGTGAATTGTATTTTGGCACACTGAGAATAAATTCACATTGAAATACCACATCCTCGAGTTACTTCCTTCACATCTTTAATCCAACGTCATCCATAATAAACATAATAAACATAAAATAAAAATGACAGAAGACATTTTAAAGGTAGAAGCTTAACCTAATGGTGTCTTACATTTGTATAAATTTCTGAAGATTATAAAATGCTTTTCCTTATAACCTCTTGAGGAGGTCGGAGGGATATTATTATTCCTAAATTATAGTTGAACCTAAGGCTCTGGTAGGTAAAGCAGATACCCAAAAACATACATAGTATTTTCTGGCAGGACAGGAAATTGAATCCATTTTTTTTTTTTTTTTTTTTGCTTTTAATTTTTAAATTCTTAGGCTAGTATGAATTCTAATAACCAGTAATCTTACTCCAGCTGCCACTATTCAACACAATTTAAGATTTTTGGAAACTAGTAAACTGAAAAGAAGTTGACAGAAGTTGATGATTAACAGGCCAAAAGGAGGATGGAGAAGGAAAGGGTCCACAGTTTTCTCCAATTTCACTGAGAAATTCCTATGTGTGATACTTTTTAATAGAATCCTCCTATTTTAAAACTGTTATACTGGAAATAATCATAGTGATTAAAACAATTCCCAGCATCTAGATTTATGTAAACCCAGACAACACATAAACACACCAACGAGTCACACTCTCACAGTTTCAATCCACAAAAGCCAACAATGTTTTTGGAAACGTCTGGCTCTGCTTTGCTTCTGCTTCACTTTAGCAAACACTTAAGATTTGCAGACTTTGTGTTTAGTACGATGAGACTGTTCCCATGCTTTATTCTCATCCGTTTTGCCCCAGGTGGATGACAAGAAGATGCTGGGTTCAGCAATCACCCACTGCTGCACTCTCTGAAGTTAATAGCTGCAATGAAGGCCATTTCAAGCTCCTTTCCTCCTTTAATTGATTTATTGGTGGCGTATAAATGCCTGTTTCCATTTCTGTTAATAAAAGAGGCCTCTGATATGACTTTCTCAGATTTACATTCTAGTCCTAATCTTTGGCAATATAATAAAAAGAAGTATTCAGAGCTCTTTCCCGAGGCGAAGTATAATTGCATTTGCTTTTATTTCCTAGTCCTTTATTAAGATGAGCCCCTGAAAGTAGGAAAATGCTGTTACTAAAATAAATGGCTATAGTGGGTTTCCAACTGTGTCTTTTACTTTGAATGTCATCTTCTGATCTTGGAACTTGCATTTTGTTGTGGGGGGCAAGGGACATGAGCTCACTATTTTAGTGTAATGACTTCCTGGATGTGTTATCAGGCATTTGATCTTCCCCGGAAAGTATCTGCCATAGTAGTTCTCAAATGTGGTTCCCATCACACCAGCCTGGAGACCGTATCAAAAATGCAAATAGATGTCTAACCAATGCACTGTATACTTGAAACTAATTTAAATAAATAAATTTTTAAAAAATCAAATATCTGGATTTACTGAATCTGAGTTTGGAGCTGAGCATTTGTGCTTTTTAAAAGCACCACAGGTGCTCCTGATACACAGCCAGGTTTGAGCTAGAAAAATGATGCTAGTTGAGTTTGACTATGAACTTATTTGTACAACATTAGGTTGGAATTCTTATGCTGCTTTGTAATATATTTCTCTAGCTTGTAAAACACACTGTAAAATATACTTCAAGCCAAAGGAGAAGATAATTAATTCTTTGGAGAATGTAAATATACATATACATATACATATACATATACATATACATATACATATACATACACATCCATTGATATGGGCATGTAATGAGTCAAACTTCAAAAAATAGAAAATGCCATTAAAAATGAGAAAACCTTTCTCTTTTTTTTCTGGGAAAACAAAATTACTGTCAGTCGTACTTTTAAGTCAGGCAGAAACCTGCTATTCTGGGGTAAAAGTGCTTATGACGTTTAAGGACATTTGGTTTTATTTGGTTTCATTTTATTTCATTTGACTTGGTAAGAAGCTACGACTCCTGCTGGACATCACTGTAACCTCCTTCTTACTATTAGTTAGGCCTTAAAGATTGCAGAGTGAGGCTGGGAGCAACTTGGCATGGGTAAAAAGGAACTTTTTGGAAGGAAAATGATCAAAATTTGGGCTCTGTCATGTGAGGTTCGAAGTTATAAGAATGTCATTAAAGTACTTGGGAGCCCTGCCTAAGTGCTTAATCAAAAGTTGCTCAAGGGTCCCTAGGGGAGATGACCATAAGGAGGGTGTCGTCTGTTTGCTAAGATTTTTTTAGAGAATGATGTTTTATCCAATATGATGTGCCTTTGGGACAATGGCTGTATCCCTCCCTCCCTCTCTTTCTCCACCCCCCCGCTGCCCTCTGTGTGCACATTTATATTTCTTAAGAGTAGT
Source organism: Pteropus vampyrus (assembly GCF_000151845.1). Taxonomy (NCBI): domain Eukaryota; kingdom Metazoa; phylum Chordata; class Mammalia; order Chiroptera; family Pteropodidae; genus Pteropus; species Pteropus vampyrus. The sequence continues at coordinate 15,251,629 of NW_011888784.1, forward strand.
AATGCTATATGTATAGGCCCACTGGGTCATGGTAAAACGATGCCTGACTCTGCTTTCTTGCTGGGATTGCCGAGGGCTTAACTTCTGTGGGGTGGATGTTAGGATATGACTACCTTCTCATCATTTGGAACATTCTCAGTTCAGTCCAAGATGGCACTCTTTATAAACACATGTCTGTTTCTTTTTCCTAAATATCTAATATATGAAAACAAATTAATGAAAATTCTCTTCCCTCCATAATTAGACTAATTATTTTTTAATTAATCTTGCAAATAAGACAACCTCAAATTTTGTAATTGAATTTTGAGCCCCACTTATCTCATTATAGTGGGATTATACATATATATATAGATATATACATATATATGTATATATATACACACATACATATATATACACATGCACATTTATAAAATATTTTGGAAACCTAAAGATTATAATTCCAATTTTTTTCAAGTGACTGAGTTAAATTTAGCTTCTCAATAAAAGGCCATGACAAGACAGAACGTACTAGCTAATTAAGCAGTGTAAAGCTGTCTAGTCTGTAATTTCTTTTAAAGTTTAGACCCTTTTAATGATTTGATAAAAGATATGGACTTTCACCCCACCAAAATATTCATGTCTGAGGGTACACAAATAAAGAATTATAGTTCCTTGCATGGGCTGGTTTAGGGGAAGGCCAGGATTCGATAAGAAACAAACGTAGCCTTATTTTACAGGCAGAACCAACTCTCAGTGAAAAGGAGCAGCCAGTCTCAATGGATGCATTTACAGAGCAGCTATCCAGGGGAGAGGGCAAAAAGGCTGGTGCTGGCCTTATAAGGCCAGGGAAAGAGGGTAGATGTCAAAGTGGAGCAGAGATGATGGGAGAAGGCAGTGATGGGCTCCTCACGTGGCAGAAACCAGAGTATACAAACTCGATGTTCAGGTTTTAGGCAATGACTCCCATCTGGGAAATCCGAAGTGCTTTAGGACACTACCAGCATGACTCCTAGTGCTTGAAAGGATTCTAATTCATCTTTTGCTTTGGATGATCTTAAAAAGAGTAGTAAAAAGAAATAGGACCTCCCTGGTCTAACTCCCATGTGCTGAGAAAAACAAATGGGGTTGCTACTGACCTGGGGTAACTGTTATCTCAACTTCCAGGAGTGCGATTTCCATGAGAATTAGGAAAAGGAGAGTGAGAATAAAAGTGCACTACAGAACATCGAGCATCAAGACGTTGGCCAGAGAGGCCTACGTGCTTTAAAATTTCCTTTAAAAACATTTTTTTTTAGGTTCAGAGAGTGTTGAATTTGGAGAGGTGGAAAAAGGAGGCAGTTAAGTATATTGTTTTCTACAACAGGATAAGTTTTCTGCAATAGTACAAGAAAACCAGACTTTTTCTGGGAGAAGAAATAGGAATGATGAGAATAAAATTAAGAATAATTGTCATGACACTACAATTACAATTTTATAAGAAAAGTTTATTATGTTCCAAGTACTATGCAGAAATTTTCTCATTTGTTTTTATAAAAACACCATAACGTTGGTATTATCATTCCCATTTTACCAACGTGAAAACAGAGCTTTGGAAAGATTAAGGGTTTACATCCTGACATGTCTGAATACAGTGCCCACCAGGCCTCTTAAGAAAGACCAAAGTGGCATCGTATAAAATAGAACTCAAGGGAACTGCTCTTTTTTTCCTAAGGGTAGTGGTGGTAGGTCATTGCCCATGTATACACACACCAAAATGGGCTTAAAGCATAATTTAAGATACGCATTGGTGGATGTCAAGGGGAGCTGGACAGGATGGAGTTAATGAGCTATGCAATGCCACAATTTCACTAAGGGTGTCTATATCCTCTGCATTCCCTCCCCCTTCATTTTCATCCACCTCTCCTCTTCACATTTTATTTTTTCTCTAATTCAGTCTTTCCTTTTTGCCCTTTGTTTTATTTCCTTAACTTAGCTCCTTTATTCAATATCCTCATTTCTGTGTATTAGGGAATATCATTCAAACCAACGAAACAGTTCTTAGCTTGAGAAGGAAAGACCAGGCAAGTGTAGTAAAAAAAGGAAAAAAAGTGTCATACGATGAAACGATGAATAAGTTCTGAGGCTCTAATTAATGGTGACTGTAGTTAATAATACTGTATTTTAAACTTGAAATTTGTTAACAGCTATCTTAAGTGTTCTCATCGAACATTAAAAATTTAGAAAAGGTAATTGTGAGGTGATGGATATGTTAACTAACTTGAATGTGGAAATCATTTCACAATGTATAGGTATATGATGCCCTCATGTTATACACTTTAAATATATTACAATTTTACTTGTAATTACACACAAATAATGCTAGAAAAAATTAGTTTTATTCCTGTAAATGTACAAATTTCCCTCAGAGAATCTGAGACTTCACCTTAGCATAATTAATTTAGTTGCTTTCTTTTTAATACCTGACTGAGGACATAGCAATTTTGCTTGACTGGGACAAGGAAATAATCATGGCTCTCACGTGCTTCCTAGGGAGGTCAGATTTGTATGACATACACCAGAGGCCACGTGAGGAAATTGTCTTTTGAGATAAGGGAGATGGGAGGGTAAATGGTGGAAGAGGGCTATGGGAGGTAGGTGGGAAGATGTCAATATGACCATTACTATGTATTTGTGGATTCAGGACCAATAACAAAGTATAAGAAAAAAGAGGTGTAAATGCAACCCCTAAAGGGTATAAAAAGATCACAGGGTTTATTTACTGAATTAAAAAAAATTCCTTTTTTTCCTACTAATTCTTCTATATTCTCTGAAAATTCATTTGTGCCAGAACAAATATTTTTAAAGGGTAAATCTCAAAAATTCTAGATTGCAGAAGGACTTATTTTGTTCTCATTTAAAATGAGGACTTGAGGGAACTTACATTTAACCACTTTTCAATCTAGTTGTATGTCTCAGTAAAAAGTGGAATAAAGACCAGCCCATATTAAATATTAAATTAATTAATATCATGATATTTTTTTCCCTTTCCCCACTCATGTTCTATATCTGAAGAATATCTCAGGCTGATATAATATAAAAACAACTTAGAAAATAGCAAGGATATTGTAGGAACTCTGATGACTGCTATCCAATAAAGGCATAGCCAAGTGTATGGGGTTAATGAATGCACATGCCAAAATTAAGTAGGCCACATGGAAAAGAAACAGGCAGAGTGTATGAGCGGCCAAAACTTATGGCTGCAAGATCCCCAGCAATAAACAATGGCATTTTGCACACCATGGTCCTTTCTCTGAGACAAGAGTTGACTGGCATGACAGGAGTACAGAATGGAGAGAGAAGAAACAGAAGCAGTCCTTATTTCTTGCTTCCGGATCTGTTTCTATGAATTATAAGGCTCTTAGTTATGTTCCTTCCATCGAAGAGAATTTTGTCTGAAATTAAGGAACCACTGGAAGAAATCTCTGTTTCTTAAGAGAGCCATGGCTCTAAGTTGGTTGCTGCCAAGAATTTGAGTGGGGAAGAATAGCTGGTGGGAACGCTCCTTCTTTTTCAGTCTTGAATAACTCAGGCCTCCTGAATCATCCTGTTGAGGCAGGGGCATGAATGCCTGGGTAATGTAGCAGGAAGGGACAGTGAGATTCATTCACTGGTAATAATAACAAGAACAGTCAACATTAATTAAGTGCTTACCATGTGTGGGTAGGCTCAGAACTAAGCATTTTACATAACATATCTTATTTATTTCTGTTCTAACTCTGAGATAGGTCATATAATACTATCCTGTTCTATAGATGAGAAAACCAAGGCTAATGAGGTAAAAAGAATAATGACCCTACCCCCAAGGATGCTCATATCCTAATCCCCAGAATTTATGAATATGGTGCCTTACATGGCAAAAGGGAATTTGTTGATGTGATTAAATCAAGAATCTTGAGATGGGGAGATTGTCTTGGATTAACTGGGTATAATTTAATTTTAACAGTCCTTATAAGGGAAAGAAAGAGACTTTGAAGATGGAAGGAAGGCCTACAAATTGAGGAATGCAGGTGGCCTCTAGAAGCTGGAAAAGGCAAGGAAATGGATTCTTCTCTAGAATTTCCAGAAGCAAAGTAACCCTGACAACACCTTGCTTTTAGCACAGCCGGAACTATTTTGGACATCTGGACCTTCACAACTGTATGACAATATGTTTGTGTTGTTTTAAGCCACTGAATTTGTGATAATTTGTTATTACGGCAACAGGAAACTAGTATGGCTGAGGAAGTTAAAGAAACCTTCACGAGATCACATTTCTAGTAGCCATGAAACCAAGATTTGCACTTCCGAAGTCTCTCAGAAGCTATATACTTAGCCCTCATGCTGCACTACCAACCTATTCCTCCTTAGACTCTGTTAGTTCCTAAGTATGATTTATTCATTTATTTAGACTTACTATGTCAATTACTAATTTTTGTGATCTTATTTAATCCTCAGATCAAGAGGTGTTAGTATCTCCACTTTACAGATGAGTAAAGTGAGACTTAGAGATTTTAAAGAGATGAAATTTAAACCTAGGTTCGTCTGACAGACTTTCACTCCAAGCTTTTAGCCTCTTCATCCTACTGCCATATATGTTTGACCAGCATTTATGGAACATCTGCTAAATGCTATCATAAAACAAACTCAAATTCAAGTACTTTCTCTCTCAGTAATTCTTGAACACACCCGGATAGCTCATACAGGAGTACTCTAGAAATATTCTGCTCCAGAGGTTCAGTGCTGGAATCCTTGTACAAAGTTACCATTGACACAAACCCTTTCAGTTGGGGCTTCCTGGTTAGAATTAACCAGGCTTGCACACTGATCCCATCTCCATGAATACATTTAATTAGTTCTCATTGCTTAATTAGTATAGTCAAACTAATAGAGGTAAATATAGTAAAGAATATGTTCAGATTATTAAAATACGAGCTAACACATCTGACTATCACAATAGAAGAATCACTGGAACTCTAGTCTACCACATATCAAAAATCATCTGGATGGGAGAACACCCTGCTTATAATAGAATATTCTCAAACATAAGAGTAGCTAGCTAACCAACGGGTATGGAAATGAGGTGCCTACTACTGGGAAGTTTATGATCCCAAAAGCCAGTACCACAATGAATTACATTAACCTGATTAAAGGATCACATATTTTTTTATTAGGTTATGTTATTCTTATGATAATATTAAAGACAAAGTGATATACAATACAATTGTGTAGAAAACAGACCTGCCTAGAAAAACAGAAAACAAAGCTAATTTTTGAATTATAATTCCTTCAAGTTAGTGTTTGTAAATGAGACAAATAAAACACACACAAACACACACAGTGCTTTTCTGACTCATGCCCATACTTCAAACTACCCCATTTCACAGACATACTACTAGAAACAGTCATAGTGATGCAAAATAAGAACTGTAGCATTTGGACAAAAAATTTTTAGCCAAATAGCATCAACACCACTGTGGACATAGTTTTGAGATTGTAAAAATCACTCTTGTGATGCGTTCACATCTGTTCACCATTTGAATCTGTGAACACTGAAAGCCAGTGTTCTAGATTCATGCTTCAGTGTCTGCATTTATGGAAACGACTGTCCATAGACCTCATGAGAACATAGCAAAGAGTAATAGCAGCAGCTTCAGTGTCTCAGATAGAACAATCAGTTCTCTTTTAACAAAGGCTTTTTTTTCTGAGGGGTACTCAAGCCATTTCCTGATGGTGCCGGGCACACAGACTAGCGCCCGCCATTTCACTCTCTTTCAGTGCACCAGAGCATTGATGCCCCTTAGTGACTTCAGAGACTAAACGAGCCTACACTACTCCCTGAAAACGATTAGGCACTGAGAGAAATAACTATGAAAAAACTGTTTTTTAAAAGCTCCACAAGGCTGTTGAAAGGGATTCTGGGACTTAGGAAGTTTACTATATGTGACCAACAGTATCCTTTGAGCTCATACAGTGTAGAAAGCCATCGGTCTCTTCCAGCTGTGAACTATTACATTAACAGGCTTGAAATATGAGTCAGCCCTGTTACATAAAGCCAGGTTACTTCAAATAAAAGCCAGAGCCTGCATAAAATTTCAGGAGCAAACAAAAATGGTGCATAAAGGAGTCAGACCACAAAGTTTCTCATCATTGCTGTTTTATTTGTAATATATGTCTGTGCTGGAGTTCCCCAACTTTATGGTTTCACTTTGTGCCAACGATGAAGCTCATAAGTCAAGCAAGAGGTCCAAAGCTGCATAGTGAAGTAGCAAAGCCAAGATCAGAATGTAAATTTCCTGAGTCCAAGCTAGAGATGTTTTTCAACTATCATATTGCCTTTTCAAGTCCATGCCACTTTTTGTCTGTTTTGATTTATAGATGTATTTCTCTGAGAGTGTAAAGACTCTCTAGAGATCTCCTTTCAAGAAATAAATACGAGGTGATACGGATAGGAGGAGGAATGAAGAATGAGAACCTTGGAGTTCACAAACTATGGTCACAACCACAAGGGTCCACAGAAGTCCTTTCAGGCAAGCAAGTCACTGCCCTGTGGCACCATCAGCCTGGAAATGCTTTAAACTTGAGTTATTGTTCTCTAAGGTCCATTAATTGTCTGTAAAGTAGCCAAGCTAATGAGACCTTGAAATGACAGAGCTTTTAAAAGTTTAGTGTGCCTTTGTTCATCCAAACTTTAGGATTCCATCATTATTTTACGGAGGTGTGTAGGGGGGAGATTATTTGTGATAGTAAGGAACAGAAAGAGAACTGGACTTCTTACCTCCAAACAAAAAGAAAAAAGTCACGGTCATTTTTAGTTTTAAAATATCACGTACGACAAATGTGTTTATTTTTTAATATAGAGCCTGCTTATATCCTAATCATGTAGAATCAAAATCAGGTGTTTTTTAGTTTAAAAAGTTCAAGCTAATTACCTAGCTTTTCTCTGTAAAACTTGTCAAGAGTAATTTGTAACATTGATCTGGGGAACTTTCTCTAGCATAGCATTTTGCAGTATTAATCCTCCATTAATGTGCTGCTCGTGGCTCTGGGCTCTCAGAACTAGAACTCTTCCAGGACTGTTAACTCTGGCCAAAACTCTAGACATAAGGGGTATTGGAAGGTGAATTACCATTAGATGAGCAGCATTACTTACTGTCAAATGTTCTCCTCTTACAGACATAGTAGACTCCTGATAGTGGAGAGAACGGGTTCATCAGAGCAGAACAGCAGTCACCATAATGAATGAATGAATGAGTGAATGAATGAATGCATGATTAGATGAGTAGTCAAAAAAAAAAAAGAACAGCAGACAGAAGGACAAAATAAAGAGGCTAAGGTGCAATAAGTGGGAATAGGAGAGAGAGGAGGTTGATTACTCAACCTCAAGAACAGGAGGATGATTACTCAACCTCAAGAACATGTCCAGACTCAGTCTGGTTTACTTGGTAATCTGGGTTTTTAATAAACTGTGTGTTTGGAATGGCAAGCAACCAATAAGGACCCCTCTGTTTTGAAAGAAACATTTCATTGTTTAATTTATGAGGACCTGGGATATTCTCCTCACTAGCTATGCCTTTACTGTGTGTGCCTTCCTTGTTCCTTATACTTCTGTAATGGCAGCTTGTGATTACATGAACTAACTTAGCAGCCATGCATGCTGTGTCTAATGGCCTCTGTAGTAAACTAAGATGCATTTTGTAGAATAGCAAGTAAAAGCATGATGGACTTCCTACTGACTTTTAAAGTCCAAAATCCTTAAAATGGCTTTGTAGGTTCTGAGCAATCTGGCCTCTAGTTTCATCCAGGCCCATGTCTCTTTGTTCACTCACTGCATTGTAGTTATGCGTGTCTCAAAGCTTCCTTTCTGCTGATTCCTTTGCCTGGAATATTCTCTTTTTCCTTCCTCACGTATATCCCAACCCTCTCACCCACAAATCTGGCCAGCTCTGTTATCATCACTACCCCAGAGTGGCCTTCCCTAATTTCTCTCATACATTCTATTGATCTGTTTTCATTATGCCCTCATAACTTACTTTTATAACAGTTATCACAATTATAGTCATAAAATAATCTATGAAATAATTTTTTGGTGTCTGCATCACTCATAAGACTGTCAGTTTCATTGATGGCATGTACCATCTCAGCAAAATTCATTGGAAGATTTCTGTGCACAGGAGTTAAATAACGCAAGCAGTAATTACAGAATATTAATTTGACAGTAAATATATAGGATAAACTAAACATGGAGAGAGACTAGCAGCTTTGGAAGATTCGACCTGGAAAGGCTGGTAGTGGAACTCACATTGGGAGGGCTGTTCCCAAGAACTGGAGGGCTTCCTCTTGCCGAGTCAGCCTTTGGTCGTATATACAGTAAGAGGGAGGACCATGACAGAGGTGACTCAGCCGTTGCTAAGAGAAACTACTTAGAAATAAAATGAGATAAATCATTCACTTTTATAGCTTCAAATATATATTTAAGAGTTGGGGAGATGTGGTGAAGAAAAACAGACCATCTTAGAAGAAATAATTAAGATTTGACTTAAATAAGTCGAGTTTCTTGATCATTTTACAAAATTTTTGCACATATATATTGTTCCAAATTTTACACTGTACAATTGGACTAAATGTCTCTAATAAATGTTACCTCATTCTTTCTTTGATGATAAAGACAGCTTTTATATACATCAAAAATATACAGTTGTTTCAGTTATGCCTCAAATGTTCAATTTTTTATAACTCTGAATATTTTCAAAGCTAACTACATTCAAATACTAACATTTTCTCAATACAGCTGTTTAAAAATGAATACAAATTAATTTTCACTACTCTCCAGTTTTGAATGGAGATACTTTCTTGAGCCAAAGAAGATGAGATGTGTTGCTTTGAAGGGCCTTATGCCCTTCTTGATGAAACTGAGGATGTATGGCAAAGCTGGAAGATTAAATTATATGAGGAACAAGTAGAGAATTATTCCCTGTATTTTGTACTTTCTAGAATCAGATATGTTATTTTTAACTTTTTAAAATTCACTACTAAATTTTCCATCATTATTTTCAAACAGGACTTAACACTCAAACAACTTAGCTGATCCATTATGTTTTGAGCTAAACTGTACTATAAAAAATTTTCAGAAGTCCATAATATCATTCTGATTTAAAAAGCACAATTTTGAGTAGCCCAAAAGCATGTGTAAAAATGTCTTTTAATCCTAAGAAGTTCAAGGAATATAAAGCCAAAAATGACAGAATCCTGAGATTTCTACCTTTACAAAGCTGACTCCACCTTCTCTCAGTCCATCCTAGTGGTTTTAGAACCCGAAATTTAATTCTGTGTGAACAATCTTTCATTCTTCTCCCCTTAACTATGATTTAAGGTTTATAACATGATGGCTATGGAAAGCAATTCAATTCATTTGGTGACAACTGTTTACTATAAAACCAATGGGATATGTACATCTTAAAATGTTTTGCCTGGCTGGATGTATTCATTTTTGTTATGGCTCATATATAATTTACTGAAAAAGATCTATCTGCTACAGATTTTAGAAATGAAACCTCTAACACATGGAGATAAACAATAAATACTATATGCACATGTATATGTAGTGTGCAAATACTAATTAGAGAAAGTAACATTTCAGAATTTAGTGTGGTTTTGCTCCCTTGTGATTATAACTTTATCGGTGCTAACGGCAATTTTGAAGGTACAACTACAGTACTCCATCATCAGTATTTTTTAGCACTCTCCACATGTAGGGCATTGAACCAGAATTTCAAACTCCATGGTCTAAACATTTGCTAGGTATATTTGCTGTAAAGTTAAATTCTGTATGTTGAACCTTATTTTCCCATTGATTTCAATTTTAATTGAGAAATAAATTCCAGAAGTAGTAAAGTCATGGGAATTAGTCTTTGGGGGTAGGTGGTGTGAAAACCTTGTATGATATAATAAAAGAAGGCAGAGATGAAGGTGAGGAAGTGGGTAGTTTCTCATGCATAGTTTTAATGGCCTTGTGTGAACAGTACACCTTAAAAGTTAGGTCCAGGTAGAGCTGCCTCTTCTGGCTGGCAAGTGACAGAGTGTTGAAATGAGAAATGACAATGAAATAATGCAATGAATTTTCAAAAGCCACACTTACTACTACTGCTGCTGCTGCTGCTGCTGCTGCTACTACTACTACTACTACTACTACTACTGAGAAAATACTACTACTACTACTACTACTACTGAGAAAATCACCTGCTACTACTACTACTACTACTACTACTACTACTACTACTACTACTACTGAGAAAATCACCTGCAAAAAAGTTCAATTTAATTTGTAATGTCTTTTTGCTCTTCTTGGTATATAATCATCACCTCCCATTCTCGAAGTACCTTGTATATAAAGTTGTCAGATTTAGCAAATAAAAATATATTTTTAGTATGTCTCAAATATTGCAGAGGACTTACTTAAATACTAAAAGTTATTATTTATCTGAAATTGAAATTTAACTGCATATCCTTTATTTTATTTGACAATCCTAGTAATACAGCACTTTAGATGCAGAAAATATTTGTTGGATGATTTAATTTTCTTTACTTTGAATTATAGAAGAGTCTTCCCCAGCTTTATGATGTTTATTTTTGCCACAGAATCTTTTCTTCAAATTAATTCCTTAACTGGACCCAAGAATCTAAAACAGATAATCAAGGAGTTGCTCTGGCAGGGGTTGAAGGGCCGATCCCAGCTCACTCAGCCTCTCATCCCTTGTTACTATTTGAAATCCATTTCTTTGGCTCAGTCTCCTCATTTTCAGATGAGAATAGGAGGCCCATAGAGGTGGGAGACTATAAATCCAAGGTCTTTGCAATAAGCCGTCACTGCATATATAGGCAACTTTGCAGTACGGGAATGACTTATATCCCCTAAGGTTAATTTATAAGCTTCATTACAGCACAGAGCACACTTTCCTGTTCAGAAAATACTATAATATTAAAGTTAGATTTTTGGGTTCCAGCAGGTAGCTAAAAAGCAAAATATCTGCCATGGGAAAATATTAGGGCAAAAAAACAGAACTATTTCAAAGAAATTATAGATAACATAGGTTTTTCTGGACTAGTCTGTAAATGTAATGATCGTTGGTCGTGTTAGTGAGGCAATGTGGAGGTAGGCAAACAAATACTTTGATTTCTTTTTTTTTTAGCTTCAGAGAGACCAATAAACCCAATAAGAATAGGTAAGAAACTAATATGGTGGAGAGAGCAGAAAACTCAGAAACAAGGAGTGAATGAAAAAACTGAGGCTCCACTAATCATTCTCAAACTCTTAGCTCACAACATTCTGAGAATATCCTACACCTGCCTTCACCCTCCCTCACCTGCCCTGTCACTCCTTCTTCCTATTAAGTCACTAACTCTAAAGAAAGAGAAAAATCCTCCACGTCTATCTATTTATTCATTCATCTACTCATTAATGCAACAAAAAGTTAAATATGTGGGCAAGGCACTGCATGAGGCACTGGTGACACTGGTTAACGAGACAGAAATAGTCTCTGCCCTCAGGGAACTTACAGTCTTATGGGGGAGACAGACATTAAAATATGATTGCAAAAATCATTAATAATGATAATTATGAGAAGTGATACCCACAGAGGTATAGTTACTGCAAACACTGGCTACCTAGTAGGGAATCATCATCATCATCATCATCATCATCATCATCATCATCATCATCATCATTATTTATCATGCATTTGCTGTGTGCAAACTATTTTACATCCCTTACATCTAAAATTCAAACAAATCTTAGAAAGGAGCAAGGTCGGTATTATTATTACTATTTTAAAAAGGATAATGGAAAATTTCCTTTTTTCTGTTTATAACTTTGTCTTCCAAGGAGGCCATTGGGATGCTCTTTGTTCTGCTAGCATCTTGATATATCTGAGTATGAAAGTTTGGAACAAGAACAGAAGAGCTAATTCTTTCTGCATAGCAAGAGGGAAAATATTTGTAGTTTCTAAGAAACAATCTGGAAGCATGTGAGAAGAGTAAAAAAAGGATAAGACAGAGGTTTCTGAAAAGATGAAAAAAGCCGTGTGCCCCCCATACCCCACCATCTCAGTCCTACCAGTCCTCACCAACCCTAAACCTTCAGTGAAGTTACTAGACGTGCCAATGTGAATGGATTCTTTGGTGGACATTGGAGAAGGGAAAGAGTTTCACTTGCAATCTGATAAAGGAGGAAATGGGAACACAGCTTCCATAATATTTGAGCCAGAGGAATAATAGAGTAAGGGCCAGTAATCCCCAAGAATTCCCAAAGGATGTGGGAAGGGTTTAGGCTTTCCCATGCGTTCACACCAGCTTTATCTGACTCCCCAAGGGGCTAGGAAGTCTCAGCTGACAAGTGGATTATCCAAATGAAAACCTGTGGACTCAGAGAGGCCCCAGAGCTAGCTATTGTATGAAAATTATATCTGAATCTAAATCTGACTCCAAGGTCTGTACTCTTCTTACTTTGTTTTCCCAGTTTTGTCAATAAGAGCAACAGGGGCCACAAAGATTTATTTCTCACCTTCCCTGGCTCTGGAAGGAATTAGCTCCAGAAAGACCAGGGTAAAGGCTGGCCATTCTCATGTCAGAGTCCTACAATTTGGGTACTCCTTTAAAGCTTAAAGTTCAAAGTGCTTTGAGATATATTACTTAATGTATGGAATTTTACTTCTGAATGAAGAATTAAATAAATTGTGCTAAACAAATCTCAAGAGTTTGTTAGTACTTTTTACTACAAATTACTCATCCAGCAGTTCCTTCATGGGCATTATCTACTAATGTGCAGCTTTGCTAAGCATAGACGCTCAGCTGGAGAGCAAATGTGAAACTTGCATTTACTGTGCTTGTGGACAGACTTCAAGAGCAACTTGTACCTCCTGTAGGCTCTGAAAAGAAAACTGGGGACATAATGTCCTGGTTCAAGCAAATGCCTATATTTATTTTTGGAATCATTTCTTAGATGTGGGAGATGAGTTTTTCATGTAGAACTGAGCACAGGAAATAAGAAGGTTAAGAGAACACAAACCTCGAGGTCTTAGAGCTCTGCTAAACTTATCTAGTGTGTCCTGGAGATTTAATCACTAGGTAGAGTAAAACCTCAGCAGGTATAAATAAACTTAGGTTCCTTTTAGATTGTATGCTTTGGTTGGGAAACTGCCAGATCTACAGAGACCATTATTTCACTTTGCCATTTATGTCTCTCCACCTTGAATTTCCTCTCCTGTCTTTTCTTCGTGTCCTAATTTAGACTATACTTACTTTTATATTTTTGAGAGCACCTAGTATGTTGTTGAAAACACTCTTTGGATGTTAATGTGGAATGTACCCAAGCTTCTTCAAAAAAGTTTAAAATTTTGAGCGAGAAATTCTTTTAATATATTTGAATTTTAGACCTGATTTTAATATATGGAAAATATCCAACATTGTTCCTAAGGCACACGTTCTGCTATATTATTCTCTTTGTTAGCTTTCTCAAGCAGTGTTCTCAGGGGAGACAGAAGCAACCAGTCACCTAGATATGTCATTCGGAAGGTATTAAAGCTTCTGTTTGCCCCCTTGTCATTTCTCACACTCAGAAACACAGAACATCTCTCTTCGTCCCTTGATTGCAGATGAAGCAGTCATAGGAGCTTAAGACAGGCAAACATTTTGGAGGGAAGGTCGGGTTATGGTGTTAGACATACCTTAGTTCGAATCTCCTCACTGCCATGTGCTGCCTGCATGTCCTTGGGCAAATAAGTTTTTCTTGCCCTCAATTTTATTCTTTGAAATTTCAAGAAGGAAATTTACCTTATGTAATTTCAAGAGGACTGATGAGGTAATTCTGTAAAATGTCTGCCATCATACCTATTAGTTTCTGTTACTAGCATCTGTCATACCGTCCTTCTAACATTCTCTTTCCTACTCTCTCTTATAATCTATTCCATGTGGCTGTCGAGGGACTGAGTTGTTTTTTTCCCTTCAGATACAGAAGTGGACAACTGAACGAGGCCTGGGGGTCAGACCATCCCATCCCCTGGTCATGGTGACAGTTCCAAGCTGTGCGTACAATCCAAGCCAGCCTTTGCCACTTACTTGCTGGGGATCTTGTCTGAGTTACTATGAAAAATTCCCTGCTGATGATTCGAAGGGGTTAGTATGTGATTTGGGGACCACTTCAAGGAGTGAGAGCCACAAGATCTGGTTATGCTGGTTGGGTAGAACTTCCTGGGAATAAAGCTAAGCAGAAATAAGCAGAGCCTAGAAACAGGGAAAGAGAGAGCTCTGGGGTATCCTCTGGTTCTCTGGATCAGAACAAGTCTGAAGCCAAGTGTACATGGGCTCTTTTTATTTACAAAAGGCAATTCCTCCTTTTTAACTGGTTAGAGTGGTATTTCTTGCTCTTGCAGCAGGAATAGCCCATTATAATTCTCTTTTGTTCTCAGGCATTACTTTTCACAGATTAAAGAGAGGGACTTATTTTTTTCCCCTTTCTTTCTCAGAATAATTTTTGCCCTGATTCCTTATAATTTAGAAAAATTCTGAGATGCTCTAAATTAAATTACAGTGGCTGGAGAAAGAAAGGGACAGGACTAGTTAACCAGTTAATAGCTGTGGGCCAGTTAACAAGACTGCTCACATTCTTGAATGTATGTTGGAGCTTTGGGTCAACCTCCAGGCATCTGTTAGCTGACCACTAGATGCCACTGCATCCTGAATACGCATGAACTTTCTGGACTGTTGCTTGTAACCGTACAACAAAAGTAAATATTTCTTCCTTACAGACTGTGCTCCTATCATAGAACTGTCCCCGCTTCATCTTTTCCCTCTCCCCTTATTTGTAGCCAATGAAAATTTTTTTCAAAACAACTTATGTCTTTCTTCCCCCAAACATAACTTATACAAGTGCTTGTCAACTCCAGGAGAGAAGACAAGTTGCTTTCTCCACCGAGTGCTGCTACTGGTGGTTTAGACTTCCTGCCCTAGTACCTGGTCCTTTTCAGCTAGCATATGACTCAAAAAACCTTTTCTTTTAAGAAGGTTTTCAGCTGTGGAAGTTAATTTTTTTGTTTACCAGCATAAAAGAATAAAATCATACTATTAATGTTTTGGTTGATATCCTTTTTGCCGCTTTTCCATACACAGCTTCATTCACACTGAGTATGTAATTTTAAATTCTAATTTATATCACAGCACTTCAAAGTACTATATAACCACAGGAAAAACATTTAGAAAACACAGGAAAGTAAAGAGAAAAATTAACCTATTACCCATAGATTAATCATTATTAACATTTTACTTTCTTCTTTTTCTACTTTTTAATTTCTAATATTAGGAGTTTATGGTAGACAGTGTTTTATTAAAAGCATATTCTCTCTCACTAAACATTTTTATAAAACATTTAAAATGGTTTCCATCATACGAATGTATCAAAATTTAATGTATTAAATAATTTACTAAATTATTTAATTTGTCCATTGTTGGGCATTTGGCTACTTTAAAATTTTCATTATTTTAAATACTGTGATGAATAAGCTTGTTCATAAATTTTTGTGCAAAAGTATTTCCATTTTAGATATTCCAAGAGTAGAATTACTAGGTTAATGCTCATAATCATTTTAAGTCAATTGAAATATTCTCGAACTGCTCTCCAGAAAACTTGTAGCAATTCTCACTCTTACAAATAGTTTGATATAGCTTGATAAACACCCTTTTGGTAGCTGCATAAGATTTCTTAGTTATAGAATGACTAGCTATTCATTTTCCTATTATGAGACATTTGGTTGTTTCCAGTTTTTAAATGCTGGAAATAATGCTAAAAAAAAAATCTGAATATATATCATCATATCCATTTCATATTATTTCTCCAGGTGAATCCAAATTGAAATTTTGATCAGAGGTGCAATTATTTCCAAAGTCAATAAAATTTACTAATGCTGTCAAATTGCTTTCCAGAATTAGCATATTAATTTATACTTCCACCAATAAAGTATGAGAATGGCTTCCAACCTCACTAACGTTACATATTACCATTATTAAAACAAAGCAAAACAACCTGACAACAAAATATCTAAACATTTTTGCTAAGTTGAAAGGTGTTATAGGGTTGTGTTACATTTAATTTCTTTGATTAAAAATGAAGTTTAATATTTTTCATATATTTTTACTTCCACTTGGTTGAGAACTACCTATTTATGTCTTGTTTCCACTTTACCACTGTCTTAAATGTTTTCTTACATATTTTGCATAAATTCTTTATATATTAAGATTATTGACCTATTATCTCACATCTAT
>NW_011888784.1:15267986-15271904 GCF_000151845.1 Pteropus vampyrus
GTTTATGGTAGACAGTGTTTTATTAAAAGCATATTCTCTCTCACTAAACATTTTTATAAAACATTTAAAATGGTTTCCATCATACGAATGTATCAAAATTTAATGTATTAAATAATTTACTAAATTATTTAATTTGTCCATTGTTGGGCATTTGGCTACTTTAAAATTTTCATTATTTTAAATACTGTGATGAATAAGCTTGTTCATAAATTTTTGTGCAAAAGTATTTCCATTTTAGATATTCCAAGAGTAGAATTACTAGGTTAATGCTCATAATCATTTTAAGTCAATTGAAATATTCTCAAACTGCTCTCCAGAAAACTTGTAGCAATTCTCACTCTTACAAATAGTTTGATATAG
This sequence comes from Pteropus vampyrus, assembly GCF_000151845.1. Lineage (NCBI taxonomy): Eukaryota > Metazoa > Chordata > Mammalia > Chiroptera > Pteropodidae > Pteropus > Pteropus vampyrus. Next base: position 15,268,347 of record NW_011888784.1, read on the forward strand.
CTTGATAAACACCCTTTTGGTAGCTGCATAAGATTTCTTAGTTATAGAATGACTAGCTATTCATTTTCCTATTATGAGACATTTGGTTGTTTCCAGTTTTTAAATGCTGGAAATAATGCTAAAAAAAAAATCTGAATATATATCATCATATCCATTTCATATTATTTCTCCAGGTGAATCCAAATTGAAATTTTGATCAGAGGTGCAATTATTTCCAAAGTCAATAAAATTTACTAATGCTGTCAAATTGCTTTCCAGAATTAGCATATTAATTTATACTTCCACCAATAAAGTATGAGAATGGCTTCCAACCTCACTAACGTTACATATTACCATTATTAAAACAAAGCAAAACAACCTGACAACAAAATATCTAAACATTTTTGCTAAGTTGAAAGGTGTTATAGGGTTGTGTTACATTTAATTTCTTTGATTAAAAATGAAGTTTAATATTTTTCATATATTTTTACTTCCACTTGGTTGAGAACTACCTATTTATGTCTTGTTTCCACTTTACCACTGTCTTAAATGTTTTCTTACATATTTTGCATAAATTCTTTATATATTAAGATTATTGACCTATTATCTCACATCTATGTATCAGACATAAACATTTTATGAATTATTTTTATGTTTCACATATCCTTTTACTTTTCTACATTAGAATATGGAACATTCTCTGAGGCTGCCTTAAACAGGGATAGCAATGCCTACCGTTTAGGACTGCAGCGAGGATTAATTGATATAACAGATGTACAATTCTTGATGACTTGTCTATAGCAAGTCTTGCCACTTACATGTTTTCCCCAACGGATATGTAGAAATTTAAAATGTTAATAGTGTCAAATATAACTTTTCCACTCTGAACCTTCATTTTTATGCTTATAAAACTCTTTCCTTTCACACATCATTTAAAATTCCTCTAGATATTTACTCAAAAGAAAGGAAAATATATATCCACTTAAAGATTTTCACATTGAATGTTCATAATGGCTTTATTTGTAATTATCAAAAAACTAGAAACAACCCCAATGTCCATCAACAGATGAATAAATAAAAAAATAAATAAACAAAGCAATAAAAATGAACATATTGATACCTGCAATAACATGAATGAACTTGAAAATAATTATGTTGAATAAATAGAACTAGACAAAAAGGGTTTGTAGTGTATGATTCCATTTATATAAACTCCAGAAAATGCAAAATAATCTATAGTGACCTCAAGCAGATTTGTGTTTGCCTGTGGGTCGGGGAGGGATGGGTGGAAGTATTGCCAAGGAGTGTGTGGAAACTTTTGGGGATGATGGAAATGTTCACTCTCTTGATTCTAGAGATGGTTTAAAGTGTATACACATTATGTCAAAATTTATTAATTTGTACACTTTAAACAATGTAGTTTGTTGTCAATTATATCTCCTAAAGCTGTTTTTAAAATTCCTCTATAGTTTCTTTGAATTCTTATAGTTAGATTTATTATAAGTATTAATGTATTATTATAATTGTTAAATATTATTATAAGTCTAATCCAGTTGGAATTTCTTTTGTAGCATGACCTTTTCCTTCCAAATATGATTTGATTTGTTGCATAATAATCATCTCCCCGATAGATATGTATTGCCTCCTCTAGCGTACATTAACACATAAGCTAGTATTTGTTCATACTCCAGGGTTTTGTCTACACCACACGCTCTTTAATTATAGTTCAAATTAATTATAATTATAGCTTTATAATACATTTTATAGCTGGTAAGAAAAGCTCTCCTTCATTTTAATATTCTTTTCTTGCCTAACCCTAATCCTGAACAAGAGTCTCAGATCTTAGCATTACTGTCAGAAGAGAACATTTAAATCCAAAGAATTATTTTAATACATTTTAAATACCAGAGGTAATAAATGTTGTAATTCAGAATGGCTTTTTTACATAATAAGGAAAAGTATTAGCAAAAGAAAGCTCAAATAGCAGCAGTGCTTGAGAAGTAAAGAACTTCAGTTTAGCCAAATGGAAAAACCTGCTGCTGATGTTTGTTGCTCTGGTTTTGTTCCTCCTGTCCAGACTTTAATCTTTGGTTCTCACAGAGAGTTAGCCTGCGGATGGGGGCATTTTTGATATCTCTGATAGACAAGAAAGATAACTAAACTCATGGGCAATGTTGAGTAAAAAAAAAGGTTGTAAAGAAGATAGATGGTGTATAATATGAAGGCAAAACACACACCTAGGAATATAACAGGGCATTGTATCAATAAGATAAAACTGTGTATATTGTTTGGTGGTTGTGTGAATATGGGAGAGAGTAGTGTGGGGCTCATAATAATTTCCTTTTATTGGTTTTATATAGGCATATAGTGGCTGCCTTTCTGTCTTTTTGTTTTGGCCTTCTGAGTTATTTTAAATCTGCTCATTTAGATGTTAGAGGTTAGAAAAATGAATTGCTTCACATTTTTCACCCACATTAGTTTCTCGCATTGGGAATTATAATTGTTGACTATTTTCTTCTAGTTCAAAATAATCTTTTCATCATATATGTGAGAATCAGAATGATTACTTTTGAGGAGTACAAAGAGACTATAATCAGGCAGTTAACACTTGTTAAATATATACTGTGTACATAAATTACATTGAAAGTATAATCTGAATAATCTGAATAAATGCAAGTGCTCTTTATTTGTAATAGCTATCTCTGAGAAAAGTTTTACTTTCAGAGGAGAGAGGGGCTTTGAGTGAAGCAGCATCCATGAGTATATCAGTAAATTAAAATGTATGCTTTGCTTACTAACTCAGTGTCAAGAAATTCACTGAGCTTGATTTTCTTCTTCTTTAAAAAGAATATGATAGTGTCATCTTCCTTGCAGAATTGTTAGGAGATTCAAACATAATGCAATTGAAATATTTTGCAAACAGTAAATCACAGTACAAATGTTAGCTTATGATTAATAAAAGCTTGTTACTTTTCCAGATAATAACACATAACATCTGCAGAGATGAATCTGGAGACCCTGTGATTTACTAACATTATCAACACACTCCCTAACAGTTGAAAGAAACTATCTCATTTAAGCCCATGGAGAAGCAACCATCTGAGATGGGGGTGATATAGCAGAGGACAAACATCTAGAGAGAGATTGTCCCACCCCACAACCCCAGCCCGCCCTTCCCTGGTAGCAGAGCAGTGGGAGGTCTGCTGGCCTCTTTCCTTGTCCTCAAATTGGGGTAGTCGCCTGGCATATTTATCCAATGACATCATTAGCTAAAACACTTTGAAGTCACAGATAAACACAAGGGAGCTGTAAGAGTGACAGATACAGAAGACAAGGTACCTGTTGGTCACCCAGACTTGAGGCTTCACCTTGCCCTCTCCTGCAGTCTCCTGAATCTCTCTAGAGTCCTCACATTTCTGCCGTCCTCAGCCATGGTGTCCTCCAACCTCTTTTGTTTGGTCTGTTGCTCATTTCTAACACACAACCCAGAGCTGTATCATTTTCTCCAGGAATTCTAGCATAACAGAACTGTTGTTCTTGCACTGCCTGTATCTATAATGTTTAAGGATCTTTAATTCT
>NW_011888784.1:15271954-15297692 GCF_000151845.1 Pteropus vampyrus
GCAAAACACACACCTAGGAATATAACAGGGCATTGTATCAATAAGATAAAACTGTGTATATTGTTTGGTGGTTGTGTGAATATGGGAGAGAGTAGTGTGGGGCTCATAATAATTTCCTTTTATTGGTTTTATATAGGCATATAGTGGCTGCCTTTCTGTCTTTTTGTTTTGGCCTTCTGAGTTATTTTAAATCTGCTCATTTAGATGTTAGAGGTTAGAAAAATGAATTGCTTCACATTTTTCACCCACATTAGTTTCTCGCATTGGGAATTATAATTGTTGACTATTTTCTTCTAGTTCAAAATAATCTTTTCATCATATATGTGAGAATCAGAATGATTACTTTTGAGGAGTACAAAGAGACTATAATCAGGCAGTTAACACTTGTTAAATATATACTGTGTACATAAATTACACTGAAAGTATAATCTGAATAATCTGAATAAATGCAAGTGCTCTTTATTTGTAATAGCTATCTCTGAGAAAAGTTTTACTTTCAGAGGAGAGAGGGGCTTTGAGTGAAGCAGCATCCATGAGTATATCAGTAAATTAAAATGTATGCTTTGCTTACTAACTCAGTGTCAAGAAATTCACTGAGCTTGATTTTCTTCTTCTTTAAAAAGAATATGATAGTGTCATCTTCCTTGCAGAATTGTTAGGAGATTCAAACATAATGCAATTGAAATATTTTGCAAACAGTAAATCACAGTACAAATGTTAGCTTATGATTAATAAAAGCTTGTTACTTTTCCAGATAATAACACATAACATCTGCAGAGATGAATCTGGAGACCCTGTGATTTACTAACATTATCAACACACTCCCTAACAGTTGAAAGAAACTATCTCATTTAAGCCCATGGAGAAGCAACCATCTGAGATGGGGGTGATATAGCAGAGGACAAACATCTAGAGAGAGATTGTCCCACCCCACAACCCCAGCCCGCCCTTCCCTGGTAGCAGAGCAGTGGGAGGTCTGCTGGCCTCTTTCCTTGTCCTCAAATTGGGGTAGTCGCCTGGCATATTTATCCAATGACATCATTAGCTAAAACACTTTGAAGTCACAGATAAACACAAGGGAGCTGTAAGAGTGACAGATACAGAAGACAAGGTATCTGTTGGTCACCGACTTGAGGCTTCACCTTGCCCTCTCCTGCAGTCTCCTGAATCTCTCTAGAGTCCTCACATTTCTGCCGTCCTCAGCCATGGTGTCCTCCAACCTCTTTTGTTTGGTCTGTTGCTCATTTCTAACGCACAACCCAGAGCTGTATCATTTTCTCCAGGAATTCTAGCATAACAGAACTGTTGTTCTTGCACTGCCTGTATCTATAATGTTTAAGGATCTTTAATTCTACATCTGTTGACATTCTAACTTCACTAAGATTACAAGTCACCTAATTTTCCATAAAATTCTACACAGAGGATGATAATTCACCTACCCCCAACTAACCCATATTACAGGGAAAAGAGAATAGAACCTAAGTTCATACCTGACTTTGTTCTAGGGTCTGGTTGGGTTCTTCCTGGAACCACCCATGTGACCTTGAGGACTCTATAGGCAACCCATCCCCTTAGAGTATTCCCCTTATATGGATCAGCCTTTGGCCTGATTCCCCTTCCTGGCTGCCAACCTCTCACTAGCTCCCTTAGGTTATGCAAATGGCAGAGCATTTAATTCCTAGCAAGACCATAACGAACAAATGGATATACTATTCAAATACCCAGTGTGGAAGGGGAATCCACTTGCTCTCAATATTAGTACTGTTAGCAGTAGTCATTCTCTGTCATAAGGTCAGAAGTATGTAGATGTGTATATGAGACATTCCTATGAGGCACATTCTTTGAGGTGACAACTTCAAAGGTGCCAATCAAACAGATGGATAGGATTGGGTAGAAAAGGTATTTCCCCAATTTATAATAGACATACTCTTAAACAAAACTTTACTCAAATTTACATAAGAAAAATCCAAAGCTGCCCTAAAATCTTATTATTTCTGAGCAGTGTGGTGTAGGACATAAATACCAGAACGATCTTCTAAATAGCATTACATAATAATAATTGCTAACATCTTTAAGGATTTACTATATGTTGGGTACTTTGTAAGCAAATTACAAGTATTATCTCTACCTATAAGAGACTTTATATAGATTAAGAGTGGGCAGGATGGCTTAGTAGTTGGGCCATTAAGTGGTTGAGCCATTAACTAGAGCTCTCTCTCTCTCTTAACAACTGTAAGCTTTTGGAGAGATTACTTAACCTCCCTGGCTTTAATTTCTTCATTCGTAAAATAAGGATGATAAATAACAAAAGTACCTGGCTCATGAGGTTATTGTGAGGATTAACAAAGAGATAACTGCTTCCGTATATTCAGTGATTCCTATGCGCTAGGTATTTTTCTCTAAATGAGAATTCGTGAACTGTAAATTAAATGAATTAAACAAAAAGTATTTAGAATAGTATCCGGCACTTAGAAAAGTGTTCTATTTATTATATCTGAGAATTCTCGGAATTCTCATACCTACTGTCACCCAACATACTAGAAAGAATGATATGACCAGCATCTTCCCAAATGGCTGCTATTTTCTCCTCACTCCCTTTGCTGGCAGTTACTACCAAAGTCCTTCTTACAGCCAGGCTACTGTGCATCCCTTCGACAACCTCCTTTCAACTCTTTATCGTCAAGACAACAACCCATCTCTTCTACTTTTTTCTCCGCATTTTCCCAACACTCTTCTCTAACCACAGTAATCATAAGACTTTGGAAGAAATCAAAAGTAATTTCTCATTAAACAGTGGAGGTTCTGATATTGAAAATAATAGCTTCTATTATCTTCCAACCTGTAAATGAACCTGGATAAACTGCCAAGAGAAAAAAAAAATTCACCTAAATGGGGCAAAGGCAGGGCAATAATGTATCCAAGTTAAAAATTCAATTCGAAGACTGCTTCCATATGATAAAGGCAACTGTTTTTTGACCTTTCTAAATGAGCTCTAATTATATGTTTTTAAAAATTTTGTATGTTGGAAAGAAAAAAATCACTATTTGTCAATATCAAGGAATATTAAGATTTTAATGAAAGGAAAAATTTCATAAAGTTCCCACCTTAGTTATATCACATCCCCAAACAATATTGTGATGTCCCACACATTTCAAGAATGTAGATGATGTAGTGGCTTCTAACTGGATGATTAATGCATGTTGGTCTTGTTAGGAAAACTTGTATATTATAAGAAATGTTATTTTCTTGGCCACAACAATGGTGCTCTAGTGCTTTATGCAATAATTGGCAATTTTCAGGGAGGTTTAAAAAAATAAGTCAGATGTTCTCTACCTGACTTACTGTAAAGACAGACACCTGACAAAATACCTCTTAAACTGACTCCTTTTCAAATTCCACTTTCACTACCTTAGCTCAAACCTCCCTCATGCTTCTCTGAATTACGGCATTAACTTCTTCACTTATCTCCATCCATCTAATATGGCCTTCCTCTAATCTATTTTCTTTGCTGCTGTCAGTATGAATTTCCTCATATGGATTCCTAGAGTATTCAGGATAAAGTGGTTTCAATTCCAAAGACAAGAGACAAGAATACTCAGCAGAATGGAGACTCAGCATGGTTTAACAGGGCTGCCTTCGGCCTGACACTCCACTTAGCAATTACTGGCAGTTCAGTTTTCACATCAATAAATGAGGACGATGTTTGTATCATTGGTTGTGGCAAGAATTAAATAAAATAATACATGAAAATTATTTGGCCTAATGTCAAATGACCTACACATGGTCATTTGTGATTATGATAATGATGTGATGATGATGATGATGGTGATGATGATGGTAGTCATTGTGACAATGATGGTATGATGATGATGATGTAGTCTTTGGATGCTTTTTGAGCTCTAACTTACATGGCTAACTTATATTTCATGACTAACCTACATTTCCAAAGATTTCTGATTCTCATCTATCCCTGATATTTTCATAATGTTTTCTCTGTATAGGTCCTCCTTTCCCCAGCCTTCTATTTAACGCTTACTATTTTTATGCTTCATCTCGGATCTCACCGAGTTTTTTCAGAAGTATCATCCTGAATTCTCTGTCATTTAAGTTGCATATTTCTATGTCTGTAAGCTTACTTTCTGGAGATTTTTCTCTTTCTTTCTGAAATATCTTGTTATCCTGGTTGTTCTTGATGTTTAATGGACTATTTCTCTGCCTGGGCATTAATGGAAGTGTGTTCTGCTTTTCTTTTCTTTTTTTTTCCCCCAGAAAGATTTATTATATAATGGTCCCTAGCCTGTTGCAAATAGGTGTTTTTCTTTTGGTTTCCAGTAGGTGGCATCTAAGCCTCTTGGATCCCTGCTTTATATAAAGTGTTAATAATGTCTTTTTTTTTCCTTATAGATGTTTAATCATGCTCACTACCCTCAGTCTCAGTTCCTGTCAGTGTTAGTGACAGTTTCGGTAGCGTTTGCTCAGATTCCCCTGGGGCTCAGCGGGGTTCTGTTTTGGAGGGTATGGGGGGAGGGGCCTTATGGGTTGGGGATTGGGGGCTGTGGCTCAGCTTCAGTTTTGCAACTACGGCTGGTAAAAATCAACTGTTGTTTCTCTATTGTCCCCACTTTTCTGCCGTCCCTGTTTCTCTGCCTTTTGCCCTGATGATTGGGCACTGCCGTCGGCCGCATGGAGCTCACAGCACTCTCAGGCAGGGCTGTTCATGGAAGTTGCCACTCCTTTTCCCCTCCCCCTCCTCCTACAGGGAGCTCCAGTTGCAAGAGGCAGCTTCTTTGTTTCTCCCAGTCCACCACCCGACACCTAGGGTTCTGACCTGTGGTAGCTCTTATGCGCAGATCTCATGCTCAGACGTGCTGGTGTGCAGTTTGGGTGTTTTTTGTTGAGTTTTAAGTGTTCAGCTTATTGTTGTTTCAAGGAGAGAGATCTGGGAACGTCTCTCACGCGGCCATGTTTCTAATGCTCACTATTTTTAAAGTTTGTCTCAGAGCTTCCTTTTACACCAGCATCTTCTCTCCCTTCCTCTATAGTAGCTGTTCTGTATCACGTGACTCCTAAGTATATTCCAAGAAAACTCTGAATCTAGGGACTCTAGACAGTCATTATCTTTTAAAAGTCAAGTACAGTGCCTGACTGTGAAATAATAGAAAAAATATATATTGATCTCTGCATTTGGTCCCTAGCACAGAGCTCCTAAAACCCTCGCAATTTTCTAAGTGCTAAGAACACTAGCAGCATCTTTTGTTCTGATATTTGGTCTTTGTCCCTGGTTCCTGACAGAGAGCTCCTTAATCTTTTGGAACAGTCCAGGTGATAGGAGTGTCTTCTGTTCCAATGATGTAGCTCTTGGTGAACATCTGTATAGCTTCAAGAAGGGGGCTGGTCACCAGAAAGATCAAGCCATGATTTGAAGCTTGAAGTTTTCAACCTCATCCCTATCCTCCAAGGAAGTGGAGAAGAGCTGGAGATTAAATTAATCATCAATCATGCCTATGTGGCGAAAACTTCATAAAAATTCCCAAACTATGGGGTTCAGAGAGTTGCTGAGTTGTGAAGACATCCATGTTCTGGGAGGGTGGTGCACTCCAAATCCACAGAGATAGAAGCACCTGTGCTCAGGACCCTTCCAGAGCCTGCCCTATGTATCTCTTCATCTGGCTGTTCATCTGCATCCTTTATCATATTCTTTGTTATATAATAAACCGGTAAACCTAAGTTTTCTCTATGTTCTGTGAGCTGTTCTAGCAAATGCTCAAATGAGGAGGGAGTTGTGGGAACCTCTGATTCACAGCCAGTCAGAAGCACAGGTGATAACCTGGACTTGCAATTGGCATTTGAAGTGGGAGTGAGGGCGGTCTTGTGAGACTGAGCCCTCAACTTGTGGGATCTGACACTTACTCCAGGAAGTTACTCAGAATTGCTTGGTGTGGAAAATTCACACATTTGATGTCATTTGGTGTCAGAAATATTGTAAGTATGGTAGTAGTGTGAGAATAAAGGAGAACAGTGTATTTTTCTTGCATACTGACACATATAAATTCAAATTAAGTTTTTTTTCTAGTAAATGAGAAAATGAATGAATATTAGAATTCTTAAGTGAGCAAGGCTATAGACTATTTAAGACCAAGACTTCTTTTGAAAATCTTGGACTTACGAGTCACCAAAATCAAAGGATCTCCCTGATCAGAACTTCTCTGAATTGAAGAGAAATTTCACAAATTATATTCACCTTATTGTGTCACCCTAATTCATCAGAGATGCTTGAAATGATTCTCTGCATTTTTTTAAGACCCTATTTATTGTCCTTAATTCTAGAGCTGCTCTGTCCAATAAGACAACACTAGTCACATGTGGCTCTTTAAATAACTTAGCATTAAATAAAATTAGAAATCTGGTTCCTGGTCACACTAGACACATTTTGAGTGCTCGATAGCCACATGTGGTTAGGTAGTTACTATACTGGATAGTGCAGACACAGACCATTTCTAGCACCTCAGAAGGTTTTATTGATCAACACTGCTCTAAATTGCTAGCTTCTCCACTATGCCTAAATGCTAGGTTATATGCAAGACAAATGATCTTCTGGACATCCTTATATGAGCAGAAATTTACTGTGAATAAGTTTCAAATAATAATAATTGGGAAGTATATACTATTCTAAATATTTTACTATTTTCTATCAAAATCAAGGCATCCAGATTTTACCACTGGGCACTACGTTTCAGTGAAATTTTAAAATTGTACCCTCTGTCTGCCATTTGATTTAGGACTTTTTATTTGCAACATTAGTTGTGAAGACAAATGAATATAGATGGATAAAGGAATTCAGACTTTTTTTTATACTCTCTAACATTAGGATTTTAATAATGCCTTATATTTATATATTTACATTAACTCGTCTAGTCCATAGTAGTGTTCAGGCATTCTAAAACTTAATCCAAGACCCTTATCTCCATACCGTGCTGCCTATACACGTTCTATCTAAAGACTAAAAAAGTAGAACAGTTAGGAAAGCATATAGCCATGCCTATGACTTCTTACCACTTTATAGCTATCAGATCAGAAATATGAGCTGGTGTGTTTGTTACATTTCTCAGAAGATTTTTTTTTTTTTCTAAATGACTTCTATTATTTACACTCATAAACACCATAACCATGAAAAACCCTGCATATATGGGTGACTATTTTGTTAGGATATTTTCTTAGTAGTACAATTGTTGGGCCCAAGGGGATGTAATTTTTAAAGCTTTTGCTGCACATTGCCAGGTTGAACTCCCCTCTCCAAAGTATTAATTCATACTCTCAATAGCAGTGTACAGGATTTCACATTTCCCACACCCTCTCTAACAACTGATATTATATTCCTCTCTTCATTTTTCTCTTTTAAAAATATTTGCTAAAGATTAAAATGGTATTTTTTTTGCTAAATTTGTAGGTGTTTTAAAAATATTTAGTGAACACAATACCAAAGACATGATCCATGAAAGAAATAACTGATAAGCTGGACTTCATTAAAATTAAAAACTTCTGCTCTGTGAAAGACAGTATCAAGAGAATGAGAGGACAAGCCATAGACTCAGAGAAAATATTTACAAAAGACACATCTTTTGTAAAGGAGTGTTCTTCAAAATATACAAAGAACTCTTAAAATTCAACAATAAGGCAAAAAGTAACCAGATTAAAATATGAATAAAGACCTACACAAATACCTAATCAAAGAAAATATACAGATGGCAAATAAGCAGAGACAAAGATTCCACATCAATGTCATCAGGGAAATGCAAATTAAAACAGCAATAAGTCACCACTATACACCTATTAGATATCTAAAATTCATAACACTGAAAATATCAAATGCTGGTGGGGATGTAGAGCAATAAGAACTCTCATTCATTACTGGTGAGAATGCAAAATGGTACAGCCTCTTTGTAGGACAGTTTAATGGTTTCTTATAAAACTAAACATACTCTTCACATACGATCCAGCAATTGTACTCCTTGATATTTATGCAAATGAGTTGAAAACTTATGTCCACGCCACAACTTGTACATAGTACATGGGTATTTATAACAGCTTTATCTATAATTGCCAAAACTTGGAAGCAACCAAGATGTCCTTCAGTAGGTAAATAGATAAATAAACTGTGGTATATCCAGACAATGGACTGTGATCCAGTGTTCAAAAGAAATGAACTACAAAGCAATGAAAAGACATGGAGGACCTTAAAGGCAAAGTACTAAGCAACCAATATGAAAAGGGTACATACTGTACGATTCTAACTATATGACATTCTGGAAAAGGAAACACTATGAAGATAATAAAAAGATCAGTGGTTTCCAAGAAGGGGCTGGGGAAGGAGAGATAAATATGCAGAGTACAGAGGATTTTTAGGGTAGTGAAAATACTGTATATGATATTATAATGATGGATATGTATCACTATATATTTATTCAAACCCATAGAATGTATAACACCAAGAGTGAACCCTAAGGTAAACTATGAACTTTGGATGATTATAATGTGTTATGTAGGTTCACCCTTGGTAAAAAAAAAAAAAAAAGTGCCATTCTGGTGAGTGATGCTGATAATGGGGAATGATTTGCAGGTGATTTGGGGCAAGGAATATAAGGGAAATCTCTGTACCTCTCCTCAATTTTGTTGCAAACCTAAAACTGTTCTAAAAATAGTCTTAAAAATAATTAGTGCTATTCTTTTTTATTGATTTATGAGGCCTTATAGATGATGAATACTCAATTTTTGTCTTTTATATATGTTGCAAATACTGATTCTAGTTTGCCATTTTAAAGTTTTGTTTAAAGCATTTCCCCCCCAAAGTAATAACTGTTTATCTAACCATTCCTAAAGGAATGGTTCCTGCTATTTATTTACTTGTTTGTTTGTTTGTTTGTTTATTTTTATTTTTAGGCGGGCAACCCTTGGTCGACCTCATAGATTGCAAGGACCTTGTTAGCTTACAATCCCTTATTTTTAAATTTTTTACCCCTATAGCACCTGGTCTTCCTAGGTGGTCTCCATCCAAGTACTAACAAGGCCCGACCCTGCTTAGCTTACAAGATGGTTTCTGCCTTTAAAGGTGTGTGTTTCTATCTTGAGTTCTTTATTTTCTTCTATTACTTTGATGGATCCACATTTTATACTGGAATTGCCAATCTAATCCATGTGGTATTTTATTTTAAATGAGAGATAGGTAGAGGCAAATGATTTTTCTGAGTATAATTATTACTTATATAAACCCAAATTGATAGGTGTTATACATGAAATATTGTTTATTTAAAACAAATAATTTACAATTTAGAAAGATAATTATTAAAATACTGTCAATAGTTAACATATAAAACATGCAAGCCAGGTAATGGGAAATTATTATAATATTGCTCTAAAATGTATCAAGCTAAATATCATGAAAGTGAAATCAATTGCTTTTTTATTAGAAATGTAACGAATTGTTCATTCCTAGCAATAAGTTTATTCTCCCTCATTCACTGTATAATTCTTGATAACTCTAATCATTATTGATAAACCCCCCTACTGCTTATTGAACAAAGTCAACATTCTTTATTATAAGCTGTGATAAGAACATAATAAGCACGTCTATTGTTACTGATCTGTAAATGTTATCAATGGAATTAATTAAATTGTGGAGGAAATATCATACTACTCATTAGAAATTTCCACTTTCTAAAAACACTGGCCTTATACTATATACAGGACCATTTAAGAATATTAAAAAAAGAGTCCAGTTCTTTTCATACAAAAAATTACGTGGTTGTTAATAAAATTCACTTTAATGAAGTCATATGTTTAAAAATAGCAATTCCTAAAAACAGACTATCTATCTGATATTGAATCACCATTCATTGGACTGGTCTTCATCTATTTAGAAATATTGTCTTGATGCTCAAAGATTATTATTGGTTTTACAGAAGAGGCTACAATAGTTAATATAAGTCTTCTTTATCAAGACTCTGTTGAACATTTATCTCCTTAATAAAGGTAAATGTTTGCAGATAATTAGATATTTATCTGAGAGGCTAGAGAGCCTGGAGGTGATATCTGCACTCCCATATTTATTGCAGCATTATTTACAATAACCAAAATATGAAAACAACCTAAGTGTCCACCAACACGTGTATAGGTAAAGAAACTGTGGTATGTACTTACAATGGAATATTATTCAGTCTTAAAAAAAAGATGATCCTGCCATTGGCAACAAAATGGATGACGCCGGATGTCATTCTACTAAGTGAAATAAGCCAGAAAGAAAAATACTGCATGATTGCAATTATATATGGAATCTAAAAAAGTCAAATACAAACAAACAGAGTAGAATGGTGGTTACTAGGGGCTGGTGGGGTGGGGTGGGGGAAACAGAGGGATAGATGTTGGTCAAGGGTACAAAATTGCAGTAATGTAGGATGAACAAATCTATAGACCTACTGTACAGCCTGGTGACTATAGTTAATGATACTGTATATTATATACTGGAAATTTGCTAAGAGAGTAGATTTCAGGTGCTCTCATCACACACACACACAAATGGTAACTATTTCAGAAGCTGTATAAATTATCTTGACTATTATAATCACTTCACTATGTATATGTATATCAAATCATTATATTGTACTCCTTAAAATACACAATTCTTTTTAAAAAATAAAATGTAAAGAATAAAATTTTAAAAATAAAATTCCATCTTATGCACCTCTCAGTTATGGTGACCTCAGAAATGACATGTACATATGGCCTAATGTCAGGTGAATAAGACCACAGAAATTTGGGTATATATTGAATTTTACACATTTCTAGCTCTAATTTCTAAGCTGGCTGATATCTTAGCCCACAATATCAACAACTGAAACAAATTCAACTACAGGAATTTGTTTTCTTTTCAATCAACAGAAAGGAACTATCTATGACTTAGCATGTACTTAAACACATGGAGTAGTGGAACAATAGTACTTTTTACTAATTTCATCTCATACACACTATTCTACTCCTCTTCTTTTATTTATATTTAATCCATCCCAGTGATGGGAAAGAAGAGAGCTTGGTTAAGAGATCATTTATACTTTTATCTTTACCTTTTTTCTAGCTTTCCTTTCTTGTTTCTTCTGTGTCTGTCTCTAGCTTCTTCTTTCTCTTCTTTTCTCAACTACTTTTTCTTTAATAAAAACTGATCACTTCCTACCTCGGATATTGTTAGTATTGAGAATTTCACCCTTTAATATATTTTACCAGGTACTATCTTTCATTAATTCTTGGGAATTTCCTATTATTAAGTAATAACTTATGCTTGTGAAATGTTTTATATTTTGAAGGACATGCTTATAGCTTGCTTGCTCTGCATTCAAAGCAACAAAGGAGAAAAGGAAAATATACAAATATGGACATTTTACAAATGTTCAGTGCTATTATGCTTTTGATATTTGTTATCATGGAAATAGTTTCCTTTATTTGCAATTATGGCAAAAAATGTTTGAATAATGACTGTAACTCCTTGCTTAAATTTAGAAGACATCCTGGACATATAAAAACTAGAGAGACTAAATAAATAGCAATGAAAATTACAGAGCATAAGTGGATTTAACAAAATCTAAGTAAGTATACTTTTGAAGAAAGAGTGGTATAACACCAAACTTGTAATAATTTATTGGCTTTTATCCCAATCAGTGCCGATTATTGGCAAATAATTGATTTCAGCCTAGAAAATAATTTTCAAAGACTTTCCTAAATAAAAACACTCCAGTGAATACTGAACATTGAATAAACTTGAATGACAGTGAGGCTCTGCAATTGTTTGGTTAAGTTTTGTCTCTAAAGCTGCCAAGTCAACTTTGTTCTAAGGGGAGAGAAGTTGCATAGATTAGCTCTTAGCTAAAAAATTAAAGTAAATCATCACGTCTTATGAGAAAGCCAGACATCAAACATCAGTAGAAACCATGAGCAAGAAACCAGATTAAGTAATTAATAAAGAAATGTTCTTCTTTAACTTGCTCTGTGCCTATCAAAGCTTCCCCTTCGGAAGCAAGCTGCTAGGGTGATCTGTAAACAAGGCAGGAGGAGGCTTCTGCGCTCTGGGAATTGATGCTTTACGAAGCCACACTGAATTGTTTACATTCAGCTCTTACTGGTCTGTAAGCAAAAGAGTTCATTTTATACTAATCTATGTTCTTTTTACTTCTATTTTTAAATCTCCTAAGACACATACGACCACAATGCCTGAAAGAAGAGCACACTAATGGAAATAAAATATGTTGTAAAAATTATAGATAAAAGTGAACTATTCGTGTTGGATGAGGCTAGCAGTAATATGATGAAAGCAGAAACAAAAGCCCAGATACAATAAATACACTACATAACATGCTGGAGAACTTTGTCCTACCGCTTAATTTAGTATAAGAGCCAAGCAACTCTGGACCAATGCCACTAATAAGATGTCCTCTAAGAAAAGTGGACCATTTTCAAACAACAAAACAAGGAAACACTGCTCAGTTTTACATTGGTCTGACGACACTAATCATCGCATTCTTCTTACTTCCTTCCCAGTTTTCTTTTACTTGCACATACGCTCTCACACACATTACCGTAGAACTATAAAAATGCACAACGTTTTAGCCTTTTAAATTAAAAACAGATGAAACTGAAGGTGGGGGAGTTGGAGGGGAACAAGAGAAATCTGTCCTGTGCCTATGTGGGGGTGGGGGTGGGGGTAGGGGGGGAGGCGGGGGCGACAGTGAAATTCCACCCAGCAAGTTATACCACTGCAACAGAAGAAGTAAGAGGAGTTCAGTTTCATAGATTCAATTGTACCTTACCTGGTTTTGTAGTTAAATGCACCAACATGCCCCTAATTCTTCCTCTGAAGTACTACATATGCTGAAAGCTACAGTATTTGACCTTACACATTTCCACAGGAGAAACTCCAAAGTAACCTTTAACTTCAATAAAATGCTGTGTTCATTCTTCCCCTTGTACTCAACACAGAGCAATCTAATACACCTCATCATGTGGTCCGTTACCATGGCAGCAATGAATCCAGCTGCTGAAATACAAAAGACTGACAAAAAGTTGCTTTTTCCCCCTCCACCCACCCTGACAAAGTCAGATTTTTTTTTTTCTGTATGACAAGGCTAATTTGAATATGTTTCTGTTGCTGACTCAACTTTGTGAACAAGAAAACAAAAAAAGAAAAATGAATAGAGGTATTAAGTACAAAAGATCTCTAAAACTTTGAAACCAACTAATGAAACAACTATATGCATATTTAAGTGACCTCTAATCCCTTGAAATACTGATCACTTTGTACTATTTTTGCCAACCAAATATTTTTAAATGCCAGTTACCAACTCTATAGGAAATGCAGCAATAATCTCACAGATCCTTTAAAAATATAAAAAAATACACTAAATAATTCAGTAAACACAGATACCGAAGACACTACTACACCAGTATATAAAGGGCTAGTCTCAGAGTGTTTTTCTAGAGCAAACTTCTAATTACAGCTCCGAGATGGGAGGTAAATTTTTTTAATTTTTTTTCCCACCAAAAGCCTGTGTTTAATCATTGTTTAAACAGATTAGGTCTCAGTTCTCTTTAAAATGATCACAGATTTGGATTTGTGTAGATATAGCCTGCTAGAATCAACCAAATTATATTTGGGCTTTTACGTTAAGAGTAAAGGTCTTGCAGTTGGGACAATATCAACTCTGAACAACCTTCGGACCCTCCAAACCAAGGGCTACATAATCAAGATTTAAAGAATCACCTTCAGTTTATTCCTAGTACTCTAAGGAAGGCTGATGGGCGTCCTGGGTGACTGGGGCTTCCTCTCATGTCACCCACTGTCCCTCTCTCTCACCTTGGACATCTTTCACAGCTGGTAGACCCTGTCCTTCAGCCAGAGACTGCTTTGTCCCTCAGGCCTTGCATTGTCACCCTGCTGCTTCCACAGCCTTACTTAATCCTCAGATTTAGCTCATATTTCATCATAATTTGTTTACATATCTATCGTTTCTCTTTAGACATGAACGAACTCTCCTAGGAAAGGGAACGCTGTCTTATATGTCTTTCTCTACCAAGTAACTAGCAAAGGATTTGGCATAATGTAGGGCTCAGTGGTTATTTCTTAAATGGATAAAGCAGGGAATGAATGTTTCACCTCAGTGCAGCGCAGGGAACCTCCCCTGCATTCGCAGCTTTACCTGCTGTGGTTAAACTCTTAAGGGATCCGCACAGGCGTTTCCTTAGTATTCCACACCCCAAAGGGAGGCGGGGAGCACTTCCGGGCAACCGTGAAGTTACATGGACATGGGTTTGAAACTGGACTCGCATCCCAATTAGTGTCGTGATCTCGGATAGATTATTGAAGCTCAGTTGTTTTTCTCTAAAATTCCTACTTTAGAGTTGTGAAAAAGTATTAAATGAGAAAATACCAGGGACTGAGCTGGAAACATACTAAGTGCTCAATAAGTTATTGCTAGTATTATTTACTAAAAATGTTTATGAATTTTGAACAAGAGGGACAATGAATAACCTCACTGACATTTAACTTTCCCTTGCTGATAAAACTGTCTTTTTCAATGAGATGCAGATGACTCATTTATAACATGACTTTGGGTAATGACACCACATAAATACAATGACCATTTCAGGTAAAGAGCAAGGGTTGTTTGCTCCTATCTAGAAACTAGGGGGACTGACAAGTCAAAAGGTTACACATATTCCCAGAGCAAAATGAACTGTAGGAAGAGTGTTAAAGTTGGTAGTTGATTTAAGAAAAATTTAAAGATAAGAGAAAAATACACTATGTAAAGCAGTTCATTTTGATATTTATATTGGATTCTCAAGAAATGGTCTATAGGTTATTTACTGATTTTTTTTTTCAAATTAAAATGGGGTAGAAAGCATTTTCATTATAAAGAGCTTCAGAATAAAAAACTGTTCATTCAGATTGCATTTTTGACAATTTACTGACGTTGTGCTAACAGTAACCTTTAAAAGGTCACCTTGATCTGTAACAAGAGCTGTAAACTGCTCACTAATACTTTTAGCTGCTTTTCTCCACAGTCATCTAACTCAGGAAATTACCTGCCACCAAAGCCAATTGCATAGGAAAATTAGCATTAAAATCCCTTTGAAGACTTAGAGCGGGAAGCAGCAGCCAGGGGTTAAAAAACAAAACAAAACTGTGGCAAGGAAAAAATTTTCATCGTAGGACATTGCCAGAAAAAAATGAATGCCGAGCTTTGCAAGATTTCTCTGTCATTAAAAAAAAAAAAAAAAAAAAAAAAGCCCTACAACAAATCAGTTGATATTATTAAAATAGCTTTGGCGCTGCGGTAACTCTGAAAAATCCTTGTGTTGTGACTCATGATGACAGTCCCATAAAGGGTGTAAGTAAGGCAGAAAGGGCAAGAGGCACATGTGCTGGAAAATCAGCACCCCCATCCCTCTTCAGGACAGCTGATGAAGGAAAGACTAATAAAACCACAATTTGAATAATTCATAACTATTCTCATGTGTGGCTGGTGGAATAGCGACTCTTACTGCTTCCTTTAATTTCTTTAGGAGTCTTTACCTTGTGCCTTTTTTCTCCTACAGATTGATTACGTTTCTAATTGTTAATGTAGACTGCTATTAGAGAGTTTAACATGGTTAGCAAACATCTTTTGTCAGGTTTTAAAGTAATTTGTTTGATTCTCTTAAGCATCAGGAAATATGATGTCAGTGTGTTTGGTTTCCCAAAGTTTTAAATCCCCTTTTGCAAATGTTAAGATTAATTTCTCGCTCAGTGTGAACAAACTTTGTAACATAATCTGTGCTGGTGTGACCCACTTAATTTCATATGAAGAATCCAATCACCTAGGGAGAAACAGTTTTTGAGACATAATGTTTCAGAAAGTACCCCAGGAAGTCAATTTGCCTATCCCTGGACCCATAGGGAGGGGAGGGAATCTACAAGGTTATTTGCTTCTCTGCTCTCTCTTCAGAAGTGAGGGCACCTAATTTCCTACAAACTCAAAGTAACAGCATGGGCTGAGAATTCAGGAGCTTGAATCAAGCAGGATGGCTACAAAACAAACAAACAAACAAACAAACAAACAAACAAATCCCAAGACAAAACAAAAAACAAACAACCCCCCCCCCCAAAACCTAACTGGCTGCTAACGTTAATACAATTTAAAAAAGACATTTAGAACCTCTATAAATGCAATTTTTGGAGTTACTTTAAAAAATTATTACTTCTTTTATAATAGCACAAAGTGTTTTATTTTTAGGGCATTGTTTTAAATCAAACAAGAAAACCTGTTAACAGCAACGACAACAAAAAAGAACGATTCTTGCAAGAATGTGATTTCTTGAGCTGCTTTTAGCAGCTGACCTAAAAAAATATTAATCGCATTAGTATCTTTGATTCATGATAATTTCTTATGAAAGAACAAGGCTGTTATAATCTATCTCAATTTATATAACTCAGTATCAAGACAGACTATTTTACACTTAAGATGTTTTTTAAAAAATGCACTCCTCTTTTGAATTGTATTAATGGTGCTCTAAATAATAAGGGTTTCTTTGTGTTTTTCTACTGTTGACACATCACAGAAAATAGCTGTTTTTAAATAGCACTGTGAAATCGATGGCTACATATCCTATAGATAACTTATTGTGAACCCTGAATCATTTTGCCCTACTCGCTCAAGGAAATTTATTTACAAATGCATTTTTTACCCCTTTAAAATTCATTATTATACAGTTATTCTGGATTTTTTCTTAGTGAAAAGCATACTTGGGTTTTTAAACTTAACAATAGAAAGTTATACTTCTTGCTTTTTCTCACTAAAAGTTAATATCACATGTCCACTTGAAAAATAAAAAAAATTATGAAATAACATTAAAATCACACATGATTCGACTATCAGAGATAACCAATATTTACATTTTGATATATTTTTTCAATGTATATATTAAAACCCTTGGGTAATTTTGAATATTACTTTCTTTTAATGAAAGATATATAAATAAATACAGTATGGTATTATATATTCTTTGGAAATATCTTTTAATGGTTGCATAAGATTCTACTATTTGAATATATCATAATTTATTTAACCATCTCTTATTATTAAATATATATTTAGGCTTTTCTAGGTTTCTTTTTATAAGCAATATACCTTTGTATATAAAGTTTTGGTAATATCCTGGGTTATTTCCTTTGAATAGATTACTGTGGGGGAGGGAGGTTGTTGAGTTTAAGTCAGAAAATCTAAGCACAGAATTTTAGAATTGGCAGGATCCGTACCCATAATTTAGTATAATACTTTCTCTTACTGATGAGGAAACTGAGGCTCAATGAGGTGAAATAACTGGCTCAAAGTTCTGCCATGATTTCTTCTAGCGCTGGACCAGAAACTGGGGTTCTTTGTGAGTTCACTTTGCTTTCTGTAATTTCGCCATGCTGACTCTAAATGGCAGTTCATCTCAGAGAGCCTCCTTCCCTGATCCAGTTTGGTGTTATCTGTGAAACTTCACTAATGTGCTCTAGAGTCCAAGGCAGGAATGGGAGTTCCTTGGAGGTGGGTAATGCTAGCTCTCTTGTCAGGGACAATTCACATGGTAGGATCTCTAAAGCTACCTTCCACCAATAGCAAAACAGAGTGGATACTGAGAAGCAGCAAATATACTCCTGGGCCAAAATTTGTCCCGAAGAGAAAAAGATTCCAAGAGAGTTGAAAGGTCAGGATGCTCATAAAGTTAGAGTTTAAATTGCTATCAAATTAGGCAGAGCTTTGTGATGGGCTCTGAGTTCTTTTATGGCCTTGTATTCTGTCAGGAAAATGGAAGATCTGTGTGATTTCAGTGTCAGACTGCAGTGTCAGATTGTCACAGGTCTTCCTCTGTGACAATCCCATATCCTGTAAACCCGGGTGTCTTTGCATAGCCATAATGATATCTTCATTTGAAAGGATATATTTTTTTCTGGTCTAGAGGGAAAAGAGAATGACATCTCTGAAAATCAAGTCTGCTTGTGAAGTCAAGGGAACAAGCAGATTCCTGGACCTCACTCTTGAAAGAATTCATTTTTTTAGTCTGAATACACAGTATTTAGAGATTTTTTTTTGTCTGTTCCGTGTGGCTTATGTTAATTCAATAACTTTTAATTAAGTGCTTTCTAAAAGCACATATTGTATAAGATGTAGGCAAGAAATATAAATGGCCTATATCCTAGATGGGGAGATAAGACTATGGATAACAAAAATATAGCTGTAGATATATAAAAAAAATATATAAAATTAATTGACAGTACACAGAGAATTAGGCAGAACATTAAGGGGGAAAAAGCACGGATTCAGTGTGCAAAAAGCTTGGAAAGCATTTGCTGTTGGGATATTAGGTGTGTTTCCCCAGATTTTTACTTTGTGTTCAGGGACTTGGAATATAACAGTACAGGAAACATTCTAAAGGCCTATGGAGGGATGCTATGTACCATAAGAACATATTCAGTGACAGAGTAGATGTAGGACTGATAGAGGCTACTGAATTTCTCCCTTCCTTTGTAATGTGTCCCTGGGAAAAAACAAGTAATTAAGTAGGCAGTAGCAAGTTGATGCGGGGAGGGTGGACAGTAACTGCCTATGAAACAATATGTGTATATATCACAGGAAATGAGATGAAGAGACCAGAAAGCAAATGCAATGTCATGCACCCAGTAGGCACTCAGTAAAAGTTAATTATTAATGACAATTATGATAAAAACTATTGTATCAGAAAATGAAGCAAGTTAGAAAAATTAAGGCAGGACTGTAGAAGAATAAATTATTATGGAAAAACACTGATTAAAAAACAATAGAATAGAAGGTGATTTAGGGGGAAAGAAAAAATAGAAGCATATGTAGTTCAAGAGAACACATAGCAAAATTATCCAGAAAGGGTAACAGAAAAAGAATCCTGAAGAAATACACACTATTGAGAAAACTGTTTGAATAAACTGAGACAAATAACAAACTAATATTTAAAATTTTATTCTATATACTTAAATGATTTCCACTATTAGAATGAATAAGAAAGGTTCATGTGGTAAACACATTTTATATAAACTGATCCATAATATAAAGGTATTGGGCACTTTGGACCTTTCTGGATGTCTGTGGTGGCAAATACTCCCTTGGCAGGGACCATCTGCATTTCAGAGGGTCACTGTGAACTGGGTAGTTCACTGGAGTCTACCTGGGCAGTATTATCTGAGCTCTACACTTCCCACTGGTCAATTCTTCATTAGGCCATTGCATTCCGTTTATAGCCCCACAGTGACATTTCAAATAGAGAAATTAGAAAAAACCATTATACGATGGTGAGTAATACACAGGAAGGGAAGTGGCATAGAAGCCTGTGAAGAAGGCACTTAAGCATTTGAAAGGATAGCTGCACTTAAGTAATGATGAGCAGGTGTTGTTTTTTTTTTTAACTGAAGGCACCACAGTATGCCTTTGCCAGGTGAGACATTAGGACAGAACTCCTGCTATCCTATCAAAATTATGGCTTACAATTAATACAGGGCAGAAAAGGATTAGCATTCTATGGTTTTATCAGAGATAAAAAGTGTCTTCAGAGGATATTAGCCACTCGTATTCATTATATGACAAGATATTTTATATCCCATTGCATTCTGTTTATAGCCTCACAGTGACATGTGAAATGGAGAAACTTATGTGTTTATATGCTCCTATCCACACACACTGAGCAGAAACCCTAAGTTACACATTAGTTCCTGTGGTTTGGCTGCCCACTCATATTGTCATATTTGTAGCAATAATATCCAAAGTATTAAACACAGACATTATTTGTTTGATCTATTTTAGGTTCGGGATATCTTTAGTATAAACACTGTCGATCAATTAAAGAATAAAAGTAAGCAAAAATATTTTATATTCACTGTAATCCCACCAACCATAGTTAACATTTTTTTGTATTTACTTATACATACCTGTTTCTATGTAAATATGTAGCTTGACTTTAAAACGATTTGTTACTTTTTAAACTGCAGCCTTTTCCATATTCTAAGGGAGGCTACAGGCTTTATGACTATCTTTGAGATTGCTCTTTTTTTTTTTTTTTTTGAGTAAACCTTAATGGGTCTACTGCTTATATAACACCTAGCCTGGAACACAGTGGTGGAAAGAAGAGAAACTAAGCCACTCAAAAATGCTGTGCTGATTATGGGTTGAATAGCTGGAAGATTATGAGTTATTAACTGGAATGGGGACAGGTCCAGGAACTAGATCTGGAGAGAATGGGCATTAAAGTTCTGAACATGGGGAGCAAGATCCAGGTCAAAGGGAACTCTAACCTGTGGGGGAGGCAGGTTCTAAAACATGGTGGCCCAGGAGGAGAGAGCCAATATGGGACCCCTTCTGAAGGATATCACTAAGGAATAATAATGCTGATGACTAATTTTTAATATTATGACTTGTATTATCTGTCTGTTGCCAAGATTTTAGAAAAGCCTTGAGAACTGTTCTTAACTTCGCGGTGAATAATTCGGTCTGTGTCCATGCTTGGAATGGGTTATCGGGAAAAAACATCCTCTCGAAGGTGATTTGGTGGTATCTCAGAACTCTCTGAGAAAGTGACATTTGAGATGACACCTGTAACGGATAGAGAAGAGGCCTTTCCGGCAAGGGGAAGAGCACATGGGGGGGAGCACCTGATGTGTTCCAGGAATGCATGAAGACGGGTGTTTGGAGTGCTGTCAGTGAAGGGCAGGGGTCATGGCATTAAAACGCTGCCAGGGACCAGGGCTTCGTAGGCCATGTTGGAGATTCTGAAACGTATTCTAAGTGCAGATGGAAAGCTTTGGAAGGATTGAAAACATAACAGTAACATAATCTACCTTTTATTTTTAAAATAACACCTTGGCTATGTTGTGGAGAATGATGGGAGAGGATCAAGAGTCGATAAAGTAAAACCAGCATGGAAGCCGACTGATGATGATGAACTGAAATGCTGACAATAGAAACAGTGAGAAGTGGACACATTCGACATTTATTTTGGAGGTAGCGTTGATAGGAATCAGTCGTAGACTGAATGTGGCAGGATGAGTAAGAATAGAGTATAAGGAAAAAGCCCCAGCATTCTGACACAATTGGAGCTGCCATTTACTACAACACAGAAGCTCGATGCGGGAGCTTGTTGAGGGAACGCAATGAGGAGTGAGGCGTGTGTGAAACTGTTGAACTTGAGATGTCTGTGAGACATTAAGTATCAATGTCACTTAGGCTGTGTCTATATATACCCAAAGCCCTGAGGATAGGGCTTGGAAGGAAATATACACGTGAGAGTTGCAGGTTCAAAGGGATTTTTTAAAGCCTTGGAAATAAAAGGACATACATAGAGAAGCATGCTTAAGCCCCAAGACAGAATGCCAAGAAAACCTTGTGAGTGTGCCTCTATAGAAGCTAAGACAGGCGAGTTTTTCAGGAAGGAAGGGGTGGTCTTTGAGTTGAAAGCTACGGAGAGTTTGAGTAATATGAAAATGGAGATAGGATTCATTGGCTTTGGAATATGAAGATAATGATGACCTTCATAAGAAACTTTTTTTTTTTTTTTCCTGGAAAGGTGAGGGACAGGAAAAGAATGGGAGGTGAGGAATTGGAGTTGGTCTGTGTGGACAATTTTTCTTTTCTTGAGAAAGTTGGATTTGTAGAGGAGAGAAGTGGAGTAGTAACTCAAAGGAAACACAAAATCAAGGGACTGTTTCCCACAAAAGAGACTAGAAAATACATGCTGAGGAGAGTGGTCCACTAAAGGCAGAGAAGCTGGAGATGTGGGAAAAGAAACGGCTGATTGAATGTGCTCAGTCCTTGAGAGAATAAAAGGGGTGGGATATAGAGTACATGTGGAGAGAAACCACCTCCCCTGAAATGAGGGAGGGAGGAGTTGAAGGGTGCAGATAAAGGTGTATTTGTACATTTGGGGATGGAAAGTTCCTATCAAATGGCTTCTATCATCTCAGTGAAGTAAGAAGCAAGATTGCCAGCTCAGAATGAGGACTGGTTTGATGCAAGTGGAGAAATAATAAACTAGTCATTGGAGAGAAAGAGAGTGAGCTGACTATGGAAATAGCAGAATAGCCATGGAGTGATGCAAGCACATCTGAAGTAGCGATCAGGAGCCTAGCATAATACCAGCATGCTCAGTTGTGTGGTTTTCTTTAACAAAACTCAGCCAAACAGGTACAAGTATAGGTAAGCCAGGTGAGTAGGTTCATCCAGGGCTTAGCTATTACCTGGTGAATGTGATGGGAGGAAAGACGTGCAAGGGAGTTGATGGTACCTAAAAGGGAAGATTGCATTGGAGATGGGCCACACATTCTAAGCCAGCAAGGAGGAAAGTAAAGACAGGAAGAGGTTGTTTGGTAGTGAGAAAGAACTAAGACCAAAAGACCCTGTAATGAACACGAACAGTTGCAAATGTAGAGATCAGAGCAGAAGAGTTGGAAGGGTATGTGGTGCTCAGAGAATGGGTATCTTACTTTCTGATTGTGGAAGCAGTTCGGTTTCTGAAGATAAGTAGCTTCAGTGGTCAAAGAAGTAAATAGCTGATGTCAAATGAAGGGATTTTTTTTTTTTTTCTGGATATAAGGAAGGTATTGATTAGATCAACCCATAGGTATAATGAAATAATCAAGAATGGAGATACGAGTTGGAGTCGGGATGTGTATGTGACCTATGCAGAACCAATCAATGTCTTTTGGGAGACAGAGTCAAGCTCTTTTTTTCTGTGATATATGGCTGGGTAGGTTATGTATGCTTCGAGGTGCTGGTGGCTTTTTTTTTTTTTTTTAAATCATTGCATTGATAGAGCCTCCTTCCTTATTAATCCAATGCCAGAGGAAAATAGAGCTAAGAAAGGAGAAAGAGCCAAGGTCCCGAGCCTAACTTCGGAATCCCTGAATCTACTCTTTATCTAAATCCTGACAGTCTCCAAGTTAAGCTAACTTGAGTGATTTTTTTTTAGTCACTTGCAAACACAAAGCATTAACTAATATGGATGTGTGTGTTTCACAAAAAAGAAAAATATGGAAATGTAACAGATTTGTTATCTACCCAATTTCCATTTCCCCATTTTTCTTTGCTGGCAGAACTGTTGTCCATGCCCCCACCACAGGTCTCAATGAAAGGTCTAAATCAATCACTGTTGTTGCCATCCTTTTGCCAGTGATGCCAATAAAATATGAAGGAAAATCTTTCAAGGGAAATGTAGTAGATTAAGTATTGTGATAGTTAATTTTATGTGTCAACTTGACTTGGCTATGAAGTGCCCAGAAATTTCATTAAACATTATTCTGGATATGTCTGTGAGGATACTTCTGGATGACATTAACATCTGAATGGTAGATTTAGTAAAGCAGATTGCTTGCCCCAATCTGTTGAATGCCTGGATGGAACAAAACACTGAGCAAGATATTATTTGCTCTCAATTCCTGGTGGTCTTTGAGCTGAGACGTCGGTCCTCTCTTGCCTTCAGACTCAGACTGAAACTTACCTCTTCGGCTCCTCTGGTTTTTGGGCTTTTGGACTACAGATCTAGGGGCTTCTCAGCCTCGGTAACTGTGTAAATCAATTCCTCATAATAAATCTCTTTCTTTATACATCCTTTTGGTTCAGTTTCTCTGGAGAAGTCTGACTAATATAAGCAGTGCCCCTCAAAAATTCATGTTCATCAAGAAACTCAGAATGTGGCCTTATTTGGAAATAGAGTCTTTGTGGATGTAATTACCTAAGGACTGAGATGAGATCATACTGAATCAGGGTGGGCCCTAAATCCAATGACTGGTACCCTTGTAAGAAAAGGAGAAGGCCTGGACAGAGGCACACACACACAGAGAAGGCTATGTAAAGATGGAGGCAAAAGTTGGAGTGATGCAGCTACAGGCCAAGGAGGCCAACGATTGCTGGAGCCACCACAAGTTAAGAAGAGGCAAGGAAGGATTCCTCCCTAAGGCCTTCAGAGGGAGCACGGACCTGCCAACACTTTGATTTCTGACTTCTCTCCTACAGAACTATGCGAGAATACGTTTCTGTTCTTTTTAGTCAACAAGTTTATGGTAATTTGTTACGGCAGCCCTGGGAAACTATTATATAGGGTTTATGGGAAGTTCTCTTCATTCAAACAAGAGACACAGAGAGAAACCAAAAAGCCGGTGGATTTTCTCTCCTGCTTATATGTATGCAGGGAAGAGATCACACAAATGATTTTCTGATGAGTAGTGACATTTTTCTCATTTAAATAAGAAACCATCCTTTTTCCAAGCACTGAAATGTATATCTTGTCTGGGTTACTTCAAATTTCCCTTTTGATGGGCATGGAAGGTGAAGTATTGGCAGAACACGAGGATGGGGTCTGACCTCAGAATTACTTTCCAGTGCTGACATTTCTTTGATGTTCTGTTTTTCTCCTTAAAAATTCATGCTAATTTTGCTTTCAACTCAATAGTATATTCGTTACTGTTTTTATAAAAATGTAACGTCCCCCTTCCCCTTTATTTGAGTAAAACATTTTAACAAGGAACGATATTTCTTCCTGGGACGTCGGAAGCCCAGGCGTACAGACAAGTAGCCCTATTAGAACAGAACAGCATTATAAGGATGCACTTTGAGTTGTTGGTGTTTTCTTCAGAAAGTATAAGATATTTTTTATTTTATGGGTTAATTTCACCATCTAGCTAAAAGTCCTCTTACTATCCATGCTTCTTTTGCTTCTCTATTGCTTTTTAAAACAATGGCCTTTCAAAATGGAGAGAAATGTTTGGAATCCGTAAAAACTAAATTTGAAAAAGATTATACTATCAAACAATGAAGTAAACACTAAAATATTTTTTTAAAAACACTGAATAATCACAATCATAAACATTTGGAAAAAGCTGTTTGGGAGTGTGAGTCTTAGACGCTTCATTCTATATTCTGTAAATATTATATCAAAGATACTAAGATCCAATCCCTTTGCTTCTCCAGTCATTCTCTGGACCACTATCAGACCATAGAGAAGGACATTACGCTAAATGCTAATTCTTATTTTTCTGATTTAATGAGCTACTTCTGAGAAAGCTACTGTTTCACCAGCCCATTGGAAACATCTGGGTTGGCTAGGGCAGAATTAAGGCTTGGGTCACCCAGCTGAAACTAATGTCAGTATTTCAGTTGTTCATTTATGTTCTTCGGACTCGTAGACATGCCTCCACTGGTTACTAGGCAACCACAGTTTACAATGGTTAGTACACATTAAGCATGAACTCTATGTGTATGAAAGAGATCTGAATATTTTAATGAGAAGGCAATCAAGAGCTGACCTAGACTATTATCTTTGTTATTAGGTGAGGCAAAACATGAGGGCCTTAAGCATCTTTCAGAAAAGAGATTAATAATATTCTACTGAAAAGCGTTTGTGCTTACAGGTGACAATCCTACATACAACAGTCTCAGAACTGGATGATATGGAAAACCTCAGAGTCATTTTTATTAGATAGAGGAATTCTTGTTAAGAACTGAGTTTAGGACACAGAACTACCGGCCCTGCTCCTTAGGCCCTTTCACTCCTTGTGTTGTAGGAAGGGAGAATCCAAGGGAGCAGCTATCCTCAACCTTTTGGCACTAGGGACTGGCGCTCCTATGAGAATCTAACGTCTGATGATCTGAGGTGGAGCTGAGGT
>NW_011888784.1:15297742-15300049 GCF_000151845.1 Pteropus vampyrus
CTGGGACGTCGGAAGCCCAGGCGTACAGACAAGTAGCCCTATTAGAACAGAACAGCATTATAAGGATGCACTTTGAGTTGTTGGTGTTTTCTTCAGAAAGTATAAGATATTTTTTATTTTATGGGTTAATTTCACCATCTAGCTAAAAGTCCTCTTACTATCCATGCTTCCTTTGCTTCTCTATTGCTTTTTAAAACAATGGCCTTTCAAAATGGAGAGAAATGTTTGGAATCCGTAAAAACTAAATTTGAAAAAGATTATACTATCAAACAATGAAGTAAACACTAAAATATTTTTTTAAAAACACTGAATAATCACAATCATAAACATTTGGAAAAAGCTGTTTGGGAGTGTGAGTCCTAGACGCTTCATTCTATATTCTGTAAATATTATATCAAAGATACTAAGATCCAATCCCTTTGCTTCTCCAGTCATTCTCTGGACCACTATCAGACCATAGAGAAGGACATTACGCTAAATGCTAATTCTTATTTTTCTGATTTAATGAGCTACTTCTGAGAAAGCTACTGTTTCACCAGCCCATTGGAAACATCTGGGTTGGCTAGGGCAGAATTAAGGCTTGGGTCACCCAGCTGAAACTAATGTCAGTATTTCAGTTGTTCATTTATGTTCTTCGGACTCGTAGACATGCCTCCACTGGTTACTAGGCAACCACAGTTTACAATGGTTAGTACACATTAAGCATGAACTCTATGTGTATGAAAGAGATCTGAATATTTTAATGAGAAGGCAATCAAGAGCTGACCTAGACTATTATCTTTGTTATTAGGTGAGGCAAAACATGAGGGCCTTAAGCATCTTTCAGAAAAGAGATTAATAATATTCTACTGAAAAGCGTTTGTGCTTACAGGTGACAATCCTACATACAACAGTCTCAGAACTGGATGATATGGAAAACCTCAGAGTCATTTTTATTAGATAGAGGAATTCTTGTTAAGAACTGAGTTTAGGACACAGAACTACCGGCCCTGCTCCTTAGGCCCTTTCACTCCTTGTGTTGTAGGAAGGGAGAATCCAAGGGAGCAGCTATCCTCAACCTTTTGGCACTAGGGACTGGCGCTCCTATGAGAATCTAACGTCTGATGATCTGAGGTGGAGCTGAGGTGGTGATGCTAGCACTGGGGATTGGCTACAAATACAGATGAAGCTTCGCTCGCTGGCCTGCCACTCACCTCTTGCATACTGTGTGGCCTGGTTCCTAACAGGCAATGGACAGGTCGGAACTGGTCTGTGCCCTGGGGGCAGGGTGGGGACTCATGCAAGAGAGAATGAGAAGGTTTTTATACTAGAGTAATTTCACCCTTATGCTTAATATCTGCAAATGTTTCTTGCCAAAGGAGAATTCAAGATGCTGTGGGAATGTGCCAGGGATTTAAGTGTGGCTTAAATCCCTGGCACATTCACTTGTGGTGGCACCCTTGGTGGTGGAGAAGGTATATCAACTGAAGGGAACTAAATCTATGGCAGTATAAAATGAGGGTCTGGTGAGCTGAGGCTATGAGATGCTCATTTGCTGTGGCTAAATGGGAAGAATGTAGCCTTCTCTGGAATGTAGTGAGGATTTTTTCTCTCCAAGTGTGCCTTTTGTAGATGCTACTGCCCTGGGAAGAAATTCAACTTCAGAAGGGAAACCATGTGATACTGGAGTTGCTTATATATATTAGGAAGGGATAGTATAATAATAAAGACCTGTTCTTAGAAAAAGACAGCTACCTTACTTATCCATGCAACTAGAATTAGAAGAAAAAATATATGTATTTATCTGAGTCTGAAAGCATTTTATAAACACAAATAACCACAGTAAAATTTCTAGTCCACTGTTACAGAATTGTTAGGAATTAAAAGAACAGAGAGCTACATTATTCACTTGCTTTGATAATTTGAAACTATCAGATTCAAAGTTTAAGATTTTGCTAAAATGAACTATACATATTTAAAAATCAGGTTTTAGAAGTTACAAAAATCAATTGATGGTTAAAATACAAGCTAAAACAATAAACTGTCGGGTTTTGATAGAAAAACATTGCTCCATCCTTTCTTGTGATGATCATAGCTTTAAAAATCATACTTACATAAAGATAAGCAGCATGATGCAAATTCTTCTGGAGAAATAAAGGAGCAATTGACTAACAAAAGACAACTCAACAAGGCAGGGACATAACCTGGGAATGTAAATGGAACTCTTATTTTTCCTAAGATGTACACTTATCTTACTTAAAGATAGACACAACAGTGTATATAGGCTAGTCATATTTTCAAAAATTCTTTTTCATTTCTGGAATGTTA
>NW_011888784.1:15300849-15302821 GCF_000151845.1 Pteropus vampyrus
GTTGTGGCTTTGTTGCTAATTATTGGGGTAGTACTTAACCTCTCTGGGTCTCAACTTCCTCAAATGTAAAATTAGGAGTTTGCTATGGTCTGAATGTTTGTGTTCCCCCCAAATTTATATGTTGAAATCCTAATGCCAAATATGACAATATGGGAGGTGGGGCCTTTGGTTATGGAAATGCTTTGGTTTGGAAATGCTTAGGTTATGAGAGTGGAGCCATTATGAATAGGATTAGTGTTTTATAAAAGAGACCCCACAGAGCTCCTAGTCCTTTCTACCAGCAACGAACCAGGAAGAAGGCTCAGACCAGAGCACGACCAGGCTGGCACCCTGATCTTATACTAAGCCTCCAGAACTGTAAGAGATAAATTTCTGTTGTTTATAAGCCACCCAGTCTGTGGTATTTTGTTATAGCAGCCTGAATGGACTAAGATGAGGGTCTAGGAGAGACTTCCAGAAATGTTCCTTCTGATGCTTAAATTCTGTAAAGTCCAAGACCTAAACTGTGGTAAAATTAACTAGGGTATCACTTGGAATAGTTATACCTTATTTATCTC
Source organism: Pteropus vampyrus (assembly GCF_000151845.1). Taxonomy (NCBI): domain Eukaryota; kingdom Metazoa; phylum Chordata; class Mammalia; order Chiroptera; family Pteropodidae; genus Pteropus; species Pteropus vampyrus. The sequence goes on from NW_011888784.1 coordinate 15,301,407, forward strand.
AGGCTCCCAGGTGCCTAGCACAGAGCCAGGGAATATAAGAGACATATAATATACATTTAAAGAACAAATGAATGAATGATCATTATAGGTATAAATGTGGCCTATGCATCATTAGGATTTTTCACAAAAGGAAGGAAACCTTCTCTACGGATACTGGTTTTTGCAATTAAAACGAAGTTAGAAGAGGGTTTTTTGAAAATTTTGAGTTTTATTCATGTCAATTATTATTCTTATATGTAGTACTTGAATAGTGTGATTAAAAAAATTTCACAGCGCATTTATGTGCTCTCTTAAAAAGTGTTAATTGTATTGCTATGTCTAGGGAAATTTTTATTTTGCATTCTAAACAAACTCTTTCATAATTAGTCATAAATATTCATTTCATAAATATTCTTAAAGAGAAAAGAAGAGAGACCAAATCCTTGCTTTCAAAAGCTCCTACCTCTAGTGGTGATTCTGGATAACACGCAGCCTTAATATCCTATCAGTCTACAGTTTTAGACATCATCATTTTCAGGCATATGCTCACATCAATAAATGAGGTTTCTGCATAAATAGGTCTCAGATCCACAAGGTGCTACATCTTTTAAACTCTTGTTGCACAGGAATACTGCTAATTTTAGCATCAACCTAAACATAAAACTTATTTGCCAATAAAAAAAAAAAGATCTGTAGACTTATAAATAGCTTACTCCTCAGGAAATACTTTAAATGGAAAAATCTCACATTGTCTCACACACGTATTCTTATAGGATTAAATTGGAAAGCTCTTTCAGAGTTGCAGTGAAAATATATGGCTTAACATTCTTGTTCTGCCACTTACCAGAAACACGACACTGGCAAGTTGCCTAAACTCTTGGAACCCTAGTTTTCTTATCTAAATAAGGAGAGAAATAATAGCTAATAGGAAGAATTATTATGAAAATTAAATAAGATAACGGTCACGGAGCAACTTCTTTGGCGCTTGGCACAAAGTGGCGTAGATCCTCTCTGAAAGGTCCCTTCTTCTCTAATGCAGCTCTCTTTTTGCTTGTAATGACTGGGTGAAATGTTAAAATCTTCATCACACTGGAACCACTCAAGCATACCTAAAAACACGACCCTCCATACTTCATCTAACACCAAAAAGGAGACTATTTTGAACGTGTTACAGGAGATTCAAAGATAAAACACTTGGTGTTTGCCATTGATGAAAGTTTCAGAGGACAGACAGATACCATGAGAAATTCCAACGCGAGCCTGTGAGTGACTGAATGAGATTACTTTTCTTTCTGTTGTCTACAATAGGAGCCAATCTAGAAATGGCCCAAAGGGCTATGTGAATTCAGAGACAGAACTGATAACTGTTGACTCAGGAGGGGTTTATCAGTGACTTCACTGTAATGGTAACAGCAACAGCTGTGACGGATCTTGAA
>NW_011888784.1:15302871-15312841 GCF_000151845.1 Pteropus vampyrus
AAGCATACCTAAAAACACGACCCTCCATACTTCATCTAACACCAAAAAGGAGACTATTTTGAACGTGTTACAGGAGATTCAAAGATAAAACACTTGGTGTTTGCCATTGATGAAAGTTTCAGAGGACAGACAGATACCATGAGAAATTCCAACGCGAGCCTGTGAGTGACTGAATGAGATTACTTTTCTTTCTGTTGTCTACAATAGGAGCCAATCTAGAAATGGCCCAAAGGGCTATGTGAATTCAGAGACAGAACTGATAACTGTTGACTCAGGAGGGGTTTATCAGTGACTTCACTGTAATGGTAACAGCAACAGCTGTGACGGATCTTGAACGATAACTAGGATGTTGCAAGCCACTGAAGAGTTCATGTGTGCTTGCGGGTGACAGGGATTTGGAGTCATGAAAAGAGTGGAGTCAGAAGAACCAGCATGAGCAAAAGTAAAGGCACAGAGCATGGCTGAGAGAAGGCAGGTCATTCTCAGGTTAGCAGAGGTCAACTGATGAGCAGCAAAGGTGGGCAGTGAGACTCAAGAGGTTTATTGTGCCTATATTATGACATGCTAAGGAATACAGGACACAGAATACGCTCTGCAGTTGATGGGGCAGCAAACACTGGCTTTCAGACAGAAGTGGGTGGGAGTAATTAGGTCATGTTGGCTACTGTTTGTTAGGCATCTATTACGTACCTAGAACTTTACTTGGTTGTTTTAGTTGTTTTATGAACATTATTTTCTAGTCCTCACAACAAATTAGACATGCCTTTTCATGTGGTAAATCTAAGGCTCAGAGAGTTTAAGTAACTTGCTGCTCAAGATTATACGTTTTTAAATTAAGCAAATGGCATGAAGGAAGCAATAGGATACTTAAAATATTAATTTCAGAGCACACCATTAAAGAATGGAAATGATGAGATCTGAATGTAAATTAGGAAGTTGATATAAGCACTCATGCTTTAAAAGGAAAATCGAGTAAAAACAATGACAAGAGAAAATCTGTGTTCAAAGCAAGGCAATTCAAGGTTTGGGCAAGTTTTCTTAATACGGGTATATTCTGAAATGACTTGAGTTTGTTAATAATAAGCAATGTTGCTTCTGTGTTTTAAAATTATTTTATGACTATATTACATGAGAGACAGTAGAGCAAAATAATTAAGCTCTCAGGCTCTGAAAACAGACTTGAATTTTCACCTCATGTTATTTAACCTCGGGTAGATCATTTAATTTTTCTGGCTCTAGTTTTCCTCATCTTTAAGAAAGGAGATTATTATTACCTATGTTATGGGGTTGTTTAAGCATGAAATGAAGCGTATACGTATACAGAACAGTGTTTGGCATAAAGGAGGAACTCAATAAGTATCAGCCAGTGTTGCTCTGTGCCTTTGTCTTTATTTGCTAATTTTTTATTTAGACATTATCTGTAGTGTGCCAAGCACTAGGCTATTTTCCAGGGATACAAAGATGGATAACAGATGATTTCTGCCTTTAAACACATTTGATTTTTCCCACACTATAATCTGTGATTCAGCAGAAGTACTACTGACTGCATCTTGGTTAAAGCACTTTCCTGAACTATCTGGGCACTGTGATGTAAAATCTCTATTCGTAATGTTGCTCATTTGTGTAAGAACTAATTCCTCCATCCCTCCTTCCCCCTCCTCCAAGATGACGTTAAGATATGTTTAGCCTGGTTATCTATGAAAGGCGTTCCCCTTGACCCACCAGGCAATATTATAAAGTTAGCGAGATTATTTCGGTAGCCTCCTCCTAACTTGTGTGTACCAAACCCTCAGAAGTTGAGTTTTTGCACTGCTGGCCCAGGATTCTCTTCTTTGCTAATTCATTTCCCTCACCTATGATGTAATATCCATTATGAATGGATGCATTTCTCTCCCCAAGAGTATTTTATTTTAAACATGACTATAAAGCCTCACTTCCAGAAACTAGAGAGAAATGTTAATGACTAGAATTTTCAGTGCTGTACCAAACCAAGGAAGATGTGTTTTGAGAACATCGGTTATTCACTGCATCTTAAACCATACTGTAAAGTTACTCATCCCTGTGTCTCCCAATTTTAGGTTATGAAGGGGCGTCCAAAAGTAATTTTGCTCCTGATAGCATTTTCACGTTATTTGAAAGGATTCGCAAGCAGGTACTGCATTGGTTGAATAGACAAAAATTATTGGTAGGGAGGCAACAAGTCCCTTCGAGAGTACTCACAATACATTAAAATGGGCAGATGAGCAGTCATGACGACCTCTGAGAAAAGATTGAAAAGGGAATGTCTACATAAATAAATGAGAAGGAAATGAAAACAGCAAGGCACTTGCATTTAAAATAACCAAGTAAAGTGACAAAATGATTCAGTGAAAAGCTACTTTAATACCAAGGAAGCCTTTTAGAGTGAGTGGGATTGTTGGTGAATTGTTTACTTGTCAAAAAAGACAGACATTAGCATCCTGATCACTTTGCTTTCCAATACAGTCAGTATTTATTATAGGAAATGTGAAATGTTCAGATCATAAGGCATCGAGTAGCAAACAACCATTACTGAAAGAGAAAGGTCAGATCCATAATAAAATAGATCTGAAGTTCTAGATTTAAATGTGAATGCAGGAATGAGACTGATACTCTAAGAAGAGGGTCTTTTATCATACATATAGAAGCTTGTGAAATGTGAATATTAAAAAAGTAAAAATCATATTTGCTATGTAGCTGAGAATTTAAAAATCTTCCTATTAATTTGACATGCAAGATTGAAATATCAACAATGATCTTATTAAGAGCAACAAATTAACACTATGACATTGTATAGCTTAGAATATGGCTTTAAATATATTAAGCTAAATTTTTTTTCAGTGTAAAAAACCCCATTTTACATTTAACTTTAAATTTATTTCCTGAGAATCATTTATTTTCCTTGAGAGAAGCAAGTGATCCCTGTTCGCTTTTCTTCCGATAATTTTGGAAGAAATTAATGAAGTCCTGATGGGTTAGTTAGGATCTAACCAGGAAAAGAGAAAACACTTAAATATTGAAAACAGATGGAATTTAATCCAGGGAAATGATTACACAGATAATGAAGGAATTGAGACGCTAAACTGGGGATAGTGAATCAAACTGGAGATTAGCAGCAGCAGAGAGTTAAAGGCACTGCCACCCACAAGTCTCAAGGGACAAAAGGAAGAGGTGATATTACTGCAGCCCAGAGTGCAAAGTCGTTGGGGGAAGCTAGAGGTAAAAGGTAAAAGGAGCTGGGTTTGGGGGCCAGAAAACCCAGCCAATAGGAGTCACACTATCATGGAACCAGCAGAGTAGAAACAGGGCAAGGAATGCAGGGTAAAGGTAAAAAGAGAGGTACAGAGTGGCACAACAGGAAAATAGAACGTTAAGTAAATAAGTTTTCCATTTTCATTTTCTCCACCCAAGTAATGTCACGCTAGACAAACTGATTTACTGATATTTTTAAAGGGAACCAAGTTTAGTTCCTGGGAACTGCACCCAACCAACGTCTTGTAAATAAATGAAATCGCCATTTTTGTTCCGCATACAATCCCAATAAACCAAATTTATAAACCCTTAAGAGTATGAGAAATTATCCACATTCATTTTGAAGTTAACCAAAAGTATAAAGAAAGTATCCCTGTCTTTTGGATTAGATTTAAACAATGATCAATGCTCTGTGTTTTACTCAGAATTGTGAACAGAGGTATATTCTGACATTCTAGAAATCATCATTCTTCAAAGCGGATAATAAAGCCATACTTTGAAAACTAGACTCAAGAGGAGGTGGAAAGATACACAATTTCCTCAAAAAGACCACCACTCTATTCCTCTGTTTTGCTGTGAAATGACAACGGCATATTGCGAACTAATTGTAAAGCAACAATTTGTAGGCTCGTGTCTTTTGCAGCATGGAAGAGTAATTATGTATGATGATAGAAAAATATTTATCCAGCCATTTTATGACCAGGTAAAACAAAACAATATATGTGAGCATGTGTGTGCTCTTAATTGTACTCAGGAGTTAGAAACTGCACCTAACCTAAACCATGCCCTCTTTTAATTTAAGCATTATAAAACCTCCCCATGAGCAGCCTCTGAAAAGTTAGCCTTTTCTCACACACAGACTGTTAATAATTAAACTGTCATTACCACCATGAAAATTTCCTCTAGTTTATGCCATTAAAACAGGGTTTTGTCTCGTTTTGGCTTACTACCCTGAAATTAAATGCATTAATATGTTTTAAAAATTAGATGGCCGTTAACATAGAATGAAGTACTAGGGCATTTGTTTGATAGAAACCAGGAAGCAATGTTGAGGCCATCGCTACATCTCACGCCTCATACTTCAGATGGTTTCTGATAATAATAAAAAATAAACAAAGGCACAGAAACTAAGTCTTTCACTCTCTGGCACCTCACTAAGTACAAAACGTAGATAATATTTAACCCATTTTCTTTTCATGCAAGGAGAGAAGCACTTTAAAGGAAAAGGGCTCTTTGTCCATCTTAAGTTCTTTGTCTCAGACACACTCACCTAAAATTCAATGAAGAAACAGCATGAACTTTCCAAAACCATCTATCTTTTCTCTGAAATGGCAGTTGACTATGGCATTTAAAGACTTCCCAAGCACTTCATCCAGGGACTGGTAAATTCTATTTATCTGCAATGAGAAAAAAGACTTTTATTTAGTTAAGCAACTCACACTTACATGTTTATTATAGAAACAGGAAGCAGAACAGGCAGATCTAGAGCATAATACTCAACTCAGAACCTTGGTTTTCATTTACTATAAAAAATATTAGGAAAACGGACATTGTGCCAGAAGTTTTTTTACAGATGAGGATGGTGAGGCCCAGAGGGGTAAAGTGACTGTGCAAGATTAAGCAGCTGGTTAGTAACAGAGAGTGGCCTTGAACCCTGGGCTTCTAACCTAGCTCTGTGTTTTAAGTTGATTAAAAACCCAGAAGCAGAAAAATATGGAATCTTCTATGTTTTCCAAGTAGATAATTTTCTAGAATACTGTATCACCGTAATTTCTACTAAAGCCAAGGAAGTTAAAGTTGAATCAGTTTCCTAGACCAGCATTTCCTCTACTGGTTTAAGCTTGAGCAGCCAGAAGTAGATATCCGTATGATTTATTATGTTGTATAGTAATAACATAAATAGTAAATAGTTCGTAAAACTGTTATGTTTCTTAACAAAGCTGAACAATTTTATAAGCTTTTGCCTTCTGGAAAAAAATTACAGATGAGAACTGAAAGAGACTGTAGTTTCCAATGCATAGATTCCCTGTCCCTCTGCTTGGTAGTGACCCAGCCACCCTGCTCACCACCTCCCATCAGCTAGTCTTTCCCACCACTCTCTCTTCCTCTTTCTCTGTCCCTTTCCTTTTTGCCAACACACAAGCTGGTGTTACTTTCCCAGGGGCTAGATGGCTGGAAGCAGAGAAATCTGAAGCACAGGGAATTCCATGTTAAGATGAAGGAAAAGAATGGGGTGTAGACGGGAATCACAGAAAATAAAGGGAAGAAGGCTTCTGCTGGCAGTGGAGGTGGAAAAAGAAGAGACAGAAGGAGCCTAGCTCCGCGCCCTGGGTGGGGCAAAGGTGCTCTCTGTCTCTAGCTCCATGCTGTGCTTTCCTCCGCCAATTATTTTCTTTAACCAAGGTTATTTAAACTGATTACGACGATTATTTAGCTTCATGGCTTCGGGCAACCTATAATTTTAGGTTCATAGAGAAAATTCTGTGCAATAACTCCCTCTGCCTCTAATCCAAGTTCTCGGATATATTCATTATTGCATGAGATTTATTTAACAGCAGTTAAAGAAGTTTTCATGACACAATTAACCTTGTTCTGCCATATTAGAATCCAACCATCCTTCCTTGTATTTAGATTCTAGGTACATACATGTATTTGGAATTCTTAGAATTAAAGATATTATTACAATGGTAGTACTTTCAGATATCTTTTCTTTTCATAAAGTACATACTACTTTTTAAAAATTGAGGTTCACATAAATTAGACCTATGCATCTTGGAAAAAATTATATATTAAAAATATTATCCCCCCCTCACGAATTCAGCTCTCCAAGCCATTGCATCAGAAAAATACATGAAAAACCTTACAAATCTTATATATATATGTTTATTTATAAAGTAACAAAGTTATATATAAAGTTCATACACATAGATAAACTTAGAGCCAACCATATTTGGCAATATAGTTGTTCAAGAAATCCTTTGGTATTGGCCTAGAGACATCTTAGTATCATGCTACCGGTTGCTGCCCCTCTACCTGGTAATTTTGGGAAGGATGTTTTGCATTTTAGTTTTTTTGCCCGGTTCCCACAGACTACAACAGACTGGGAGGAAGATGAGACAAGGCTGAAGTAGAGACTCTATGTTAAAGTACCCCACAGGGTGGCTCGGGTTGCACACCTTAACTGAGACCTATGACTCCAGTAAAAGTTGCAACTTGGATAGTATCTTGATCGTAAGCCGACTTTAGTTTTTGCTCTTCTTCCTTCACCAAGACGTGGCCTCTATTTCAACCTGTTCAATCACAGGCAGTAATCAAAAGCAGTTGCCTAATCTGGAGGCAGCTCTATCCCTAGCCCTCCTGGCTTCTGTCTACTGGGACATTTGGCAAAATCTAGAGACATTTTCTGTGGAGGGAGTGTAGCTGCAACTGGCACCTAGTAGGTAAAGGTCAGAGATGCTGGTGGACATCCTATAGGACAGCTCCCCACGAAAAGTAATTATCCAGTCCGAAATGACAGCAGTGCATAAGTTAGAAACCCTGGATTGTTCAAGTCCCTATAATTCCTTATACCATCCTATAATTTTACTACAGGTCCCATGCAGACCTCTGGCCTACTTCCTCTTCTGAAGCCTGTTCCAACTCTACAGCACATCAAGCTCCTACCTGCACATCCCAGCTCTACTATTAGAACTACTTTTCTATACCCAGACCTTGGTGTTTCCACACCACCCACCGAGTTCCTTTACTGGAGCACACATTACCATGTACAACTGCCATAAATTTTCTTCTTTCTCTCAGTGTGTGCAACTGGAGGGCAAGGATTGGCTTATTTATTTCTTCATCATCTTTAATAAGTCATCTTTAATGATGAATAATCCTCACTGAATGTTTATTTGATTAATGGTGGAATAAGTAGCAAACACGAAGCTCAGTATTTTCTTACTTGGTTCCTACAGAGAGTAGTAGTATAAACGTATTCGGGTCATTTCACCAGATTATTAGTTACTGGCCTAAGAATGTCAAAGTGGCTTAGGAAGCTATGGCAAAGTGGTTTTGGAACGGTGGCCTTTGGACTAAATTCAGAAGCAAGGATATTAGGTCAGAGTCAGGGAGAGGACAGCTGGGAGATGCGCCTGTCTGCTTTAAGGCTGGAGACAGAATGCTCAGGGAAACCTGGGCAGCCTCTCTGTTCTAAGATTTGTTCTTGTTGACACAGAGCTCAGCCTGAGCACCAGGAAGGTCTTGGATGTCTGAACATATTTCCTATTAAGGGCATAGATTGTTACTTCAAGCTCCTAGGATAAAGAGGCTGTAGCATTGGGACAGCTCAGCTGTGCAGACCCAGTGTGGCCCATCGCAGAAGGGCAAAACTGCACAGTCTGGGGGACCCTGCTGCCAGGAATTCTGGGCGCCAAGGGAAGTGCTGTTGAGATGGGCTCCATCTGCTCTGTGCTATTCAGCCACCTATATTTCTGTGAAGTTTTTAAGTCTTTGGCCAAATAATCGGGGAAATTAATCTGATCTCAGAGGGAGCTATGCTTCTGTAATTCCTTTCCATCAAATTATAGCCCAAGGATAGCAGAAACATCAGCTGTACTTTACAATTCTACAAACTAGGTACCTATCCAGGGAAAGCAGAGTCACGGCCTGCCTCACTTTTCAGTCACCTACTTTAATATTCCCTGTAATATATAACAGGACCGCAAGACGATACTTCAGCTAGTGAAAGACAGTAGCAGAGTACTGTGTTTCGTTTTTGACATTTCACTAATAGACAGATAAAAAAAATCATACTTCATCACTTAGGTTAAAATAAGATAAAGCAGAGAGAACAATAACATTTGGACAAAATAGCTGTCAGAAGGAACGAACATATACATTCAGCCCTGAATGTAGAATATTTTTACACCATAAAGCTAGAGCCCTGCTGACATTCAGAAACGCTTAAGAAAAAATATGGTGACTTGCCTGTCAACATCGGTTTAGCTGGGTACTCAGTCAACTCTTTAAAAGTGCTGAGAAGCAAGTAGGTGGTTTATAAAGGATTTCTCAGCTCTGTTTCCTACATGGATTTTTTTTTTTTTTAGAGGCATTACCTTTGTGTTTCTTTTTGTTGCATCTTACTATAAGGTTAAGGCAGTTGCTAACCCAAATGATACTTGCATTTTAAAAGAACATTTTTTCCCCATGTTTAATGACTTGCCCAGCACCTACAGATGAGCTCACAGAGGAGCCCAATCGCTAAAAACTCACTTTTTTTTTCTTTTTCAAAGTAAGAAATGTAAAAACTATTAGCTACATATCAGTATTTATGAATAGGCAAGTTTAATTAAAAAATGGATCAAGAGATGACTGGAAACTTATAAAGTTGTTATTTTTAATCAAAGTAACTTTCCTTTTAGGAAATGTGGAAAATACAATAAATTATAAAGAAAACTCCTATCATCCACATTCCTCTACCCAGAGACAGTTCCTATGAACCTATGAAGACTTTTTACACATTACTTCCAATTATATATACACATATATGTATATGTACACGCACATATACACAAATAATTTTAATGACCCTGAGGAATTATAAACTATATATATTTTTGTTTCAAGTTTTTTAAAAAACTCTTTGTGTCCTCTTATTATTAATAATCCATAAATATTCAGCATAAATACTTCCTCTTTTATGGTTATGAGATTATTTTATCAAACTTGCTAAATAAAAGATATGACTCATATGAAGATATGGGACCTACATAACCATCAAATGCTTCTTTAGTTTATTTATGTACTTCATACATACGCAATCACACAGAACACATTTTTGCTACATTTCAGGGTAAGGCAGTAGGTCATCGTTTTATTTTATAGTAGTGATATTTGGTTGTAGAAACCTCTAGTGTACGAAACCCATGTATCCCAAAATATCAGAAAATAATCATTTTCTCAGAATACACTTTTAAAGAGAATGATTAACTCATTTTGTATCTTTTAAAATATACAATTGCAAAATCACTTAAACAATCACTACACTGAAGTTCTTAAGTTTTCTTAGGTGGAAATCTCTTTTTAATTCTTAAGTAGAACAATATGCAACTGAAACACAGTACAGGCCAAAACTACACCGTAGGGGTGATCTCATTAAAACTTTAAACTCTCCATGTTGAAATTAATTCCAAGTGAGGCAGAAAGATTAACATATTTTTACTGACCAGGAAAAAAAATGTTTACCCAAGTGCAGCCCTTTGTCTCTTGCAGCTCAGTACCCTTGCCAAATTGGTCATAAAGAATGATATTAAACTTTGAGGGTTAAATCAAAATGTGATGTGTCAAAGATTTATCCAATTAATTTTTTAAAGACAAATTTTTTTACTTAGCCACATGCAGGTATAGCATAGATTCTAGTGAAATTTCCCTGGTAATAAGTGACCATTCACGTCTTGCTCATGTTATATATTCATTCATTTGTTGAAGTGCTGATCGCTTCTAAGACATTAATGACACAATGTGATTTGATATAAGTGTGTCTGATTTTACCATGATGTAAAGAGCAAAACAAAAAAAAAAAGAGAGAAAGTAAGGAAGAAGGGAAGGTAGGAAGTCGTGACACTGGATTTAGGGGAGAAAAAAGCAAAAAAAAAAAAAGTTTTCTAAGACTTTTACCAGTTACATTAAGAACATCAGAAATGGGAAGGATGGACAGGGG
>NW_011888784.1:15312891-15328943 GCF_000151845.1 Pteropus vampyrus
AAAAAAAGTTTTCTAAGACTTTTACCAGTTACATTAAGAACATCAGAAATGGGAAGGATGGACAGGGGAGTAAATATTTGCATGCACAGTACCATACCTCCCCCAAACATCCTAAATTAAATTTTGTACTAAGCACATAGAATTCTACATTTTTTGAAAACATGACTTTTCTCTAATATGTATAAAACTTAATCAGAAAGCTCAGTCTTATAAAACAACATCTATGCTACTGTAGTGCTTATTTGGACACAATTTCAGTGACAAACTCTTTGGTATGAAAACCAGGTGTTTAATTTTTTTTTTTTTTTTTTTTATGAAAACCAGGTGTTTAATTTTTTTTTTTTTTTTTTTGGCTTGCAATAAATCTTGTATATTTTGTTTCCCCAGGAAAAAAATAGTTACATGTATAATATGGATGGGTGTTTTCTTAGACAGAGAAATGCTATTTTTGGAAATCATCAAGAGACAGAAGGATCTAATTCTGGGAATGAACATTTAGGCCTTGCCCTTCAGTGACGCATTTCTACCTTGACTGATGGCTTCAAATATGCCATATGCCTTGGTAGCCACCTGAAGGTTACTGAAAGCCTGACTTACCATTTTTATCTGGCTCAGAGGAGATGAGAATCTTTTTTAAAAATGGAGATAAAAGATAGAGCCTTTAATTTGGCATCGGTAAGTCGCCATGCCAATTTAGAGTTAAAAATAAAAATGGTACTATACCCTGTATCATAGGTTCTCAAATATTTTGTTCTGAGGACCTCAATGATCTTTTGTTCATGTATGTTGCACCTATCAATATTTACCTTATTAGAACTGGCTTAGAAATTTAAAAAATTATTTACAAATTTATTTACATAATAATGATAAATTCATTAAATGGCACACAAATAATATCTATTTTTAATAAAATAGCAATGTTTTCCCAGCCCCCCATAAAAGGAGTGAGAAGTATAGCATAGTTTTACCTTTTTGGAAATCTGTTTAACGTCTGGCTTAATAGAAAGAAGGTAGCCGGATTTGGATAACTGCTTCTGCATTTAACCTATTGCAATATGTTGTTTTGGTTGAAGAATATGAAAGAAACTTCAAACTTACAATGATAGGTAGTTTGAAAAGGCAGAATATTTTAAAAGCCTTCAGATAATTGTGAAACAAATGGCTGTTTCTTAAAGGCGAGCTGCAATGTGGAATCTGGACCTTATCAATGAACTTTGCATGGTCGTTACATTAAAATCCATTATCCCACACTTTGTAGAGATTTTTAAATTTTATGTTTTATTTTATAACATCATGAATCAGTCATAGGAAAATATTGGTTCACTGAGTTATGCAGATCTTTCAAATGTTGATACACTTCATTTTCAATGACAAAAAAAGTCATATTTGTTAATATCACCATCAATCTCATCAGAAAAATCTTTTAAGTACTGGGAAACTTTCAAGCTCACAATGGCAGATGCAAGTTTTCCAAAATTCTAATTTTTCTTTAACAGTTGGAATTTTATCTTTGTCAGAAAACACTGTTAAGTTTCCTCTGAAGTGACAGGCTCACTTCATTTATTTTCAAGGAAATCATTCCCAGATACCCGTCAGCCAATTGTTCTTCCAAGTAAACATGTTCTAAGAAAGAAGTGGCTAGCTCAGTTTGCACGCAAATCTTATTTCCAGACAACCATTGTCCCTCAGTAGTTTTACCCATCATTACTTTTATGTCAGTAGTGCAAATGTCCACATAGCAAAAATGCCAAATAACATATTAGAGTTACTAGTAAAATAGTTTTGACCTCAAGAACCCCCTGAAAGTGTCTTGGGGACTTCGCTTTGAGAACCATTACCCCGAAAGGAAAGGAATATAGTAAGGTGGTTGGGTGAAGGCTCTGAGGTTGAACAGAACCATTGGGAAATTTCTTCTTATTCTTGATTCAATCTCTGTGTGATAATGGGCAAGTTATGTAACTACTCCAAGCTCCATTTTCCACACCTCTAAAACAGAACTAAGAACAGCTCTTACCTCACAGAATTGTTCCAAGGATTAAAAGAGATCACTTAGTATAGTGCATGACCCACAGTAAACTCAACAGATGTCAACTATGATCATTAATATTTACATCATCGCTTCTTTTTGAGATCAAGAAGCAATGTGAGTAAATCATAATATCAGCTGTTTGTTGTAATCTGTTTATCTACACCAATCCAATTTTAGTTCTGCATTTCCTCTGTGAGTACAAACTACATGAAGATATGTGTTTTTCCTTCTATGTTGAATACAAAGATGGATTTTTGCCCCTTGTATGAGGATTTTGCAAATCCTTGCTTGCGTAGTCAGTCATGAGAGATAGTTCTTGGTAGTCAAGAGTTAGTGATGACAAATGAGAAGTGATATTTTGACCAGGACCCAACATCTCCCAACCCCTGATCTGCTGCCCGCATGTAGGGGAAGAGGATGTTGCCAGTGGGTTACACTACGACCAGAAAGCTAGATCATGAGGAGTCACAGGGACCCCTTTTGCCTAAGGCCTAGAACAAACACAAGAACTGTCTTTTCCTAGAATGTTTACTCTTGACCTAATCACAGTCTTCTAGATTTTACTACTTGTGGAGAAAACTGAATTCAAGAAAATGGCCTTTAAGGATAAAAGGAGGAAAGAGGGTATTTTCCTCAGTAAAAGGGGTATGTGTGTGTGTGTGTGTGTGTGTGTGTGTGTGTACATGTGCACACACACGTACATATGTCTATGTGTATACTGTACTTTCACAGGCAGGAATTTAGCAGAGATCCTTAAGTTAGTGCTGGAAAACTCTAAGCTCATAGGCCCATCTAACTGATGTTAATGTTGGAAATTGGTGATTATAAGTCAAAGAGACCCAGGCATGCTGCATATTTTACTCCTACGAATATTTTTTTACTGCCTCAAAGGAATATGCTCTCTATTATTTTCCATGAAATTATAAGAGGTTCACTTGGTCTATTTTTATTTTTACCACTTTGCTATTGACCTGAGTACGAAAACAAACGAACAAACAAACAGAAAAACAAAACAGCTCTGAACAACAACAAAACAACGATGTAAACTTATTTATAAGTAACATGATACTTGGTCTCAGTGTTGGAAAAATAATAGGGAGTGGTAGTGATGGAGTTTCAATGAGTGTGCCTGTTTAAAGACAGCACCCCTCTTTCACTGTGCCACGTGGAGAGGCATGTACCCAGGATGGCCACATCTTCCTATTTTCCAGTTCGGGGTAGAAATCCAGGTTTTTACATGAAATCTTCAAATTTATAAATGTTGCCTCAAACTGTACAGGACAAACAAAATGTTGGCAGGGTCTGCAAGCTGCCAAATTTTGGATTTCTCCAAAGATATAATTTCATTTCCTGTCCATCTCATGGACCAAAAACCTTTTCACTTGACTCATCTCTATCACCACTCCTCAGGGGCATGAGGGTGGGAAAAGAGGATAGAGAGGAGCCTTGATCTCCCTCTAGTGGTTAAAAGTGCCAAAACAACTAGCTGAACACTCATTCATTGTTTATTTATTGAAAACTTTCATCTGAATAAAATTCACTAAAAACAGCAACACAGACTCTGGCTATTGTGTGTGAGACCTGAACCACATGGTAATTCTACTATAAGTTCACATTTGACTCTCAGATAATAGGCTACAGAAATAAGGAGCAGAGAAATCATCTCTAGTAAAGGCTTGAGACTTTGAAGACATGAGTTTTATCCCTAGTCACCAGGAAGAGAAGAATCTAAAAACTTGCACTAGAACAGAAGGCAGGGCCAGCAGTACATACTGGAAGATATACGTTGTGTTTTATGTGTATAGATAAGTACAGTGTGAAGGATCATCCTACCCACTAGCTAAAGCGGTATCTAGTAGTTACTGGCTAATTTGATCTCTATTTTAATTATTTAATAGTAGCTCAGCACTTATAATTAATGAAGAGCATCTTATATCCTTCTATTTAGAAGCTTAACTTGAGGAAAACATTTTTATAGTGAGAAATGAGATAAATCTTGAAATTCTGAAAAAAAAATAGAATTTCAAATAGGTCACTAATCTAGAACTAATAAAGATTCTTGAGAAAGTTAAAAAATAGATCCCACGACAGCTTTGTTTCATCTGGATGCCCATGTTGTCTTAGAACACTGCCCCCAAGTATTATATGCTTATAGCTCAAATGTCAATTTTCAAGGATGGCTTCCTCTGTATACTCATTTCCTTGCTATTTTGACCTCCTTGACACAATCAGATAATTTAATGAACTAAAATACAACTGCTTTTAGAAGCTCAATACTTCATTATACTTTTGTTTTAAAAACTGTTTTTGAGTTGAGAATATGTCAGCAAAACCATCCCAAAGAATGTGGATGTTGTTACAAGGTCGGCTTTTCAGAAGCCCTGGGCAGCCAGTTATTGGCATTCTGTCAAACAATCACCAGGGGCAGCAGGGCCATTCATGGGCGGTGAGTCAGCAGCTCTGACAACACTAAATACGGTAACCCATTAATGTGCATGATAATAGGTACACATGCTCCTTCAGAAAGCACTGGAGAGAGGAAATATTTTATTTTTCAGGTAAATTTAGAAGGAAATCCAGGTAGGTCATTACAGCCCAGCTTTTAGTTTGTGCATATGTTCGTGTGTGTCTTTGTGTGTGTTAGAACCTAGATTAAAATATTTATACATGTGGACTTCTTCTGTAAAGAAAAACATATTCAGATTGGGAGCTGAAATAGCGGAAGGCAGGCATTTTAAATGGGATATTGTTGTGCTAAGGAGCCATGTTTCAGACACACGCTGTGCAATCTAATAGCAGTTGGCCACGTGTGGCCACTGAGCACTTGATATGTGCCTAATCCAAACTGAGACGTGCTGTAAGTGTAAAATACACACTGAATTTCAAAGACACAGTACAAAAAATTAGTAACATCTCATAAATAACTTTTTATATTGATTACATGCTGAAATGATAATGTTTTTGATATATTGAGTTAAGTAAAATATAGAAATTAATTTTACCTGTTTCTTATAATTTTTTAATGTGGCTACTGGAAAATTTTAAAGTACCTATGTGGTTCACATTATATTTCAATTGTACAGTGCTGTATTAGAAGAATATATTTAATATTTCATTCTAGTATCTCCTCTCCCCCTGCCACACACACACGTATGAAAGGGATAGGAAGGGGTCATGGTAGTTTAAAAACTCCATTTAAGGTGCTGATTTGAAGATACCAGTTCTCTATGCCAAAGAATGGGTACAACATGAGCCACAGCACTCAAAGACATCCTACCCTGAACAGCCAATAGGCCTCGGCATTGGGTCCAGGGGTGAAAGGGCATTTATCATAGCTCGTTTAATCCTGGCCATTTACTAACAATGAAAAGGCACTGCCAAAGATGCTGAGAAATATTTTTCTCCTTACCATTCTTATAGAAGAAAAAAATGAGCTCCGTAGAAGTGAATTGGTGAATAACTTCCAGAACTGTTCTGTTCGGTTTTAGAGTTGGATGCTCAAAAATATTTGACTATGCTAGTCAAAACTGTATCATAATATATTGGGTTAAAACTTTGACTTAATAAAGATTTTGATAACAGCAAAATCTAGACACTAATTTGGCTATTTGAATCAACTAATGGAAAAACATAATTTCTAGATATGACTGAATATTTTCTGGTTTTGGTTTTTTTTTTTTGGTTTTGAGTAGAATTTGGCACTAAATTATCCTGGATTATTACTAAATTAATCCTCCTGGATTCTGACTAGTGTTGAGAAGTTTCTAGCAGCCTTTCTCCAGAACCCTGCTGTGTGCGCCATGCTTTTTAGTTTCGGTCCTTGAATCAGTTGCATCTCCCATTTCCTTTCAGCTTCTTCTAAGCTAACACCTACTTTAAAGACTTTGGAAGATGCCAGTTTGGAGTTCCAAAGTCACCCACCTCTTTTCCTTAAGTTATTCTTTCATCCATTTTAATTTTAACTATTGACTTTAATTTTTATGAGCACGGCTGGCAAACAAACAGCTGAGCAGAACTTTCACTAATGGTGGCTGGGCCATTCTGATTGATTGTCTAATGGTGTATTCTAGCAATAAGAAGATGGCAGTGTTCCTAGCTCCTGAACTAGTTTGAAGAAAGGGTGAAATTCCTCAAATCTTTCTTCATTTAGAGTCATGCAATCTCTCTCCTCCTTCCCAAATAAATACCTATTTTTTCCTTCAAATTCAGAAATTCGAACAGGTCTCTGGGGACTTTTTTTTGGAGAATGGCTCATCATGCTCCCCTAAAATCTCTTTCTAATATTCTCTTTCTCTAAATGGAAAATGATATATGCGAAATCTAGTGCACTCATTTAAAGTTATAAAAATATTTTAGAGAAAAATAAACAGGTTTATAGTTAAATGATTTTTCATATATTTTCACACACACGGTTTCTTACCAAAAAAAAGTTGAGTATTACAGTATGAACATTTTCATAAGGGCTAAAAAGTAGATAAACATTTTTACCGCTCTTCAGGGTAATTGTTTTTTTAATTCTTTCAGTTTGGACAATGAAAGGAAACTGATTTATGCCACATTTCACTTTTTGACAAGTTTTTGTTTTTAAATCTAAATTCTTTACAAGCATTTCTGAGCAATACCAAAAGAAAAGCACCTATATTCGGAAAACATACAAAAGAAAGAAAAGTTTAAGGAAGCTAGGACAAGCTTCCAGCCATTTTCAGAACAGCAACTTTATATTATTTAATTCTAATGGTGGGGATTAAAAAGATGCTGAGCAAGACTATGCAAATATGGAAAGATTATGTAAAATAGACTAATGACTTAATTTCAATAAATATTTAGACAACTACATTACAGTATTAAACAAAACATTTCAACATTTAACAATTAAAATCTTACCTTCTCTTTATTCTAAATTTTATTACTGAGAAATATAATAAAAAACAGAATCCTATTTATTCTAAGATTTTATAGGTTAACAATACTTTTTCAGGGTCACCAAACAAAAGTCACACCACTGAAGGCTGTGACATCTGTAAAATGTGGTTTGGGAAACCTGACAGGCCTTGGAGGACTTCATTGTGGGAATTTTTAAAAAGTAACTTGGGATTGCTCCCTGATCTGGAAGTTCAGGAAGAAAGGTGCTACTGGTGATTGGCAGCTCGCCTCAAGTCCTATTAGCATCCCATTGCCATTAACGAAAGTAGCAAAATGACACAATTTTCAGACATTTAAGGTAAGAAGAGCCCCTCTATTCTCTGAATGTGATTCTTAGCAGGACGGTGTGCAAAAGATAAAACTCAAACTATGCAGCCTTGCCTGGTTTAACCAAGATGAATCACTTTAATGAATGGCTTCCTTCACTTTTTCTAGGGTTGACAGTTAGTGCTTAGTGTTTAGGAACACTAAAATTGGAAATAAAATCATGACTATGTCTAATTAAAGAAATAAAAGGAACTTATGTTTATAAAAGAAACTTATAAACTGTGTTAAAACTTGATAATGATACAAGCTGTCCTGTAACGGGGCTCCTCAAACCATAGAATTACTGTGTAGATGGGGTAAAAGGGGTCAAATATGTGGTGACAGAAAGAAATCTAACTATGGGTGGTGAACACACAATGTAATATATCTATATATATATACCTTACTGCTAAATTGTACACCTGAAACTTACTGGATTTCTTTAAACAATGTCACCATAAAATAAAAGAACATAAAGTCCATTCATATACCTTGATTCTTTCATTTGCAGCAAGAGAAACAATGACAACCAAATATTATTGTGTGTGTGTTGTGTATATAAACATACGGGCATGTGTGTGTGCGTGTGTGTGTGTGTGTGTGTGTGTGTGTGTGTAAAGCCTCCCTTGTTTGCTCGTTTAAAGGTAGAATGTAAACTGATGAGTTAATTTCTTTGTATATAGGAATATTGACTTTTTTCTGAGTGTGTCTACTCAATGACAAGACTGTAAGACTCCTGGAAAGACTGACCCATTCATACTCCAACAAAATGATTTTTATTATACTCAATCGCATCAAGTTCTTTGATTAGAAAAATACTTGGACAGTCTAACTTCCAGAAAATTTTATATATTATTACTTATTAATAGTAAACCTAACTACTTCTAGGAAAGAACATAATTTAACCTGAGTAGTGATCCTTTGGATGTTTTTAGGAATTAACACCTATAAAATTCTTTGAGATAAAATGTAAAAACATAAGAAAATTAACAGTTGAGTGGGCAAAATGCACGAGTATATATATGTATATGTATATATGTATACATATAAGCTTTTCCTTCTCATTTAATGATAGTTAATAAAGATGAACATAATACTCAAAAATCCTTACCTGTGCAGCTATGTCTTTAACCACTGTTGCATTTTCCAGATAAAGTTAAGCACACAGGATTCTGAGCATCTCTAAGCAGGGAAATTATGGTGTGAATTAGGGGAGAGGAGGCCCAGGGGGGTGGGGCGGTGATAATCTGAGTTACGCTAGGGTGATGTTCATTTTACTCTTACTCTGAAGTACTACCAATGTGTAAGAGAGAGGGAGGCAATGGTTTCCAGTACTGACCCAGAGAGGGATGTGGGTGGGTGGGTGTAGTGTGGGAAGATCAGCTCTTGAACCCAGAAGTTTATTTTCCTGTCTACCTAGACTGGGGTTTTCTTTTTCGCCTGGCTGAATGATAAAATATCATATGTTGCCAGAATGCTATGTGGTTCTGAAAAGTTACAAATATTAATTTAAAAAAACAATAAAAGAATTCTTTAATATTATATATGTGTATGTATATAACTATAAATGTGTGTGTGTATAATTCTTTTGGAGATTTAGAGTCAACTTTCTAAATCTATACAGAGTGGACAATTATCCCATATAGAAGATAAATTCCAAAATCTTCTGAAATTTGGGTTTGAAATATGAAGCATATTTTCAGAATGTGTCTAAGAAATTAATTTTCACAACTAAGCTTTGTCCCAACTCGTATTAAGGTTACCTCATGTGCTCTGAGTATATGATTGTGCAAGATGCAGGAGTATAGCATAGTGATCAGAGCATGGAATTACAGCTTTCATTTATTTTCTCTACAGGTATAAAACTCAAACAGCATTAGCAAGCAAGGGTAGGTTCAAGCAGGCTGAAGTGGGCACTGTGTCATCTGAAGACATGTTCATCACTGTCTGATATTTCATCATGAATTCCTCAGTGGTACTTAAAAATTCCTTAGGGTTAAGTGGTTTTTTCCTTCTCCTTTTATCCAAACAGACCATTAATATACTGGAGAGAATCAAGCCTCAACTACAGCATTCACTGTGGAGATAATCAGGATTCAACTCCACTATTCACTGTGAAACACAGAACCTACCAGAAGTAGGTTGTGAACCCATGCAGACAGCTTGAAAACTGAAAAAGCTAAAGATAAGATAGAGTTTTATTTTTAGCAATCAACAGGTAGAAGTCTACTCTATTTTTCTCCTTTTCTGATTTACCATGATTATAAAAATATGCAAAAGGAATGAATAAATGCATACTACAGAGTGGATAGTAGAGGTGATACAGTTTTAAGTACTGTAGATGAATAATCGCTAATAATATATTACTCATCTACAGGGTTTTTATGTAAATCTTGGAATCCTGTCGGAAACTGATTTTTTTTTTCTTTTTAGAGAAACTGTACTAGATTCAGGTTTAATCACTTTGAAACAAATAATTTAATTGTTCTGCTTGGTAATGTGTATCATTAGAAAGTATCAAAATAAGGTTATTACTACCTATTTTCAGAAAAATGTATTCATTCATACTTATATTTATTATGAACATTGCAGCTCCTAGACTAATTCAAGGTTATGAGCTCTGGAAAATACAATGATAAATTAGACCTGCACCATGTCCGCAATCACACAGAGGTCTTGTAGGCGTATCAGACTCATGAAGTAATTAGCTATAATATGGTATCAAAAGTGGCGAGAGTCAGAGGAGATCTGGTGCCTGCCCACTTCTCCGGCCTTCTCTGTCTGTTATTTACCTTTCTGCTCATGCTGGATTTCCTTCAGATTCTCAATAAATAAGAATTTTCTCTAACTTCCAAGTATTACACATAGTTTTTCCTCCCGGCAATCTTTCCACTTTTGTCCTTCTCCTGCTCCCTCTGTTTGGCTAACTCCTACTTATCTCCAGGTTTTAGCTTTAATGTCACTTCTTCCAGGAAACCTGTCTCCTATATTAGGTTAGCTCCCCCTTCTATGTTCTCTCATTGATCCTGCACTTCTCATGGCACCTCATTGTAATTACCTATTTATTATTAGTTTTCCCTGTTTATGGTATGTTCTTTGAACGTGAAGATCTAGCCTATCTGGAGCCGTATCCTCAGTACCTCACTCCATTCGTAAAATACTTATTAACAATCTACGGCCATGCTACCCTGAACAAACCCGATCTTGTCTGATCGTGGAAGCTAAGCAGGGTCGGGCCTGGTTAGTACTTGGATGGGAGACCACTTAGGAAGACCAGGTGCTATAGGTGTAAAAAATAAGGGATTGTAAGCTGACAAGGTCCTTGCGATCTGTGAGGTCAACCAAAGGTTGCCTCGCCTAAAAAAAAAATACTCGTTATATGAATTTGTTGAAATAAATGAAACAGGTGAGACTAGAGATGGGTATTAGGAACACTAACCTAACTAGAGCACATCCTGCATTATTGAATGAGGGGAACCCAGGCTTTAAAAATAACAGTGACTAGCAATGCTGTGTGGTCATTAAAATAGTATAAAAATTAAATAGTAACAATTGTTAACATTTATTGAGCGCTTACAATGCCAAGCACTGTACTAATTACTTTCCAAGCACTATCTCATTTAATCCTCATAGTAATCTCATGAGGAAAGTATTGCTAATAAGGAGATAAAACCATAAATACAATTATACATAAATAAAATCTGACCACCTTATAAAAACATTGTGTCTATACCTTAAATACTACTTGTAGTTCTAGCTACCACAGCGCACAAGATATATATGATGTATCTTAAGGGCATAGGGAGGTAGCTGTATAGGTGGCTGAAACTTGAAGACTAAAAAAAATATGGGCTATTAAAAAGAAGACGTGAAGTCTATAGAGCTTTGAATGATCTGGGAAAGCTGACAAGCGACTTATCCACTGAAAAACCACTGAAACTTCAAAGATCCATAAAGGTTTTGTACTACCACATATTACTAAGAGAAGGTTGAAAGTAGAAAATAATTTCTAAATATTCAAATGACTCAAGTCATAGAACTGTAATAAATTACTAATGGACATTAAGATTTAGAGGGAAATTCTTAATCTGAGTAAGAAGGATAACTACATTCTTTCATAACATATCTCTTGGTGCCACTTTATATATATAAAAAAACATGTTTTTAACAGGATCAAGAGTCTGATTCAACGTACTAATTTTATGTTCTTTACCGACATTAGAACAGATATTCATAAACACTCAACTGCAGCAGCTTTTTCATATAACCCTAGTATAATGTCTGTCTCTAAGCTCAATCAACATTTGTTGAATAGTAAGGGAGTATCCAGGGGTGCCATAGGCTTAGAACCTGAATTTTCATTCTGTTCTGAGGCAGAGACATTGGCTTCAGATCCAAAAGATGACTAAGAGCATCTAAAAAGGAAGGGATCTAATTACCACAATTACTATAAAAAGACTGTGTCCCAAGGGGAGAACAGGAGCAAAGCAGGTGTGTGCAAGTAGAAAAAACAACACACACACACACACACACACACACACATGCACACACACACACACACGCATGCACACACACACACACACGCGCGCACGCGCCTTTTTCATTGTTTTCAACTGATTCACGTAATTGGAATTTTTCACCCTTGAGGTAGAATGAAGAGTTCACCTGATTATGTTTCATTTTTGGTGTTTTAGGCAATAAACCCAGATGTTTGGAAGGTCAACTTTTTCTCTTCAAATACTTTGCTTTTAGGATGTGAGGATTTTCATTTTCTGTGCCAGGTGCCAGAAAGCAGTGTACAATGGGGAACCTTAAAAAAATGTAAGGTTTCTTTGTCAAGTTCTCCTGTGTCACTGACTTTCTCTAAAAAATTGAGTTCTGAATTTTTTTTTGGTAGGGTGAGAAGTACCAGTTTTGAGATAAGTGAAATACGTAAATACGTAACTGGAATCATAAATAACACCTTGAAATTTGAAAGCAAGCTTTATGATATTTTATATTCCTATCCTGCTTCCACATACAAACTAACATCAGAATAACAAAGTGAATTTACAAGATTCTCTCAATTTCCTATGGCTGCTTTGGATCACATAAGCACCACAGTGAAGAAAATCCCAATAGACATGAAATGAAAAAATTGTTATAAACCTCAATGTGCTTGGCAGAAACAATCAAATGTTTCTTTGTAAAAATAATGGTTCTAAGTTTTCTTCTCTGGAGATCAACAGGCCACCAAAGAATTTTATCCACAGACTTGTGGCTCAAAATAGCACATTTTGGGTGAAAATTATTCAAATAAACTATTTAAAATTGAAACAACATTTAACGCATGTAAATGTCATTGCCAGAAAAGTCCCAGAAATGACGCTCTATCTTTAGAATGAGGGAGGGAATCTACCAGATGTATTTCACTGATTGTGGGTATGATGTCCCTGTAGGAAAGCTGCCTGGGCTTCACAGCATTCTCGCTTGTGTGTCACAGCCATTTTGCAGACATATCACTTCCCAAGATCATAATACTCTTTTACTCATATCATCTTAAAAGCTGATTGATAAACACTAAAATAGCCCCCCTAATGTCTCTGGGAAATCACTATGATGTCTCTTTTCAAGATGATAAATACAGACACAGATCAATTTGCAAGCCAAGAATGAATGGGAAGAGGGAGGAGAGCAGAATGGAATTCAGGAGCATCAAATTTCCAGTCTTCTGTACAGAGCGTTCTTATCTCCAAAGAAATTCTAATAAAGGCCTGAACCATTATAACTAACTCTGACGTAGAACACTGGCGTCAAGGATAAAGTTCTGACATTATTACAATATGTGAATTACTTCTTAAAACAGTAAATTAAAAATTAAAATGGAAGCAACAGTATCACATTAAAGATGGTCCAAAAATTACCTTTTAAAAAAGTTTCGATGGGTAAGATATTTGGATGCTAAAGATAAAGATATATTTACACACACACACACACACACACCACTCTACTAGAATTATTCAATATGCCTAAACAATTTCTTGAAGACGAAGAAAAACAGAAATACAACATAATATAGAATGAGCTTTGAAGAACTCCAAGAATCTGGCCCAAACTTAAATGTCTGTTATTTGACCCATATTTGAGCAAATCTTGAGTTGGGACAAAGGTTCTAAAAGAATCTGAAGGAAGTAACACTGAATGTCTTGAAAGGTCTAATTTAAAAGGTAGGACAGTCACTGTAATGACATTTTAAAAAGAATAATAATGCAGCATAGAACCAGAGGGCTCCATTGGTGCATGTGTACATCTCCTTCAATTTCCCTTCAACTACAACACGGACTTCAAGTCCCTCCACCTGCTCTGCCTTCATCTCGTTCTAAATCATTGCTCTGGTTTAGTCATCCTATTTTAATGATGTCCTCCTAACAAGTTCCTCTGTTTCTACTCTTACTCTACTTCAACTCATTCTTCACAGAAAGCTGAAACGATCTTCAAAAATAAAAATAGGATCACATTGCTCCCTTTCTTTCTTGATACTTTTCACTGGCTTTCCATTGTATCTGCAGGAAAGACCAAAAGGCTAAATATGTCATGGAATCATTGCCTAGCATAGCCTTTGCCTACTTCCATCATTTCCACCCAGCCCGTTCAGGTCCCTGTCATGCCGGCCACTTTTTAGCTTCTTAAATATATCAATCTCTTCCCAACTTGGATCCTTCGAACTTAGTATTTCCTCTGCCTGGAAAATTCTGTCCACCAATAACTCTTCTCTTTGTTAACTCTTATTCGTCCTTCAGGTTTCAATGTCAATATAATTCCCTCAAAAAGATATTCCCTGATGACCCAAATGAATTTAGATTCCCCTACTGCTTTCTTTCATAGCACCTACTCTTTTCTGTCATATATTTTCATTCATTCATTCACTCATTCACTCATGCCTTTTGGCCTGCATTCATTCAACAATTATTGTTGTGTCCCTACTCTGCACCAAGCACTGTTTTAGGTGCCAGAGAGGCATGTCCATGCTCTCATGTAATGTAATTATACATTTATTTGTGTGTTTATTTGATGTCTGTCTTTTCTTTCAGACTGTGAGCTCTATGAGATCAAATAGTACAAAAGGCAAAAAGATGAACCTGTTAAATTTTTCATAATTCTTTAGTGACAAAGCTAGTCCTAGAAGCCAGTCCCCAGTAGGTTAGTGCTTTTCCTCTTTATTAGGAACATATAAAATAATACATGTGGCAAAGACCATGACCATAAGCTTTCTCTTCTCGGAAACACAGCTATACTACATTTTCCAGATTGCCTTGCAGTTAAGTCATGTGATTAAATTTTAGCCAATGGGATACAAACAAAAATGATATGAGCCACTTTCAGGCCTGCCCCTATAAAGCTTACTTATTTGTTCATCTATGCTTTTTCTCCCTTCACTGTTGGCTAGAAGCAGAGGGCTCTGTAGTCTAAGAGAACGTCAGTGTCATAAGATAAAACGAGACTGGCTCTCTAAATCATCACATGGAGGAAAGCCACCTGTTTACCAAGAATGCTTACCTGAGACTGGCACACGAAAGAGAAATTTTGGGAATTATTTGTAATACAAAAGGTATTACTACCTAATTTGTGATAAACGTGACTTTTTCACAAACATAAGCATTGAGGGATATTAGCCAAAGTGGTCACTGTGCATTATCCCCATTTTGCATTCTGGGATATTTCCTAAAGGAGGCTGTTGGGCAGTTTCCTTTATATTCACATTCACTGAAATGAGACCACAGGCCACCTTAATTCCTCTCAGAATTCTATGAACCTTCTAAGCATAAAAATTTTCAAAGTCAAGATCTATAGAGAACAATAAATAACTTGAATATTTGGCCTATGCCTTAAAAGACATTTTAGCATGAAATTTGGTATTTTTGATGTTATATTATTTATAAAACAAAAGTAATATAAAATAGCCATTTTATCTCAGACATTAACTTGTGGTGAACCAAGTTGCTAAAAGTTAAAACTGGTGATTATTACTCAGTAAATCAATGTATAGTTGACCCTTGAACAACATGGGTTTGAACTGTGCAGGTTCACTTATACTCAGATTTTTTTCAATAAATATACAGCTGGCCTTCCATATCCCTGGAGGTTTTACATCCACAGATTTAACCAACCCCTAATTGAAAGCAGTATTTTTGATCCACAGTAGAGAATCTGAGGATATGGAGGGCCAATTGTATGAACTGTTCTATGCCATTTAATAGAAGAGATTTGAGTATCCAAGGGATTGCCATCTGCAGATGCCCTGGAACCAGTCCCACAAGTACCAAGCGAGGACTGAATTTTTGGTGGAGTCAAAAGATATACACAGATATTTGACTGTACAGGGGTCAGCACCCAACCCCCATGTTGTTCAAGGGTCAACTATAATTTGCTTAATAGCTCAAACTGACTTTTGTACTATATATACGTATACACACATATGTACATTACACTAAACACTAAAATAGCCCTCCTAATGCCTCTGGGAAATCACTATGATGTCCCTTATCAAGATGATAAATACAGACATAGATCAATTTGCAAGCCAAGAATGAATGGGAAAAGGAAGGAGAGGAGAATGGAAAATTGTGTTTGTGTATGTGTGTGCGCGTGTGTGTGTGCATGCGTGCATGCATACATACATACATATATGTGTGTG
This sequence comes from Pteropus vampyrus, assembly GCF_000151845.1. Taxonomy (NCBI): domain Eukaryota; kingdom Metazoa; phylum Chordata; class Mammalia; order Chiroptera; family Pteropodidae; genus Pteropus; species Pteropus vampyrus. The sequence continues at coordinate 15,328,824 of NW_011888784.1, forward strand.
TGTGTGTGTATAAAATATTATACCTGGACATAAAATATACTTTTTTTTCAAATAAAGTATAAAATATGACATTTATGTTTTTTTGTTATTCTTTATATGAGATGCATCCTTCTAATTTTA
>NW_011888784.1:15329828-15364631 GCF_000151845.1 Pteropus vampyrus
AGTATCCAAGGGATTGCCATCTGCAGATGCCCTGGAACCAGTCCCACAAGTACCAAGCGAGGACTGAATTTTTGGTGGAGTCAAAAGATATACACGGATATTTGACTGTACAGGGGTCAGCACCCAATCCCCATGTTGTTCAAGGGTCAACTATAATTTGCTTAATAGCTCAAACTGACTTTTGGACTATATATATGTATACACACATATGTATATTACACTAAACACTAAAATAGCCCTCCTAATGCCTCTGGGAAATCACTATGATGTCCCTTATCAAGATGATAAATACAGACACAGATCAATTTGCAAGCCAAGAATGAATGGGAAAAGGAAGGAGAGGAGAATGGAAAATTGTGTTTGTGTATGTGTGTGCGCGTGTGTGTGTGCATGTGTGCATGCATACATACATACATATATGTGTGTGTATAAAATATTATACCTGGACATAAAATATACTTTTTTTTCAAATAAAGTATAAAATATGACATTTATGGTTTTTTGTTATTCTTTATATGAGATGCATCCTTCTAATTTTAAAACTGTCAAGTTGAAAATGTTTAGATCTAGAAGAAAAGTTTATTGGTAATCCTAAGTATAACTAAATTTTGAGTTTAATATAGATAAATAAGAGATAGGAATTTGAGTAATGTGTCCAGTTTTTCACTATGATTTTTCATCATCCAATGAAAAATGTTTTATTCTTATTTGGGCCATTCTGATATAACTGAGACAACAAATTTTTAAGGTGTTGAATTAAAGGGTAAGAGTTGTTGAAAATTAAGCACAATCAAACATCCTCTAAAATAACAACAAAATAAGCCAACTATGCAAATACATATTCAGTCAATGCAATTAAAATGATCAGTTCAGAACATAAATGGAAAGGCATGGGATGTCTGGATGTATGTCTCCACTTCTCTTTCTTGATCTCTTGATTAATGAAAATGTGCCTAAAGGAAATATTAATAAATGAGATCCGATATTTCACGAAACAGTTACGAGATTAGGAAATGAGTTAAAGGGTAGAAAATAATGTTAACCAGCTTCTAGAGTCAATAGAGCTTAGGAAGCATTCAAGGGACTCTCCATTTGCTTCAGTCACATTTATTGCATGTGCTTGCTCAAAGGCCTAGTCGAGGAATTCCTTTCCATGCACTGATTCTAGTGTATGCACACACCGTCCATATAATCTGATCCCTTCTTGAGGTCTATTCTTCACTTTCTACATATAGAGATACATATAGATTATTCTATGAACAAAAATATCTAGAATGGAGAGGGCCTGCTGTATTCGAAAGTTAATACCCCTCTAACAAAGCTTAAAGTAATTTTTCTCTTCCCTCAGTCAACAGTAATTTTCAATTATCTGCCCACACTACAGGGTGGGATTAATAACATACTCAGCCTTTTCACAAATAGGCTCAAAAAAACCATATGCAGGTCTTACTAACAATAAAGAACACTACCCTAGCAGGTATACCCAGGGTTTACTATAAGTGCACAATACTGAGGATAATAAACACCTCTAAAATCACACCATTCATCTAAGATGTAAAAATCTCCAAGCTAGAGCCTGGCTTTATAATAATCTCAATTTCTAATTTGACAATGCCTACATTATGTCAAAAAGTTATTTAATAAATAAGCTTGAGAAACAGGAAAAGATTGAATTTTCTTCCAGTGTGAAGGTGATCATAATTAATGTATTTAGTTCACAACTTCATAAATGTGTACTAAGAACTCCTAATGGGCAACAATTAAAAAAATGAATTTACCATTTGAAAACAAATTCAAATACTTAGTATACATTAAAATATGTTCTTGAGTACAAGAAACATTAGAAGGAGTGTGATGAGCTGTTTAGAATCTTATGTCTTTTTATATTTACTATAATAAAGGATTCGTTATGGAAAGGTCTACAGATTCTGGCAAGCTACAGCAATACTAGGAAACACTAATTAATGCCAGATACATTTTATATCCATAATAGGCTAAAGAAAAAAGACTGGTTGAAGTGAACTGCAAATTATGGTTTTCTTTTACTCAAAATTTTAATAAAACATCAGTGATGTTCTCTTCAGATTATAAAGTGAGGTGCTAAATTGTATATTTCTAGAGCATTCCTGATGATTACAAGCACACAAATCAAGAATGACTAAACCAAACATGTAACTTGAAAATAAACTTAGAGATGTTCAAATGATTATGAATCCTGGAAGAGCCTTTTAGCTCCCCAGGAGGATTTAGGATATATTTCAAAGTTTGTCATTCCAGGAAGTCTTTTGAAATGACCATGTTTAAGCTAGAATCTTACAAAAGTTATTTTGATTGGCTGCCATGTAACTGTATTCTCTATATACCTCAACTAATAAATACAAAGATTATAAATAGTTATCAATAATTAACATTCACAAAAATATCCTCTTGATAATCACAGGGTTGATTCCAACTTGCCTCATGAATCATTCGGCTTTGTAACTATTTGAACCCTCTAGCTCCTTTCTTTCTCTATAGTTTTACTCCCTCTCTGTATTTCCACTGCTTATTAAGAATTCCATGGTGAACACACAATGTAATACACAGATGATGTATTATTGAATTGGACACTTGAAACCTGTATAATTTATTAACCAATGTCACCCCCATAAATTTAATTTAAAAAATTTAAGAAAAAAAGAATTCCACTAGAGGGTGAGTAGGACAGTGAAAGGATACAAATAGACTTGGATCTGTTGAGGGAAAGCTAATATAACTTACTCAAATGAGGTTTGGCTTATTTGTAAATTTCAAATATCTGTGTTATTCCTATTTTTTGTTATCCCCCATAATCACATTGGCCATGATACAAATAACAGATAATTTAGAGAAAACAATCTAATACACAGCTGAAGAAAGGTGTACTATTTGATGAGCTATAGAGTTTTGTTTCAGCAATTTAGGTTTGAGTTATAGGAGTTTACAACTTTTACAGGTATGTAAAGATAATACTTAATGTTATGTAAGAATTTAACGAATCATGTAATTAAGAAATATACAATCTGATTGCTATGGATTATGTAATAATAATTTTATAAGATATTATATTGGCAACTAATCCTAAAATGTAAAGCAGAAAACATAATTTTGGTTTTTAAAAAAGACAGCTTGTATCCTAAAATACATTTAAGGATAAAATTGAGATAATGGTCAGATACTTCTGGCCAACAGCCTAGACAATGAAACTGGATCTAGGTAAGTCAGATGCCACCATTTCTGGTTCACTCAGTGAATATATCCTCAAAACTCTGCAAATAATGATAATAAACAGATTTCATTAAAGCTATTAAATGTATGGAAATGCAAGTATATCATAACTGTGCTAACTAGCACATCCATGATAGATCTTATGTCATACTATATTTTAACTTGGAAGTTGAGGCTAGGCTACTGTCATTGAAGAGCATTTCTTGTAGATTTTTGTCACAAAATAAGAATGTGTTAATGCAAATCACATACTTTTAAAAAAGAGTTAATTTTGAAAATCATGCATTCTGCTAATATTGATATTTTGAAATATTTGGGGCACTTGTCTTACTAACCATGATGAGAAACCATGGGTTCTGACTGTGGTTAAAAGCACCAGTGGTAAATTTGGAGAGGCCCAGAGGGGCTAAGCAACATGACACATTTTGCCACTTGGCTTTTAAGTTACATATTCATTCTACCCACCAAAGGCTGGCAGTGTCCCCAAGTAAAAGAATGTTACCAGAAATAGCCATCAAATTTCTTTTTTTCTCCCCTAGTCACAGGCTTCAGCCCAACCTAATATCCTGAGATGTTTTATAACAGCCTGTTGCTGAGTTATGGCATGCTAGTTATTGGCATGGATTCCAGGTTAGTGTTCAACAAGCCTGAGACAGGGCAGCACTGCTGTGACATTTCTGGGAGGGTTTAAAGCAAAGAGACTTAGCACTGGAGCCAAGGCAACACGATTCCCCAGGAAAGCCAGCCTGAAGTAAAGTGGAATGTGCAAGCTGTTTTCCTGTCAAGAGACTGAGTTCCCTCTACTGAGGTGGTAAGATAGTGTACTTGAATAGCATTCAAGAGTTTTAAATAGTGAAGAAAGGTGCTCATTCTCAATGCAAGTGACTCTTAGAGCCCCAGGGAATACTAACATGGATGGTGGGAATTGCCTAGGGATGCCCAGGTTCTGTTTGGGCAACACAGAGGCAGATCCCAGTGCAACTCCAAGTACCTTTGTTCTGGTCTTCAGGATTCTTTTGATTTGCTCTAGGATGCTCCACAGGATTGCAAGAAAGCCTCAGTCGCCCCTCACAGACCCTATGTTGTAGTGGAAAGGATGTAGAGAGACCTTCATTGGAAAGTTTCTGCCTATTACAGTATTACCTCGTATCCAGTGGGTAATCAATATATCTTACTTGAAAGGCAGATATAGGTAATAAATAAAATGAGTGCTCTGAAGGTGATACAATCCCTTTAGAGTAATGGTGCTAGGAACAATATCAATGCCTATTTGGTGGGTTATGGTTTGCCAAGACTTTGCTCTATGTAACTGTTTTTCAGGGTAACTATTTAAAACTCTGTATGCCCGAAATCATGTAATGCAATCTATTCCACTTAATTTTCTAGTACACAATGTTTTCTGTCTTTGCTTTCTGCCTCTTCTCACCATCTTTCGACTCTAAGCTGCAGGCTCTTATGTCAACTTATTTACATTGAAATAAACTACAGAACCAAAGAGAGAATTCCCCAGCACTATTCATACCAGAAATAACAGTATTTGGTTATCTGGGCCACACTTTTCAAAGCACTGATATCTGATGGGAAGTCGAAGACTGAGTCAAAGGATTGAGGGTATTCCTCTAGAAAAGAGTCTTGTGCCAGTAGAGGATGAATTGATTAAATAAATTATTAGTAATGTTCCACCTGGAGAAGACAAGATTCAAGAGAAATACGATTGCTGTTGTCAAATACTTAAAGGGCAACCACATGGAAGAGAGACTGGGTCTGTTTAACCAGGTTTCGGGGGACGACAAAGGCGAGGGTGGAAGGTCTGGACATGATAAATGGGAGAACTCACTCAGAGTTGCCCTGAAACATCCTGGCCCGCCCAGGTCAGTGGTAAGTTCTCAGCACTGGAAAGGACAGTTATCCAGGATTAAATTATCTTAATCACATGCCTTGCTCATAACAGGGTATACATATTAGTTGATTAATGTTAACTATCACATAATTAATATTTATATTTGTTTTTAGATATAGGATTTGATAAATGACTAATAATTTCCTGTAGATCTCTTAGAGTCTATGATTTGATGAGGTCTTCCCATCATTGGCTTAGGTTAACATATTATCTACTCTGGGTTCCAGAAATCTTCTAGAAGATTTTTAATTTAATATTTATTCATACTAGTAGTAAAATTTATTATGTATTATCCCATCGATTATCTGATTATTAATGAAGTCTTCATCTCTAGTCTAGAGATATGTAAATTGACAATGTCTAATAAAGTTTCAAATTCCTTCCTAAAAAAAACAAACAAAAAAACACAAACAAAATACATCCACACAAAAATACGAAAAATTAGTCCTTCATATGCAATGAAAAACAGCTAGAAGTCCATTGGGAAAAAAGCAGCCCTTTGTTTGAAGAGTAATTTTTGACATTTTAATGTGAAAATAGAGAATTGCCAGTTGTGGGGTAGACTAGGTAAAGGGTGCATGGAATCTAAGTTCTGGTATAATTTATATAGATGAAGCAAACAGTCAGGCTGGGATCAGATGCAAATAATGGGAGATATCTCAGCACCTGGAAAAAGCATGGTGCCAGACAATCTGGCAATAAGCAAGAGGCCTAGAAAAATTAATAGGAGTATCAAGGGTTACCTTGCTTACCTTGGTTCAGTCATAAATTCAAGTGAAAACTGCAGCCAAGAGATCAAGAGCAGGCTGAGACTTGGAAGGGCAGCAATGGAAGAATTAGGAAAGATCACCAGGAATAAAGATGTGTCACCACAGACCAACGCTAAGATCATCCACACCCTGGTATTCCCAATTACTATGTATGGATGTAAAAGAAGAACAGTGAAGAGGCTGACAGGAAAGAAACTGGTTCATTTGAAATACGGTGTTTCAAAAAAAGCTCTACAAGTGGGTTCTAGAGCAAATTAAGCCTGAAACATCAAAACATCGCTGGAGGCAAAAATGACAAAACTTAAGCTATCCTATTTTGGTGACAGCATGAGAAGGCAGGGTTCTTTCGAAAAGACAATAATGCTGGAAAAAATAGAAAGTGGCAGGGAGAGTAAGACCAAATATCAGATGGACTGACTCCATAAAAGAATCTATAGGCATGAGTCTGCAGGAGCTGAGCAGGGCTACTGGGTATAGGACACTGTGGACATCAGTCATTCATAGAGTCACCAGGAGTCAGAACTGATTCAGTGGCAGTCACATACACACTTGTACCTAGCATATAGCCTGGATTATAGCAGCATTTGATGAATGTTTATAGGATGAATGAGCAAACAAATAAAAGAACATATGTTTGCAACTGGGCAGTGGGGATTCTTGTTGTGTGTCTTGGGTCTTCTTGTTGAGGCTGCTGACCCCATGAGAACAGAGATAAAGGGTGGGAAGTATGACAGAGATTGATTACTGGACCTGGGCACCAATACAGAATAAAAGCAGGACAACTGCCTAAATACCAATGAAAGAGAATTGTAAATCTGTAGACACTTGGGCAAGAGAGGTAATGAAATGGTCTGTAATACGAAATGATGATAATATGAAAATATAAAAAGGATTATTATCTCTGATTGTCCTCAAACTGCAGTTAATAGCCATTTCTGACAGAAATTTTCATCTAAGGCTTTTATTGGGACTTTTAAAATATCATCATTTATATCTTAAAAGATAGCATATTTTCAAGTATTCAATGGGATGTGCAGAAAACAACCTCAGAACTATTAGGAAATCCCATCTCAGTGAATCTCAGGGAAATGTGTCCAAATAAAAAACAGGAATTTAACAGATACTCTATTTGTAGTTGTTTGGCCTCAAAAGAACTAGCATGGTTTAGAAAGCTGGAGGAGCGAAGCCAGTGCTCTCGCAAAATACTCTGCTGATATCTGCAAGCCATCAGCGGACCCTGCAGTCTATTCTTTATTTCCAAGCAAGAGGAATGTTGTGACGACATGGAAGCAGGAGGAGAATTAGATCTCAAACACCTCCACCCACTCTGACTTCAATTTAACCTGTAGTTCTTTCCTGAGAGCTGGAGTAGATCAAGGAGAGACAGGTTTATAGCTTGAGCGTGAATCATTTTAATACAAGCAGGACCATAAAGGTCTTTGCTGGAATGAGTTTTTGCATTACTATGTCATTTACCAATCAGAGGGAGTATTGTTTTAGAAGTGTTTTGGGGTGTGAAAAAGCTTGAAGGTGAGTGAGGTCTCTGACTACCTCATTTAAACAAGACCCTCCTCCATCATCATGCTTATCATTTTATTTCGATATTACCTGAAATTATATAATTTATCGCTTTTTCTCCTTTTTTTTTTTTTTTTTTAGCCCAATCATATGTAAGCTCCATGAAAGGAGGGATGAGGCCAGTGGGTCTCAACCAGGGTGGTTTTGCTGTTTCGCTCTAGGAAACGTTTGGCAAAGTCTGAGACATTTCTGGTTGTCACAACTGGGGAGGGGGATGCTACTGGCCTCTTGTGGGTAGATGACAGATGCTGCTAAACATCTTACAATGCACAAGACAGCCTCCACAACAAAGAAGAATTTGTCAAAATATCGATGAGCTCAAGTTGAGAATTTCTGGTCCAGGCTGTATCTCCAATTCCTAAAACAATGCCTGGAAACTAGGAGGTGATTAATAAGTACTTATTAAAAATATTTCCCTAGGCGGAAATATTCTTCCACCTAGGGAAATAAACTTTTTGTTTTCATTCTGGGCACGAGTACCACATTTCTGCATACTCGCAAATAAAGTGAGTACCACATTTCTGCGTACTCACAAATAAAATAAACATAAATGCTTAGAAACTAACATGATGGTGAGGTGCCCCCACCAAGAGCATAGAAACAGAGAAACTAAGATGTCCTCTGAGACTATAAATCAACACATAATGAACTGAGCCGGGGTATATGAGGTCCCCTTGAAGATAAAGAATGGTGCTGAGGCAAGTCACACCCAAGTGTCGGCATAGAGCACCATCTAAGAACGTGAGTTCTGGAGTTTGACTGCCTAGATTCAAATCTTCACCATTTTCCAGGCAGATAAATTAGCTGAATATCAAGTCTCAGTTTCCTCTTATATAACATAGGATTAATTATAGCACTTGTCACAGGGTTGCTATGAGGAGTAAATGAAATGATGTATTTAAATGGTTTAGTAAATGCAATGACTAGTAAGTACATAGTGAGCCCTCAGTAAATATTAGCTGTTATTTACAAGACTGAACTATAATTTAGGATATTAGCAGATCTAAAAAAATAAAGTTAATGAGAACTGTGGGGAGAGTCTGCAATGAAAGCATGGAAACCCTAGAGTCAGGGAATTAATATTTACTGTTTTCCTATCACATGCCAGGCATTTTCTCATGTTCTGTATCCATTACACCATTTAATTCCCAGGGATAATCCTCAGCTAAAGAAGGCTAAGTGACTAATCAAAAAACAGATAGCAGTACGAAGTGGCATTGAGATGCCTGGGATCTGTCTGACAATGGGTAATCCCTGCTCTTTCCATTACAGCAAGAGGAGCTGCCCAGTCAAAAATGACAATAATCAATCAATAAACATGGAAAAGATTTTGATGGCAAATTTACCTTTGCTGTTGAAATATATGCTTAGCTCAAAGCTCTCAAATATTTTAATGACCTCAGTTAATTTCCCTTTAACTGATTTAATCTTATTAAACAATTTTCATTTTATTTCCCTTCCTACTCCTGCCCACAGGTAAAGAATGGACATTTAGCTGACGAGAGTAGACTTGTAGCATTTACATCCATTAGTATAAAATTTAATAAACTGTTTGTGGTTTAGTAAGTTCATCTCTGTGAGCTTAGATAACAGGAGTCTACATCTGAGAGAGAACTCTGTAAACAACAAGAGGTCCAGCCCCTGCTGTAACGTTCAGCAGAAACACCACCAGCGGCCAGATTGAGGGCTCTGTAAGGTAGAGACTCAGATCTACTCAATTCTTTTTTGCCTAAAAGTATCTGAGAGCCAAATGAAATGGCATTTTAATTAACTAATTTACCATAGTTATACATGTCAAAAGTTCACCTCTTTGTATATATCCTCCCTTTGGGTACTTTTTTTCTTTCCAATTCTGGGGTGGAAATATATTATTTTTTCCTATAATTTCCTCCTGTATGGGCATTTCTTAAGGCAATGATAGTAGCTTTATAATTTGATGGATCTGATAAGAGCTGCTAAAGGTGGGTAATGAACTGCACTGAATTAAACCCTGGTTGCTAAAAGTAAATAGAAGAATGTGCCACTGATGGTGACGATGACTGGCTGTGAGTCAAATTATGCTTGGGGCTGAAGATATGACTAGTTTCTTTGCTCTTGGCACAATATTATGACAGAATTCCATCCATTTACTTTCTCTTGGAACAATTTAGGGGAGAAAATCAGCAAGTAAGTAAGCAGGGCATTGTGTAAGTAAGTATGGCATTTATTTATTTAGATGCTCCAGGCTTCCTGGAGGCTACCAATAGCTGGTAGGTACTAAGTATTTCATCCTCTTTTCTGGGCTAATTTAAGAAGAGATGATCTGGGAGTTGGGATCAATGACAAAGTTCCCTATTAAGTACCCATGAACATCAATTTCTCCTACAGCATTTAAAAAACATCATCAAACAGATAACTCATTTGAATCAACACAAAAAAATCTCCATTTTAGCTGACAAGTGCCTGTCCTTATGACATAGTCATGACTTTGGATTCTGTAATTTGATGACTTAAAAGCTGTGGGTAGAAAAAAGATGCTTTAAAATAAAACGGAACAAGATAAACTTAGAAAGAGGCATTCTGTACAGTAGTGTTTTTTCAAACTGGTTCATGAGCCCTTGGGAAGTCCCTGAGGCTCTTTCAGGGCATCCACAAGGTCAATACTATTTTCATAATAATACCAACATGTTTCATGCTTTACTTATTATGTTATCATTTGCACTGAGGGTGGAAGAGCAATGGTGGGTAATACTTTCAGCATGTTAGTAAGAATGGAGGGAGTTTTATTGACTATACTAGCAGTTTTTCACTGCAGTTTTACAAAAAGCATTTGCTTCACTTAAGAATGTCCTTGGTGCGACAATAAAAATTATTAAATTTTGATTTTATTAAATCTCAATCCTCATATGTATTTTTAAAATTTTGTATGATCAAATGGGAAATACGCATAAAGTACCTCTGCTGCACACCAAAGTATTTGAGTGAGTGAGTGAGTGAGTGAGTGAGTGTGTGTATGTGTGTGTGTGTAAAGCACTTGAGCAACTCTGAGCTGGATTAGCTGTTATTTCATGCAGCGCCATTTTAAGTGAAAGAAAGACTGACAGGCAAACTATGGTTATTAAGGTTTGGGTATTTCACAAATATTTTTTCAAAAATGAACGAAGTGAGCTGTCACTTCAAGTAAAACAAATGACAGTATTTGTTGCCAATGATAAAATTGGAGTTTTCAAGCAAAAATCAGAATTTTGGAAAGCTGGCATCTGCCACCATGAGCAGGACAGCTTCCCAATAACTAAAAGACTTTTTTAAAGAGAATGATAGTGATATTAATAAAAGCATTTTAAAAAACATTTTAAAGTGAAAATGTGTTAATATTTGGAAGCTCTGCATAACTCAGTAAACCAATATTTTCCATGATGTACGATGTTGTAAAATCATGCAAAGGTAAAAAATTACAAAGTATGAAGAAGATAATGGATTTTTAATATAACAGATTATGCAAAATTCATTGATATGGCTTAAAATTCCACACTGCATTTCACCTTTAAGAAACAATCACTTGTTGAGTTTAGGTGTCATATCTAAAAATAGCCACAAATTATCTGAAAAGGCTATAAAAACGCTCCTGCCCTTTCCAACTATATTTCTGTGTGAGTCTTGATTTTCTTCACATACTTCAACCAAAACAACAAAACATAGAAGAAGCAGATATAAGCATTAAAGTGTCTTTTATCAAAATAGACATTAGATTTGCAAAAATGTAAAACCACGCCACGTTTCCTACTAATTTTTGTTTATAAATTAGTTCTTTTAGTAAAAAGATATTGTTTACATTAATACATAAATGTTTTGTTGTTTTGGATTGAATTCATAAATAAAACATTTAAAATTTCTTAGTTTTAACTTCTAATGTAGACAATATTAGTAGATGTTACCTACACAAATAAAAGTTCTTTGGTGTTCTCACTAATTTGTAAGAGTATAAAGAGGCCTTGAGATGCAAAAGTTTAAGAACTGCTAATGTACAGAAATGAATTGCTCAAAGTAAGTAAATACTTTAGAGAAAGGATGATGAATACGAACCACGAAGAATGAAAGATAAAATCTCAGGAGGTTATGTTGTCCAAATCTCAACCTCAAATCCAAAAAGTGGCCTAAAATACATTAAACAGATAGGCGCTACCTTTCTTTTCTTCTTTTCTTTGGTCGGGGGTTAGATAAGCACCTCAGGTTTCCCCAGGAATTCTGTTAACTACTACCTATTGGATATGTACTACGTGCTGTACAATCTACTATGGATTTTGCATGTTATCTCAATTATCAACTGAATTGATATCACTCCTACTTAAGCCCATAGAAATCAATTTTAATGATGCTCAAACATTTAGTTGAATTCTAAAGAAAGGCAGGCTCTGTTTTTCCATTTATTCTCCTTTTTCCTAAGCTGAAATCTTAGGAAACTACACACAACTCTAATTCTTCAGGTGTCAGTGTCTTTGGAGCTACTGCAACTCTTTTATCAATATATTGATGGGTGGTCAGATAAGGATGTAGAAATGTGGTGTGTGTTTCTCCACAAAACATATTACATTTAGCAATTAGAGGAGCCCTTTGAGTATATGATTGTTAATAATGTGTGTATTCGAATTTTTTTCTGTGTACCAGCTCTCCTTCTCCCACCCCATCTGCCTTCTTTTCTGTTTCTCAGCTTGCAACTTTTCCACTTCATTAGATGTTATCATGCCTTATAATGTGCCTGATTCAGTCCCTTCCTTTCTACATTAGTGCTTTATATATTTCTTTATTTTATAATTAAATTTAACATTTATCCAAGCAATACTATTGAAGATTTTTTATAAAGTTTCTTACTGCTTTATGTTTTCCTTGATTTCTGACATTACAACATCATAGCCTCCACATTAGCTACTACAAATACATTGCATTTCAACTACTTAGAGTTTAAATAGGATTTTGTGAACGGATTACACATTACATTGTATTCTGAACAACAAATAATTAACTTGCAGTGGACTCTGGGAACTCAACATGGTTGTAAAGAATTGTCTTAATGGAGATATCAAAATAGTTACCATTGCTTTATCACAAGTTGACTTCAAATTCTGGCTCTTCCTCATTCATCAAATATGGCACAGCACTTAAGTGTTCAGAGTCTGGAGTAAGACTATCTGGATTTCAATATTGGTTTTACTTATTACTAACTTACAAAAATTTCCTCTCCTTTTTATGTCTCAGTTTTGCCAGTTACAAATGGGGGTAATAGAAGCGCCATAGGAATAAAAATTAATAAGTATCTGGTATATAACATCGCAGAAGATATACTGACTTTTAATTATTGTTATTAATTGCAGGTGGGACTGTCCTAAAGGAAAAATAAAATCTCATTTCATTAATTAAAATGAAAGTAAGCATTCATGTGCTTTAAATGGTGAGTTGAAAAATAACAGAAAACCTTTCATGAATTAAAATGAAGATTTCTAAATAAAAAAAAAAAATTGCGGTAAAGGCTGAAAGTCCCTGATCAAACACGTTGCTTCAGAAGCTCTTAGGATGAACAATTAGGGTAAGCTACAGTTGGCATATTCCACAGAAACAAAATTTACTAGTAAAGTGCTGAATGATTTTTAAAACAGATGAGAAATCCCGCTGATAGAAAGATTCTCCCTGACAGGGGACAAGAGTTCAAGCTGAGTTCTGGCATTTTCTGCAGAGGACTTTTCCAAAATAACACCAGGGAACTGTTCAGTAAGGCACCACGCCCAGAATTATGTAGGAATCCACGACTAAGCACAGACTCAGAGTGTGCAGTTAACACATGAGAAAGAGCCGAAATGCAATAGGAACCACTCGGCTTGCTTTCTAAATGATCCTCCCCTTAAATGAGCATTAACAAAGGGAATGCAGCTTTTTGTACTCATAATGGAAAGTTGAAACAAAATGCCCCAAATGTACAAGCCATTTATGTTGGTGGCATCACACAAGCAGAAAGAAAAAGCGTAATGCCAAGTATTCTGCTTCTGAAACCAAAGGATTTATAAATCCCTAAGTGTGAAGTTTATATAAATTCTACTTTCTTTAATTAAAAGCATATTAGATTGAAAATATTACGAGACACACAAGATGATGTTGATTATATAAAGTTCATTAGGCTGGTGCAAAGTAATAAGCTAAAGACTGCAATTGTTCAACCTAGAGAATGGATAGAGCCATATAAATGCGATTAAAGACAACACAATGCGATGACTCAACATGAGGATAACCCAACTGTCCCACTGCGTTGACGTAATAGGAAATCATGCCTCGAACTCTTCCAGGCACAGTCACTCTTGGGTGATGACCAAGTTTGTAGATGGGAATCTTTGGTACATAGCTCAGGTTAGGAGCATAAATTGGCTCCTACTAGCTCATGTCCCAGGTAGTGAAAGCTGCATGTTAGTGTCCAATTCTGAAATCATGTTATTCTCACCAAAATCTTTGTTGCTGTTTTTCAACCTGATGAATTAGAAGTGGGCCTACAGATTATTTTCATGACAGCTTTGTTGCATTTAATACAACTAATCACTCTCTGCTTAAAATTATTTCCTTTTTTTGTTTGTTTGTTTTCTGTAACATCTTTTCTTGCCAGTTAAATAGATGGGCTCCCAGTCAGACAAATGCTTTTCAAAAACCAGCTCCGATACTAACTTGAAGTAAGTAACATTATCTTTTGAATCTCAGTCTCCTCAATTGAAAAAATGGGTGTAATCATACCTCCACATCGAGTTATTGTAAAGATTAAATAAATTAAAATAAAAATAACCGTTAACCCTTATACAGAGCTTTCTGGGAGTCAGGCACTGCTGTGTGTGGTACATTAATCCGATAAGTTTGGTACTCTTATTATTATCAACCTATAAAGGTACGGAGAGCTTATGAAATGTGCCAATGGCCACAGCTAGTAACTGACAGAATTGTGATTTGAACCTAACTACTGTCTGTGCTCTAAACCACCACAGTAAAACATTTAGCAAAATCTCTTGGCAATAATAAGCGCTCAATACATATTAGCTATTACTGTTGTTTTCATCACTTTAATCTGTAGCCATTCCTTCCTTCTCTGGCCCTGTAATTGACTCTGTCTTCTAACCACTCCTACAATGTTAGGATTCTTCAGAAACTTATGCTTTTTATAATTCCATATAGTCTCCTTGGGCAGTTTCATCTACTTTTATAAGTTCAATTATATTATGTGCTGATGATTTCACAAGCTTTATCTTCTATTTTGACCTTCCTTCTGAACTCCAAACACACACACACACACACACACACACACACACACACACACACTTTCTTTTTGCATGGATTGACTAGAAACCCCTAAAATTCATTATCTAACTGTTCCACTCTCCAGCTCCATTAATAGGGCTACAACCTAATTAGTCTCCCAAGCTAGACACTCTGGAATCAGCCTTTACTTCTTTCTTCTTTCTAACTATAAGAGGTTACTAAATTCTACCAGTTCTTATCAATACCAAATTCTCATCTCACTCATGTCTCTGGAAACGGATGTTCTCCACTTTCTATGTTGCTGCTTCAATCCAGGCTCCCAAGAACATCTCTGTTGCCAACAAAACTGAATTTTCACTAGCATCTTTGCTACTACTCTCTCCTTTTAAATTCTTTCAGTCACTAATGAGCATTTCATTTTCTTATCTTTAACTAACCCTCACAGCAACTCAGTAACATATGATTACTGCAGAGTAATCATATTGTGTATGACTGGCAACTGAGGGTGCCTCAGTGGGGTGCCTAAAGTAAGGTAGAGAAGATGGCTGGAGAGGAGGCCAAGATTCTAAGAGGCTATGGTTTTCATGGATTATCCACCTCAGATGTGATTATCACTTAAGCAGATAGCAGTTTCTGAGAGTGTGAAGATTACCGTGTATTGGCTTCTAGATTCACAATGATCAACAGAGGTGGACTTCGTAAGCCCCAAGATGAGGTCTTTATCCAAGGCCTGTATAGAAAGATCAGCAAACCACTTTGCGGAGGGAGGGCAATGCCAACCACGTTATCTAATTATGTGGCAGAGAGGATGATGTAAAAGCAGCAGCTTTGCCTGAAGGGGCTGTTGGGGAAGCCATATAATCAGAGGCCCAGAAGCTTCCATCAAGGTCAGGAGATGGAGAGATGCTTAGTGAAGAGAGTGACAGTGTGGAAGTTTGTGGGGAACAGTAGTTAGTCCAAAATGGCAAGTGTTAGGAGGGAAGTAGCACAGGATGCTGTGTCTGGTGATAGAAGTCAGGAGAAGAGAAGGACTGGAGGGGTCTATCTGTTGGATCGTGGCTGGCCAAAGGTAATAAGTATAAGTAGCATGGAGGATTGAAGAAGCTGTAGGTTTTCACTGGCACTCATCTCAGAAGCCCAGGTGTATAGGGCATCTTAGGTTTCCCTGGAATGATTTCACCAAGACTTAGATTTAGCATGTTTCTGAAGAAATCCTAGCCCAGGAAGACAAGTAGCTTATTAACTGAATTTCTAGGACCAACGCTAGAGACCCTTTGAATTAGTACTGAAAGTATCACACTTATCAGGAATCAGAACAACAATGGCAATAAGATAAAATAATGGTAAGATAAATGGATAAAAATCAATCCATTCTGAACTCCCAAGTCCCCAACAGACTTACTGACTCTTAGTTCTGGTACTTATGGAAATTCCTTCAAGTCAGATAAACAGATTACACTTTGGTAAGTATTGCTCTAATTGAAGGCGCTTCTGAGGCAATACAATAAGAAAATTGTTCAAGCACCAGGGAAAATCTCAGTTGTTTTTAAATATAAATAATGTAGTAAGGTTTCTGTGCTTTAGTTGAAACTGAAATTGAACTGTAATGAAAACTGAATTTTTTTTTTTTTTATTAATTGGGAAACTAAAAGAGCTTGTGTAAACATAGGGGAGAATTGTTTTATTGTTACAATATTTTGTATGATATGTTATTTCACAATTTAATAGAACATTTGATTTGTAATAAACCATATGAAACTACTGATGTTACTAAAAAGAAAAGGAGTAAATAAAATTAATAACATTGAAATGAAGGAACATTATATTGTGAATATTATACATTTTAAATAATCGATGGCTTATAAATACAGTAAGGTATAAAGTATCTCAACAAGTTGAAAATATAAGCATGTCAAGTGTGACAAGTTCAAATATGAAAACAGGAAAAGTACAGAGCTTGAAAGAAATCAAGGAAGCCAATAATACTTCATACAGCTGTCTTTCTGTATTAGCTATATCTTTAGGAACTTTGAAGCTTTATAATTACAACAAATAATACTGTTATCCAGGGAATATGCAATTTTGAAATGCCAGAAGGTTACTGGAAATTCTCTGATAAGCAGTTCTTTGAAAAGGCATCAAGCAAGATTTATCTGGATCAATGAAAAAGAAATCTCAAAGAACATAATGCAATTTGAACACTGTATAGTAGAGGCCAAAGGAAAAGAGTGTATCTCCATAAATGAATCACTAACCTGATGGCTAGCTTTCTTTATAAAATTGAATGTCATGTCTAAAGATCCTTATGGCAAAAGAAGATTAAAAGAAATCACTGTGTCACATGGATATTTGAATCCCTTACCAAAACACTTGAAAATATTTCAGTAGAATTCATTCGGCACAGAGCCATTTTATATCTTTTAACCTACTGTTTTATTAATAAGATGATTTAAAGATGATGGCTAGCAGAGAGGGAATGCATAAGAATGTCATATGCTCTTTTTTAAAGCTAGAGCAATGACCTAAAGAAACGCCTGAGTGCTTAATAGCTACTGTAGAAAACTTGATTATTCTTAAAGATTAGAATTCATACTTTTAGAAATAGGATATGGCCAGATAGAAGATGTACCAGAAATTCCTAAAAGTAACTACTGTTAGAAGAAATGCTAGCAGTATTAGAAAGTCATTAATAATAAAGACACAGAATGAAGAATTTTAAGGAAAATCTTTCATATTTTGCCCAGGCTGAGCAGACATCCAAAATAAAGGCTGGGCTGTGGGCGGAATTCTCAATAAGCACAGCTGCACTGGTAAAGATCAAGTACTGCTTCCTTCCTTCCCAGACACAGGAAGTTGAGGTGGGCTATCATGTTCCAGTGATGCAAAGGGCAGAGACTATGGGAGAGGGCATTATACAGAAGACTATGCAAAGCCTGAAAGTCATTTCATTTGCAGAGATTGAAGAGGCCTTTTCGGGTGCCATGTCCCTCTATTATCTCTAAGACATAATGGTATCAGTGGACCTAAACTTAATGGCCTGAGTAGATATGTGGGCACTAGCTAGGAGCAGGCGACAGGGCATAAAGATGCTGTGGAAACCAATGGGGACCTGGAAGGAGTGGATTCAGAAGAAGCAGTGGGGAGGTGGAAGAATTAGCTTTCTGGGGCTGAAGAGAACAGTGGAGACTTCAGCAGTGGGATAAGAGAAAGTAAACATAATTTGTACAGGCACCACTTGGTATGATTATTGGTTCCCCAACTGTTAGATGTTCGCACACAAACATTCTTGGTCTCAAGGGTGAATTAATTTATTCATTTTGGCTAATCAAGTGAAAAGAAAAATTCAAGTTGGTTAAACCATCAGCTTTTTTTGCTGTAGTAGGTATTTTTGAATAAGGTGATAAGTTTTTGACTGTCAGACTCATCTGTGCTTATAGACTTTTGCCTAAGCAGGATTTAAGGGAATTTTTTCTTCTAGTAATGATGGCAGATTTATTTTGTTCAATCATTCTTGTCTGGTTCCTCTAGTGACAACAAAATACACTGTGATTCAGTAGGAAGGAGTGAGCTCAGCTAGCAGTGTGTGACTCTAGGACAAAGTGAGTCCACCTGGAGGGCAATTCCATTTCTTTGACAACCATTAGCTCAAACTTTTGATCTCTGAGTTTTTCAGCTACAGAAAAATGTTTCCATATTAAATGGTGAGACATCCTTAAAAAAAGTAACATCTTAATATAAACCTTCATCAGCTATGTCCACATGCAAGACCCGCAGACTATATTTGCTTCTTATTAAAAAGGATGTCAAGTAGAACAGACAGCAAAGTCATATGAAAATGCAGCCACATTATAACTTCCTTATCAGAAAGATCTATTTCTATGTCTTAGGCGGAAATTGAATTGATCTGCCCTGATTTTCTCTTCATAAGGTCTTGTTTATTATCACCTACAGTAAATGCTCTGCCGGTTGCTGGCAACCTGTTGAGTCTGTCTCTTCTCAGATACTAAGTTGAGACAACCAGTTTGTAATTCACAAACATATTTCTCTCTTTTAAAAATTTTGCGAAAGGAAGTTCTTTTTTTTTCAACTAATCTTCAGACACCTTCTGAAGATTCCTAAAATACTTGAGATAGGTCCTTTTGGACATATATCTTTTTATGAAACATTTCCACTTCTATCTCTCTCACATTGTTTTAACAAATGCTAATCCATTGTATCTGTTTTTCATCTACTCCTTTATGGTAGAGCAGGCTGACTAAATGATTTTTTCTACATCTCAGTTATAAGATCCTATAGAACACTTTCTGCAAGTGTTAGGGTTGTATACACGCTCATTACTTCTCTGCATGCGTCTAAGGTCATAATAACACTGTACATCTGTCTAATGCTTTATAGATTCCAAACTGTTTAGATGAACTTTATATAAAACAATGCTTCAGAAAAGCAATAACTGCCAGACTAATCTTTCTAGTGTGTCTTCCTAGTTCATTCCACATGCCACTAGGCGGCTGGACAAATGACAGAAATTTCCGGTTCTTATCAGATTAAGTCTGGATTCCTCATCTTGGCATTCACGGTGCACCCCCACCCTGCCTTTTCCTATACAATATTCTTCTAGTGTTCCCCAAAGAAGGCCTTCTGCATGAGTCAGGTTGGCTTCTGAAGGTCATGAAACAGGCTGTGGTCAGTCCGGTCTGCGTCGTTTTATTTTAGGTTTTCCCTTTTTCTGCTTCTGCAAGTACCTGCAGCACTTCCCAGACCATCTCACGGTCCATCTTCTCCAAGGTCCATCTTCTCATTTATCATTGCTATCTCTCCAGCTGATACCAATTTCTTCCTCTCGTGATCTTTCTGCTTAGAGAACTTTTGTTCTTTTGTCTGCAATTGTACATTTTATATTTTCTCTATAGGGTCCTCTAACTATTCTATGTATAAGTCTTATCTCAAGAAGATAAGTTCCCTGAAGGAAAGGGCCATGTAATACATTTGTGCTATTGTTCCCTGTTGCACCTGATGCTCCACTTGGCATATATCATTTAAAAGGTTTAACCGAAGTGGAATTAACCTCTCCTCTCCCTGTCATACTTTCAGCCTGAATATTTATTCAGCTATTAAAGCATGTATCACAGCTGTTTCCTACTGTATACTGTGAGGTCTGGATGAGTCGCAGTCCTGTCTAATTCATTTTTTTTATCTCTCAAAGTATTTAAGACAGCACAGCTTATAAAGAGAATTTAACAATTGTTGCTAATTTTCTATTAAATTTCAGTTTTTAATATGGCAGCATTCTCTACAGCCCTCTTTTTGAGGAACAAACATTTCCAGTTAAAAATGATTGTACTTGAAGAAATTATGTTGACATTTGGCACGTGAGAAGAAAAGTTGGATGCTTTCCTAATTCATTTACTCAAAAATAATGTTAAAGTCTGAGTTTAATATAAATTAATCAGTTGTCTTGTCAGACCATAACTATTTAAGATGCATTTGCTATATCAAAAATGCAAAAATAGATATTTAACATAGTCAGTAGGCATTTTTATAGAAACATTCATATATTAATACGTTATGCTGTTCTCAGCATAAGATTTTATATCATTGTTAGTTACTTGACTTTAATATCTTTATATGTTAACATATCTGTAACTGGCAAAAGTAAACTTAAAATTATCTTTCCATATAATATTCAGTAATACCTTATAACTAATCAATAGGTGATTAGATTCTATATTCTTGCTATTTTGATTTAAGTATGGCATTGACTTTTTTTTTTAGAGGGGACAGAACTTTTGATGGACTGAAATAGTCATGAGAAAACTGTCCACCATCCCTTTGAGTAATTTTAATTAAAATTCAGTTCAAATCATTCTTAAACTTAGCAAAAGCATCTGCCATGTTTTCACCACTTAAGAACTTGAAAATATGAGCATTTTCTTGTTATAAAAGTGCTGTGTCTGTATAAAGTTAAAATAGCTTCTGAGGACAATTTTCAACACATTTGGAAGAATTATGGCTTTAAAAATGCAACTTTCAGAAAACAACATTGATGCTTCATTCAGTCACGTGACTACATTTCTAGCTACACATAACATTTTTTTACTCAGAATGTACTTAATTCCTCTTTGCCTGGCCCATGGCCAGAACGCAGCATATACTTGCCAGATAACAGGTGCTCAAAAGCATGAGTTGAATAAATGAATAAATAAATTAATTGAAGGGATGTAAAAACCTTGCCTTAGTCCCTTTATGTTCTTGTACCCATACTGACTGTAGTTACTGGTTCTAGAATAGAAGAGTGTCCTAATATAATGATGCCCTTGAGTCCCCTATGACAAATTAGTGAAAATTGGATAGAGAAGCAAAGTCTCCAGAAAGATAAAGTCCTTTGTGTGAACAAGGGGAAAATTGTTTTATTATAAATTTTCTTAGAAAAGGCACTTTCATCTACCAGAAAATCCTCTAAAAATCCAACTTTAAGGAACACACAGTATGAATGAAATTCACTTTGTTTCTAATGTTTATTGCAGATCTTGCAGAACCACAAGGAAAGTCCTGCAAAGTCTGCCTGTCTGGTTTTACTAGAGGTTCAGATTCTGGTTCCTGAATCAGATTGTTGTTCCCTGTCTCGGTGAAGCTTGCATCTTTTGGCCCTTGACCTCATACTGGCAGGGTTATCATGTTG
This sequence comes from Pteropus vampyrus, assembly GCF_000151845.1. NCBI lineage: Eukaryota > Metazoa > Chordata > Mammalia > Chiroptera > Pteropodidae > Pteropus > Pteropus vampyrus. Next base: position 15,351,265 of record NW_011888784.1, read on the forward strand.
TGCATCTCTGACGCATTTCATGTGAATGGTGTCTCTGCGAGTTCTGGCCCACGGTGGTCCTGTCACGAGCTGGAACACCTGGCAATGTTTTTCATCTCATGGTAATTTTATATATATGTATGTATTTATACACACACACATATATATAAATTTATTTATTTAAATTAGTTTCAAGTATACAGTTTATTGGTTAGACATCTTTATAGTTCATAAAACGATCCCCCCCAATTGCTCCCTCCTTCCCCTGGCCCTCCACCTAGCCAACATATTAATGCTAACTGCATTTCCTATGCCATGCTCCCCATCCCCGTGACCATCTATCAATTACTAACTTGTACTTCTTTAACCCTTCACCCCATTCTCCCAGCCCCCCAAACCCCTCACCTCAGCCATCACCAAATTGTCCACTATATTTATGAATCTGTTTTTGATTAGTTTGTTCTTTTTTGTTCCTTAGATTCCGCATATAAGTGAAATCATATGGTATTTATCTTTCTCTGTCTGACTTATTTCACTCAGCATAGTAACCTCTAGGTCCATCCATGTCATTGCAAATGGTAGGATTTTATTTTTTTAATGGCTGAGTAATATTCCATTGTATATATGAAACCATAATTTCTTTATTCCACAGTAATTTTTAAGAAGAAAAATCTTCACATCTTCAAGAGAGTCTGATATTACCCTTATCATAATATCAAACTGGCATTTTGGATTAAACCAGTGTGGCTTAGTGATAACAATTCAAACTGTTCTTTTGATGGTAAAATACACTTGATGAAAACATGAGTTAGTTGTAACATTTTTGTAGGCCTGTTCCATTTTCTTTGTTAAAAATGAAGTGCCAGTTCTTAATTTAGTTCTTTCTAAATATGTTTTCTGCTGAATATATATTGTTATAATAAATAAAGATTTTAAGAAATCTTGTTTCAAACATTATGTGATCATTTGTAGAATTGAAAACAGGAAATTTTTCTGGACCAAAGGCTAGCATTGTATCTATCTTCCCTTGATAAAGAAACAGTGGCATATGAAATTTGCAATAAATAGCTGAAGTTTTTTTAATGGTATTTTCATGAAATAGCTTCCAAAGCAATTCGATCACTCCAAATAGGTTTTTCTTTTTAATCATAATTTAAAAAAAAATAATCATAGGCCAAATACAACAGCAATGTGCCTCTTAGTTTTTAATAAGTGAGCTATATTGCACACAAATGCCTGTTCCATGGATTTTCTTTTTAAGACTTTTCTGGAATTTTATCAATTCTTCCTTTCTTTTTCCGAGTCTCCAATTATCCATGTTCATGAACTCTTTTCATACAAGCAATTCAAATATTTTCAAGCTGTCATATTTAAAAGTGATATTAAAAATAAATGTCTTGCAGTTTAAGTTCCCATTTGGCCACCTTCTCTGAAAGCTGGTCATTTAACCAATCTTTCTTTCCCATTGAGGAGAACTCTTTCCAGCTGGAGAGTTCCCTCTTGGCACTCAGTATTGCTGGCTTGGGACAGGATGATGCAGATATCTCAGGATTTTTGTTCCACTGTGTTGCTGAAGTTTTTTAAGTGGACCCCAGAGCTCTCCCAGAGCTGCATTTGTCCATGGATAGATGACGAATTATTGATCTTTGTGGGGGTAATGGAGGCCGCCATTTTGGTGATGTCACTCTGGATAATTTTTCCCAATGTCTCTTGAAGATGCTCTTCCTCTTCCTCAATCCAAATCACTAGTGTTCACTGGGTTCTTCCTCAACCTTCTTTTCCTTTTGGCATACATCTCCTTGAGATAACTTACACTTTTCATAGCTCTACACAAATGACTTTTAAATCAATGTTTCTATACAAGGCATCACCCCCCATTCCCTGCATTTATCCAGTTGCCTATTGGATATCTTTACATGGCTATCCCACAAAAGCTTCCAACTCAAAATGTCCAAAGCTACTGTGCTCATTCTTATCATAAGTAAGCCTTTCTCACATTTCTTATCATCACAAATGACATTATCATCCATCTCATTGCCAGATCCAGGACGTGGCAACCATCCTAGACATCTCCTTTTTCCTCCTGGCTTTTTGCCTAATCTCTAAATCATATTGATTCTATTTATGGAATTTCTCTTGGATTTATCCTCCCTATTTTTTCCTCACTGATATTATCACTGTGGCTTCCTTAGAACAGCAGTCACCAATCTTTTGGCACCAGAGACCAGGGCTCCTATGAGACTCTAATGTCTGATGATCTGAGGTGGAGCTGAGGCGGTGATGCTAGCACGGGGGAGAGGCTGCAAACACAAATGAAGCTTTGCTTTCTTGCCTGCTGCTCACCTCTTGCCGTGCAGCCTGGTTCCTAACAGGCCATGGACTGGTACCCTGGGGGTTGGGTACCCCTGCCTTAGAAGATTAAGCTCTAATGCGTCTTGCTTGGGATTGGTAGTGTATTGCCTCTTTGCAGTTCTTCCTGGTTTGGGGTTCTTTGCCCTTTAGCCTTTCTTCAGCCTGGGGTGACAGTGGATTTTCTAACATTCAGATCGATTATGCCATTGCCCGATCATAATTCTTGAATGTTTTCTCATTGCTTCAGTATAAATTTTAACCTTGTTTAGTATTAAAGACCTTTTATGATACTCTTTCCTATCTGTCCAGTCTTATCGTGTATCACTTATTATGCCATATTTTGTTTTACTAATACTAAACCATTTTTATTTACCAACAAATATCACACTTTCTTACTCCTCTAATACTTTTTAAATGATGTTTACTCCTTCCAGTATATTATCCTGCATTGATATTGTGCGCAGTTTCCCCCAAATCTGCCTGTCAAACTTGGAGTCATCTTTCAAGTTTCAGCTCATTTATCCTTCCATTAATCCTCTGCCCTATTGTGCCTTTTCGGGCTTATGTTGTGGTATCTGTCACATGAAACCATCATGATTTGCTTGTGTATATTTCTTCCCCCTACACTCTGTGAGCTCCCTAAGGACAGAGATGGGATCCAGAGACTTCATACAGTAATTGGTACCTGGCTGGTGACCAAAGTAGACAGTGAATGAAGGAAAAAAGGAATTTAAAAAATACAGATTATCTTGGTGATTCATTTTACCAATGATTTTATAAAAGTGAAAAATGCTAAATCATGATTGCAAGTAACTTTTTTGTTTCAACATGACACTGATTTGAAGTTTTCTCTTTACTCACAGCATGAAACCCTTAAAAACATCAAAGATACCACTTCCTAACAATGACCGGTTTAGTCTAAGCCTCTAAAAGTAACACAGACAGAAAGGAATAATCAAAAAATGACTGAGAAACTGAGAGGATTGTACTGCTCATCACAGAATTATGAGGCTGCTGCTCTAGCCTTTGAAGAATGTTTTCATTTGCCTGCTCAATGTACAATGATCTGATACTATGTTTGACTAAACACAGTAGTGAGTTATAGTCACTACTGATTTAGAATGCTTTACTGACCAATTTTTATCCATCTGTCCCTAGTATTTCATTTTCAAAAGTGATTTCATGATATTGCCTACAATATTCCAAAGCAGGATGAACTACATAAAAAAGAGTAGCTTAGGTTGGCAAATCATTACTATAAGGGCCAAAGAATGGTTGCCATGCATTTTTAAAGGTACACCAAGATGTAACAGAACAGAACTGGACTGGGTTCTACTCTTGGCCCTTGTGATCTTGGATAATCTTTCTAAGCTGTGGTTTCTTCTTCCATAGAACTAATGGATTGAACTAGTCATTAGATGATGTCTACGTCTGCTCCCAGATCTAAAATTTGGTGATTCGGTCCAGAGATGAGCTTCTTTGGACCCACTAAAATATTAGAAAATTCTATTATCAAAGAGGTAGGGGAGGTGTGCAGAGGAGTAGGTTCTCACAAAATTATGCATACTAGTTTTTAAAAGCAATGAGTATAGCATGAAGACTGATTCATTATAATTGATTTATGCACTGAGAACTTTGCCTGTCGTGATTAATTCTCACGGGTATAATATCTCCATTTAGATTAAAACATATAGTGTTTCATAATTATAAGGTAAGAGCAAGGCACACTGGTGGGGAAATGTTTACAGGTAAGCTGAGCACAACTAAAAATGTCAAAGCGTAATAATGTTTACTGATGAGTGTAAGTGCTGAAAAATAAATGACAACAACCTTTCCTTGTTTATTGCTCATCAATACAGCTAATCACAGCATGGGCAGAGAAAATTCTTTCTGGTTCTTTGTATTTCAGTAGTGATGAGGTGCTACAGAATACACTTGAAGTCTGGGATGTTATGTTACTATAGTTATACACCTCCATGTTTTTCAAGAATACATGATTCTTCAGAGCTTTAACCTTGCTGAAAGAATGACAGTTTCTGGGGAAGGAAATGAGGACCAAGAATCAAGATTTATAGATCTCAACATCTAAGAGTGGAGGAAACTTCTCAGAACAGATCACATCACCCAGTACTTGCTCAATTTTCATTACACGTGAATGAACTGGCCTATAAGGCTGGAAAGGATTTAGACTAGAATAGGAGGGTACTATTTCCTTAGTGTAATTTAGATGTACATTAACAGGTAAATATTTGTACACAAATAAACCATACCAGTTCCTTCCAAGAATTCAAGAATTGTTAAGATCAAAAAGAAGGAATTTTAGTGGGTTGAGAGTTATTTTTGTGAATTATATATCTTCCTAAGAATATTTTGTATGTGTTTTGTAGAAAATTTATGTTTATAGGAGATTACAAAGAAGCAAATCTCTACTACCTCAAGATTTAAAGATACTTGCAATTATTTCCTTCTAGGCTTTTTGTATTAATATATCTACATAATTGTGATCAACTGCACAATTTTTGCCCTCATTGTTATTGTTACATTATGACATCAGCATTTTCCCAAATCATTAATACTTTTTATAGATATCATTCTACTATGTGCCATAGGCTGAGCTCATGAATTCTTTACATGGATTTATCTCATGGAATCCCCTCCGCAACCCTAAAACACAGCTTTTTTAGTATCCTCATTTAATAGATGAGAATAAAAAATTAAAGAAGTTAAACCAACATCACACAGATTACAGAAAGATATTTGGTTTTAGCTCATGAAAGAAATGTACAAGCATAAATGCATAAAAGACAACGTAAGATTTTATTGAGTAGATTGACCATAGTTTTCTTAGCTATTTCCTTTTCGAGTATGCATTATCACTCAGATTGTCCTTCCCCTGTCTGCACTCCATTGGATCTATTTATTTTTTGAAATGTACTTCAAAGCAATCTGTCCGTGACATTGGCATGAGAGAGACAAATGACCACACCCCACAATCCCAAATAGTGGTCTGTACGACCATCTCAACAATGAGGGAATGCTGGGTCATCTTTCTTTTTTTTCCCCTCAATATCCTGTTTCAGAGGACCAATGAGACACATCTGAGGAGTATCAGAAAGAATTCTGAATTATAAATCAGGAGACCTGGGTTTTAGACTGCCTGTTAGAAGGAGTTGTTCTGGTCTTTGACAATTACTTAATCACTCTAGCCTCAGTCTCCTAGATGTCAAAGACTTCCAGGAGGGAAACACCAGCCCCTAGGTGACTCAGCCAGTTTTCATATAGACAACTTCACATGTGAGATCTTCCTTAGCCTATAGAAATCTCCTCACATATGTGGCTAATAGCCTTGGTTGCTAGAATAGGACAAACTGATGACATAAACACATTGTAATCAAGCATGACCTTTTTGCTTAACTATTCTGTCAAGAGTCCTCTAATGCAAACTCCAAGAAAGTTAAAATTTGGTGAAAATAAAAGTCAGTAAAATAAAATGTGACTTGACTGATAACAATAAATATGCACTCTGAGAAAAACGAGTGGAGAATAAAAGAATATCACCAAGTTTTTTGGGGAAAACAATTTCAAATGCCCCTAAGAAACATTACTAATTTTATTTATTCATTATTCTCAACAGTCTTGTTAGTCACTCCTAATGGTTTAAATTTTACTTTCTATTTTCAAAATGGAGTATTTCAATATTAAGAATGTACAAGATATAACATGCAAAAAAAATAAAACTAGACTACCTTCTTATTCTATATATAAGAATAACTCAAAATGGATTAAAGACTTAAATGTAAGACCCCAAATCATAAAACTTCTGGAAGAAAACACAGGCAGTAAACTCTCTGACATTGCTCTTAGTAAATTCTTTTTCTGACGTATCTCCTCAGGCAAGGGAAACAAAAGAAAAAAAATTAACAAATGTGACTACATCAAACTAAAAAGTTTTTGCACAGCAAAGGAAACCATCAAAAAAACAAAAAAGCAATCTATTGAATGGGAGAAGATATTCACCAATGACACAGCCGATAAATGGTTAATACCTAATATTTATAAAGGACTTATACAATTCAACATCAAAAAAAACCTAACAAATCAATTCAAAGAATGAGCAGAGGACCTGAATAGGTACTTCTTTAAAGATGACATACAGATGGCCAAGAGACATATGAAAAGATTCTCAATGTCATTAATCGTCAGAGAAATGCAAGTTAAAACCACAACGAGATATCACCGCACACCTGTCAGAATGGCCATCATCAACAAACCAACAAACAAGTTTTGGCAAGAATGGAGAGAAAAGGGGACCCTCATGCACTGTTGGTGGGACTGCAATTTGGTACAGCCACCTTGGAAAACAGTATGGAGGTTTCTCAGAAAATAAAAAATAGAACTATTTTATGAGCAATTCTACTTATGGGTATTTTTCTGAAGAAATACAAAACACCAATTTGAAAAGCTATATACACCCCTGTGTTCACTGCAGCATTATTTACAATAGCCAAGATATTGAAGCAACCTAAGTGCCCATCAATAGATGACTGGATAAAGAAGAAGTAGTACACATACACAATGAAATATTACTCAGCCATAAAATGAATGAATCTTACCATTTGAGACAACATGTATGGACCTGGAATGTGTTATACTAAGTGAAATAAGTCAAACAGAGAAAGACAAACACCATGTGATCTCACTTATATGTGGAACCTAAAGAACAAAATAAATGAACAAACAAAACAGAAACAGACTCATGGATACAGAGAACAAACTGATGGTTGCTGAAAAGGAAAGGAAAGGGGCAGATGGGTGAAAAAAGGTGAAGGAATTAAGAAGTACAAATTGGTGGTTTAAAAAATAGTCATAAATTGCAGCATATGGAATATAGTCAATAATACTGTAATAGCTATGTATAGTGCCAGGTGGGTACCAGACGAATAGGAGAGGGGGGGAATCACTTTCTAAATTATATATAGCATCTAACCACTATGCTGTACACCTGAAACTAATATATGATAATATTGAATGTCAACTGTAATTGAAAATTTAAAAAAAAACATATAGGACAGTGCAAAGTACTGTTAATTCAACAAATATTACTGTCTGCTCAATGATGAGAAATAGTGGAGCACTAGGCAGTATCACCTAAGTCAGACATCACAAGTGGAGAAAGCATAAATTACACCCAAATGATACAGATTAATGTTATTATAAAAGAGGAGGTAAATTGGGCTTTGCTAAGGTATGATTAGAAACAAATTTTCAAGGCAACAACTATCTCAAGCACTGAAAATTAGATGATTAATTCAACTGAGCATTCAATTTAGCTCTAAGAATCTAGGCAGTCACAACAAAAAAGGAAATTGATAGATTATATAGTTTTCCTTGTAAAAGAAAGAAAGCTAACAAGTTTATCTTGAGAAAATCTTTCCTGGTACAAATTCCTATGAGAATTGTGTGGCATATGTCCTTATTCTGAAGACATCAAGTAACATTTAGCTCAATATTACTGCTGTTATTCAAAGTCCTTCTTTATTTTCCCAAAGTGCCATGTATTTTGGTAAACTTCAACAGTACTCAAAGGCACAAAATTAGTTACTCAGTAATGAGTTATATGTATATGGATTGGGAAGGGAAGAGTTAAGACAAGCTCTATGTATGTAATCTAATTTACTATAGCACTTACAGAAGATGTCTTGGCATACTCAAAGTATAGTCAATTCAAGGTTAAATCTTTGACAGCTGTTAGAAGTGCCAGTATTTTACATGGTTGATAGAAGAAAGATCTATATGTTTAAACAGCAGTTAAAAAGGCAGCGGAGTTGACATTCTGATGGAAAAATTAAGAAGACTGACATATTCTCAAACAAAGATGGTCACTCTGAAATACAAACAGTAGTACAAACTTTTTATCAAAAAGAAAAAAGTTCTGAATCTCCTCTTGTGATTTTATAAATTCCTTAAAGCATGAAAGAAACAATTTGGGCCTATGAATTTTTATGGGTAGTTCTCAGCATTACATCACCTTAATCTTCAAAATAACTTAAGAAATACTTTTGTCAACTATCTGAATATTTGAGTAGAAAGACATAAGGATGGGCTCTCCAGGGCATTAAATGCTTCAAGAAGATGAAGAAACTGATCTAGTAGAGTTATTTAGTATTGATCATTTGAATACTAGAGGATGTACATTTTATTTTTAACATTTTTAATGTAAAGTCTTTCTTCTTTACAGCAATTTGTAAAAGACATAGCTACGTATTAAGAGTACTCTTGATTGTGATAGCTAAATCATGTCATCATCATAGCTCACACTGCCTATATTTCTGTAGGCTTGGGTATATGAGCATGTCTCCAATTCATGTAAATACACATCCAGTTACTTAGATCTATAAAATGAGGAGGACATGGCACAATTCCTTTTATAAGATTTAAAACTGAAATTGAGTCTGTCAAAAGAGCTAACATTTGGGTAGCTTTTTCAAGGATCGGGGGGTTCCTCTTCGGAGTTCCCCTTACTTGGCATCATAGCTACTTAAGATTCAAATCACAGGAATTTAGAGTCATAGACATGTTCAGATTAAGTGCTGTGATAGTCTCCATCTCACATTTCACTATTTATTAAACCAGAGCCATCTGGAAATAATCTTCCTCATTGAGTATCAGCCTTTCTCCTATTTGATCTATGTAATTCTGGTGGGTTATGTGAGTCAATGAAGAACTGTCCAGCAAAATCCAGAACTTTTAGTGCTTATGGAAGATTGCCACAAAATGCCAAGAGGCCGTGAGGAGACAGGACAAGTACCTCTGTGCTGAGAGTGCTGATTATGGTGCAAACATTTTCCTATCCTTCATAAGTTATATACAGTATTGCAGAAGAGCTGAAACTATGAGAAAATGCAGTGTAGTCTCTTCTTTATATAAGCTTTGCTTAGAATATCCATTTGGAACTAGGCTAGATAGTATTCAGCTTATATCAAATAGATTTCTGAAGAATTAAACTTAAGAAATATGGGAACCCCCTCTCTTCCCAGTGGTCAAAGTAGTATTCCATATAACTAGGTATTATGGAATCAGTTAAAATTCCAACATTTTATGAGCAGACTATTGCAATACCCTCCCTTTTCTGCCTCCATTCTTATCTTTTTTAAAATCATCATCCAGAGTGATCAATTTACCTAAAATGCATTTCTTGCAACTCAGTACCTGAAGCTTGCTTCTCAAGCAAAGGAGATTTGCAATCAAAGGAAATTCTAAAGGATACCATCAATGTGTCGGGAGAATGGGAAGCTATTGGATAGACATAGTGTACCTTTCTGGAAATTTGGAGAATACTTTTATGTTGACTGAAACGAAGATTTATTATGCAGTAAAATGGAAATACATTATAACTTCATATGGATGGCAGACCATTTAGAACTCCAGCTCTAGACCCTTCTTTGAGTATGCATTTTTTCTTTTATTCTTTCTTTTTTTTTTTGCTTTGTTTTGGGGAGAGGTTTGGATCTCAGAAGCACTAACTACTCTAAGAAAGAGAGAACATACCTCTTGGAATGACATAAAGAGCCTTCCATGTCTGGGTACTTATTTATCTCTCCAAATTCATCTTTCACTCTGGCTTAAAATTCTAGTAACACCAAACTCTTGATCATCTTCTATTCACACCATGCAATTTCCTCTTTGCTCATTCTAGTTCCTCAATCTTGAATGCCCTCCCATCTTTATTTAGGTAACTCCTACTCATCTGTCAAAATCCAGTATAGTTGTAACCTTCTTCAGGACATCTCTGAGCACCTTAATTTTCTATCACTTCATACATTATAACTAAATTAGCATCATATGTACCTGTCTTCCAGGCACTCCTCAAAGATAGGCTTGGCAAAGTGTAGGTCACTTAAAATGTCAAATACAGGGTCTAACTCTGAGATTTAGGAATGTCTTACTTTAAAATACGGGTTGTGAATCACATAATTTTGACACGAGTCTTGATTATGAAATGATTATAAAAAATAAGCACATGCTTAATTTCTTTTATTTGTTGTGAATTTTTTTTTGTTGTCATGAAACGGTGAAAGAACACTGTAAATTAAACCTGATTTTTCTTTCATTTTGTATTTTGAAAATATATATCATTGCATGAGGTGGAAGACTACATAGACTTTAAAACACCACGATTTAAATTTGTTATACTGAAGTTTCAGCTATATCAAATAGATTTCTAAAGAATTAAAGTAAAAAAATCCGAGAGCCCTCCAGTGGTCAAAATAATAGATGCAAATAATCACAGTTATTTATTCGATATTCCTTCCTCCAAAGAAAACATTTCAGTCTTCTTTTTAGAACAACGTGCGCTTTGATTACTTTCTTATCTTATTATTATATTACATAAATTGTTTTTTAGTACTACAGCAAAATAGATGGTTATCCAAATCATTTAAATAAACCACAGAAAACAGCAGCCCAAACCACTCATTTATCAATGAAAGATTTTGAGTAGTCACTAGAATTAAACCATTGAGGGGCAATCCTAAATCTTGTCCAGATATGAGTAATTGAATTCCTTCCACTGCAGCCATTGAGAGAAATGTGGCTGTATATTAAAAACAAAAAAACACTCAAGATAAAGAAAGGAACCAGTCAACCCGAACTGCGTCTGCTACTTCGGTGTTCCCAGGAAGCACAATTGTATTTTTTAATGTGTATATTCCCAGACTTGTAAAAGCACTGTGTATGTGTGTCTAAATTGTAATTTTGATGGTTTGCATAAGAAATGTGTTAGCTTCTCTTTTAGCAAATGCATATCTAACTAAGCCAGACAGCAGCACTTATATTTCCTTTATCTTTTTATCAGATTACCAGTATTGTTTTGGCAGAAGGCCTGGAGTGATGTCTCTGTCTTGAAAATTATCAAGCTCTAACATTTATCCAAATGCTGCAACACTGATTGGTGAGAGTATTTTTTGTTTGTTTTCATTAAATTCTGATATTACCTTATTAGAAAGCAAACCTTGTTTTAAAAATTCCCATGTACATTTAGAGTCATACATACAGTGTCCAATATTATAGGATTAAGATTCTTTTCTTTAAACATAGAACAATATATTTCATTGTTATTTTCTAAAATCTTTATAGACTACCTGTAAAAAAATCCATGCTTATTAATTTTAAAAGTTAGCAACATCAGAGAAGGAATGTTAAAAAAAAAAATTATGCCCTATAATTTAATTTCTTACTGAGAATTTTTTTGCTTGTTTTTTAAATGTTTTAGACAGAAAATGTTCAGTTTTCTCTTTTGTAATAGTAATGTATGCAGACTTACCACTTTAGTCAATGTTCCTAAGTTGGAGGGGGGGCGGGGAAAGGCAAATTCAGTTAGTGTCTGTGAATGACCTTCAAGAAATTCAGCCTACTGCAAGAAATGTTATGGATAATTTTCAGAAAGCGTACTCTCATGGAGTAAGTTATTGCCTAAGACCAAATTGGGCATTTCTGGAGGCTACATTCTCAGGCATGTCTTGAGGCCACTGGGGTACCATATAGGAGACTGAAGCAATAATTTACCCTTGTGCGATGAAAAATATAATGTAACTTGCACACCAGGATCCTCTGCCTCATTAAGTTAAACACTTCCCTCATGTCATTTTAAAGGAGATTACAGTACTGTAAATCTAAGTAACTTAGATTTATGTTCTGGTGTCTGGTAAATGGTTATACAGGATATTTGTCAGCATTCCAAATGTTTTAGGTGGTAGGCAGTTTCAGAATGTAGGCAAAACCGACTTCAAAATTTGACAGACAAAAGGCAGAGACAGAGTTCTGCTGTGTGGCTATTCAAAGAATTGCAAAGGAGCAGCCCTGCAATGCTGAGAAGACATATTCAGATCCTCCTGCAATGAATTTTCAGAGGTGTTGCTGGTATTATTATGGTTTCTGAATCTTATTATAACCCAGGCAAAAATATAAACAAAAATCAATCAGAGAAAATGTGTGCAAAGAATTTATGTCACTCACACTTGTAACTGAAGTGATTTCTCTATGGTGCAGAAAGAAGAGAAATTCCCTACATAATTTTCTTTTAAAAATGTATTGATTTATCTCTTTTAAAACGGAGGGAGGAGAAACTGAAATGCTGATAAATAAAAAGCAGAACGATATTGCCAGAGTGGACAAGGTGATGAAAGTACACATGTTCCTTGTCACACATAACCTCCTGGATGCCTATAACTAAACCTAATATCTAGGATTTTCTTTGAACAGAGTTGCTAATGGTATAAAAGTTAATGGGACAACTGGTCCATTTTAAGTGGTCACAGCAGTTAATTGAGTACAACACACATTCTAAAGAAAAACATGGACATTTTGTTCTTGTTAGTCTATTACCTCTTGTTACACAAAAAACCTCCCATAGATAGTAACTTTCATAGAGTATCTTTTAAAACCCAAAAGTTTATTTTTCCTTTTTAAGCTTCAAAAAATTTGAACTTAAAGGAAGTGGACAAAAAAAAAAAAATCAAGAAACAGATGTTGAAGATGACTTTTCACGTCTTTGTAAAGGAAGGATAACTAAGTCTAATAAACTGATATTCTAAAATGGAATAACAGTTTTAGTGTTTTGAATGAAATGGGTAAAATGGTACCAACCCTTTTGAGTTCTGGGTTCTGATGAACATAGCTGGTCTCCTTACTGGTGGCTGTATCACATATTATATGCCTCAATAAAATTAAACAAATAATATTGAATGACCTATCAGCTTAAAATTTGATTTCTTTTGGTATTTAAAATCAATGTCATTTATCAAGAGAATACAAAGTTCCCAAAAGTAAAAATATTTTTAAAAGTCCTTTAAAATTCTAAGATTTACGTTCTCAAAGTATTATGAGCCTACCATATTATCAGAATTTTAATTATTGATACAATTAACATGGAGTGATTTAAACCAGAATTTACCAAGTGTGTTAAAATGTGTGTTAAAAAATGAGAGAGATATATACACACATATGTGTATATATATAAAATGTCAATATATATGTTA
>NW_011888784.1:15366286-15371485 GCF_000151845.1 Pteropus vampyrus
TAGGAACTGCTTTATCAGAGTCTCTTTCTCTTCCCCAAACTGCTTCTGGACAGGACTCTCTGAGAGATAGGTGTGAAGACTGGTAAAAATGCTAGGATTCCAAAGTACTGGAAAAGCTGTGATAGGAAAGGTCAAGTATACTTTGGAAATGGCAAAGATTTAGAGAACCAAAAAGTCTCAGGGGGAATGCAAGTCAAAGGATGTAAACAGACAAAAGACAGCAGCATCAGATTGCAGGTAGCTTGCCTACAGGTTATCATGTATGGAGAAATTACTGTTCACAGGTATATAGGACTTTAACTCGAGATCTCTCTTCTTCTGGGGGTTTGGAGTTGTCCATCATCCATTAGTGTGGAATTCATTAGAGTTCTTTATAAATATTTCAGCCCTTTCACTTTCCAGACATGTGTTAGGATTGTATTCCTCACCCAAATAAAGTTAGATGTGAAACATGTGGCATGCTTCAGCCAAGGAAATGAGAGTATAAGGAATATGGATTATTTCCAGGGAATAGGTCCTTCAGCCAACCCAGGGTGAATAATTTGTATGAGTGAAAATGAAAGCTTGTTTTTGTAAGCTACTGAGGTTTAGGGGTTATTTGTCACCTCAGGAGACCAAACGTAATATATATCTGGAGTACTTCATATGTCTGCATCTTAATTTTATCATACATAGAAGAAAATAACAACATATGTTTCTTATCTACAAAACAGTATGAAACATTGGATACATCTTAGAAGAGAATTGCTACACTTATCTGAGGTGTTAAAAACAACATCTTTTATGTAAATGTTTCTACAAATGTGTAGTAACGAACAGTCTAAGACTAGGAAATTCATATGCATTAGAAGATAAATTTAATTCAAAATTAATCTACATCTTTTAATAAAATTAGTAGAGACATCTGTATTCCTCAACTATGATTAATTCAATGAATTCATCTTTCAACACTCATAAATTTGTGTATTACCACGCTACATAGGAACAGGATACAAAAAGCAATGAGAGACTGAAAAAGGAAAATAATAAAAATAACTCTCTTGCTCTCTTTAAAATACAAAGAGCTTTACAAAGCTTTCGTGACTCAGGGTGTCTCTGAGTCATCTTTACACCATATATATTTTGCAAGAATGCAAAGTCCAGCTTTATTTGTGCAAATAAGTGTACTTTTATTTAATAGTAAGATACAACAAAAGTTCCTATGTGACAAAATACATGTTCTTAATTTTTTTTTTTTTTTAGAATTTGTTCAGGTCTCTTTAAGCTATTTTATAATGAAAATAGTATTGGCTAACTAGGAGAGTTAAAGTAATTAAACTAATCTCAAGACTATTCTAATACTTGGCTTTCTGAGAAGAAAATACTAATTGCTGACAAAAACACAAAGAGACTTTTTAAACAAGAGTGGAGATTAGCACAAATAAATTAAGATATATAAATTAAATAATAATACAAATATTTAAAAAAAATTAAATCCATTGTTTTAATATGACACACTCCAGTGTTAGTGTCCAATGAAGGGGGCTAAATAATTTCATTGTGCAGCACAACTAAGGCGCAAGGTAGGAGATGGGCAGAGATTTGTTGAATTAATAAGACAAATTAGCTCAGCTACTTGAAAACTACAATTTAAAATCAGCCAGTTTTCAAGACCCTAGTACTAGTTTATCAGTGAGGCAAAATAGAAAAGGCTAATATGATACTTTCATATTTCGTGAAGGCATATACTGGGTTTTCATCTAAATATTGACTTTGAACATTTGATTATATTCAAAGGTTTTTAAAGATAAATTTTGACCCTATACATAATGGGGCTTTTATCTTTGTGGAGGTCTGAGAGCCCTGTTTGAGGAAAAAAATATATATATAAGCCAAGTTTCTTATTTTTGTAAATCTCAGGAGTTAGCATATCAAAGGCCTATAATAAATGAATGAAAAATTTATAAATGATTTGAGAAATATAAAGTTAGTTAAATAACCTTAGAATGTGTACGCTATATTTCATCTTCCTCTGGTCCCTATATTCAATTTTTAAAAAGCAAATGTAGGGGTATTTTTGTTTGTTTGTTTTGTTTTTGTTTTTTGTTTTGTTTATTTTTGTTTTTACTTAGTATAGCTAAATGAGGTTAACCTTGCTCATCAAGGCCCTAAAAATTAAAAAAAATTTTTTTGGCCAACTTTAAGATTAAGGTCATAATGTCATATCACAAAAGCAATCAACTGCTTTCTACTTAGCCCTACTCTGTGATCTTAAAACAATCCAATGTTTTCTGATATTTCAGATTCAGATTGTGTGCAATGAGATCATTTTAATTTAGTTGCGTTGCATTGACTTTTTCCATTTGTGCCATCTAGCATTATGGACTAGATCTGTTGAAAAGTCAGTTTTCCAACTCTATGACTTTCTTTTTGCTTATAAATCTCTCTGATAATATGTAGCTAATTTATCATTATTTAAACTTCTATCACCTCTTTTGTCATCACAATTGAGTTATATAGTCTCATCTGGCAAAAAACAGAAATAGATAACATCTTCCTCTACAAAACAGCAATAACCAAACATATTTTTAACTGATTCTATTTGACATAGAGGACCATCAGTGATCACTACTCTTGGCAAAGAGTCTAAAGTCAAAGAATAATGATGTTTAGAAAGAAAAGGAATAGAATTGTTGAGGAATACTTCCTCAGAATAGTCATTTGTTCATTACTTAAAACATGTGTTGAATGGTTTCTATGTGTCAGTTACCGAGAATACAAAAATAAGTAAGACACAAATTCCTGCCATCTGGGGTTCCTAGAATAGTGGGTGAGCTACACAATTAAAGAAAGTACATCGAAGGTAACTTATGAGATCAACCTCGAAGAAGTAGGTTTTACCCACAAAGAAGATGAGCAATGGGCATTCTGGGCCAAAAATTTTAAAACACAGTAGGTAGACTAGCACAAACGTATGCTAGTGTACAGAATATACTGGAGGGAGCAAGTATGTCTCATTAAAGTGTTGTTGATAACCAAGGAAGTAGTGGAGATGACATTAGAGGAATAGATTGAGGCTGCGTGACAGGCCTTTAAGACATACTAAAGAATTTGACTCGAAGAGTATGGTGAGCCACTAGAGATTTTTCAGTAAGGAAGCAATCCATTCACGCCTGTGATTTTTAGAAGACAGGTGTGTTGGTGCTAGTGTGGGAGATGTGCTGGCGGGTAGAGACTAGACTCAGGAGAACTGGGAGACCACAGTAATACCCACGTGAGACGATGAATACCTGAACCAGAGCAATTGCAAAGAGAATGGAAAGGAAGGAATTTATTTCAGATCATTCTTTAAATCTGGTGATACTGGATATAGGCCAAGAGAAAGCGAGAGGAGTCAAGGTCAACAGCTGAGAGCCATGGCAGTGGGGGAGGATTAGAAAGATTAAAAAGATTACTAAGGAAAGGGGCCAGCTAGGGACAAATAAAAGAACTGTTAAGTATTGTTGACAACTTAAATAAGGTTGGCAAACATGAATCTTCTGATCAGCATGCATTTGCAAATTTCTCCAAAAAATCTACACAGATTAGGTCACAACTAAAAAATAAAATCAAAAAAACTCCCTGAAATCATCAATAATATCAGCAGACTGCCTGATATCATCTCTAGAATGAGGAATGTGGGGGGAAAAAAAGACTATAAAAGCAGTAGATTGAATTTCCATTTCTGGTAACAGTAATAAGATAACTTGGACTGACAATCCCACTGAGGTAACTAAAAATATTTAAAATATAAAAACAGTAATGAGCTAATAAGAGGGTAAAGACTTTGCACATGAAAATCAGAGAGGAAAGCTCACCTTTGAAAGCTTTTGCCCTTGGGCATGTGAGTATCAGCAACGAAAGACCTGAGAAATCAGCTACACTTTGGTCAGCTTTTATGGGTTTCCTGAGAACGTCAAAGTCAGTGGTACTGAGGTAAGGGCTTTAATAAACTAACCAAACTTAAACTTGAGATCTCAAAAGGCCATAACATCCATCAGGGTACGAGGGAACCCAAAATAAGCCATTCCTCACACCGATCTGCTGCATTGTTTCTTGCGCAGGAGTGATTCGGGGAACCTTGGTGTTGCTTTGACCAAGGTGATTCTAGTCTGACATTGCCCCCAGATGCCCAGCAGAAGCAAACCATAGTCCTCTCTGGAGGAAAACATCATCACCCCTAGGTCTCAACTTATTCTTACAAATAATTTTAAAATACGTTTCTAGCAGGTAGTCAAGGATATCCAAGCAACCAAGAAAACAAGACACCATGAATGAGAACTGACAGGAACAATAATTTTAGAAACAAATCCAGTAACACTTAAGATATTAGAATGAGCAGATATACATTATATAACAGCTATATTTACAATATTCAAAGAAATAAAATCCAAGTTTGACAATTTCAGCAGGGAACTAGAAACTATGAGTGACATAATAGTAGCAGAGAAATATTTGTTTGCCTCCTTTCTTGTCAACAGTATTTGGCTACATAGTTTAAAATTTTTATATGTTAGAATTAAAAAATTTTATGTTCTTTTGACACATGGAAAACAAAACAAACCCCACACTCATAAACCTAAAATAATTCTATTTATATTTATAATTCAATCAGAAATAGTTAAGTAAAAGGTAAGTTTATATGTGTTTGTGTGTGTACATGTGTGTGTAGTGAGCACACATGTGCATGCACTCATAAATTTCTTGAAAACACCTATGATTTATGCGAGGCTCACTTCTGTCAATAGTTCAGGATACAGCTGGGTAAAGCAAGGAGAACAGGTGTTCAATGTCACCAGGGAAAATTTTCAAAGGTACCAACCACTTGCAGAGAAATGAAAATTAACTGCAACTTTTACAACCTAATGGGTTAATTATAATTATTAGGGAAGGTTAACTGTGATTTAACAAAATTGCCTATACAGTTTAGAGGTTAGGTATTTATCTTGAAATGCAAATATTACTAATTGACTTAGTGCATTGACTTTAAAACACTCTACAGTCAGATTCTTCTTTGAAGATAGGTCTTGACTGCAAGAAAAGGAGAATACTGAGCAGTGGTGTTCATCAGGGCTCCAGAGGGAGGAAGGCTGAAGGAGGAGAAAGAATGTGGGCAAAGTATGGACGGAAGGAACATGAAAACTGAGCTCTGCCAACTTTACATTTTGTTTGGTTCTGCTG
>NW_011888784.1:15372065-15492623 GCF_000151845.1 Pteropus vampyrus
TCCTCCACTCACAAGCTCTGGATAATCAGAACGCCTCCCTTCACTTAGCAAATACCAGCTTTTTGGGGAGTAGGAGAATCTGCTTGGAATTAATGAGGTGATACCAAAAAATAACTCCTATTAATAAACTGTTCTCTTCAATGGAAAATTGCCTATTTTTTCTCTCTTTTTTTAAAAGAATATCTTCTAAAGATTCCATATTTACTTTAGACCACCTTTTAGACTACTTCTTTTTCCCTTTTAAAAATATTTTTCCTCTTTTCATTTTTTTTTTTTTAAATTAGGAACTGCCATAGTGCCATACAAGGGAAATAACTTCATCTCATAATAATACAGTTGCATCCAGTGGCATCATGGACACAGTGACATTCAGTCTGTGTAGTGACATATAACTACTGACACTGTAATTCGATAAATGCAGGGCATTTAAGGAGGAGTTAATAGAGGGAAAAGTAAGTAAGGGTAAGAAGTTACAGACATGCAAGGTAAATTTCAAAACAGCTGAAGTACTCTATTTCTTTCTGCTGCACAAAATGTAAAATGCCAGATATCTCAAGAAAGGTAAGAAAGTTACAACATTGGAAAATCTTCATTATCACTTTTTCATTCACACAATTAAAAAGAAAAATTCAATATTAATGTTCCCAGAGAAGAGATGCGCCTTAAAACCAATCTTTTCACTTACCCTAGAGTATGCACAGCAGGATCTCTTAAATCCTTTTAATTCCAGTACATCCAGAACATATTCAGATTCTCAGCACATTCACTTAAAGAACAAAAGTTAACCAAACTGTTACTTACAGGAGAGATCGTAACAGATCTCTCTGAAATTCTAGGGAGAGATAGGAGTTTAAAATCCAGCTTCTAGATCCTGGTGTATACTGTGTCTATCTTTAACTTGAAAATGATTTGGTTTCACATTCCACTGAAGTCCCACTGGCACATGCCTTTGGTAAACTCACCAATGGCAGGCTTTCAAACGTCCTCCCTTCACCCCCTCCTCCCTCAGACTGAGCTTCCGCTGTTACATCTAATGCTGATTTACTTAGCTGTCTCTTTACCTGTCTCCGCGTGGGTAAAAGGAGATGCTTTCATTGATGGCTATTACGGAAACACTTGGAAACTGAAGATCAGCCAGGAAGACTCACTGTGCTTTCCCCTGTCATTCCCTCCCCCTACTGACTGCCAGAAACCAACTGACTTCCAAACTTGGCTGTCTGAAAAAGAATGTTCTCTGATTGGCATTCCTGGAAGCAGAAAGCAAGGCAGCTCAAGTTTTGTTCTGTTACTCAGCATGAAAAACTCCCCAGGTACACGTAATACAAATAAGTAAGTGTCCTGCATTTTTTCTTAACTTTGAGGAGAATAGAGCAAATATTTGGGGGCATTACAAATACTTTTGTTGTCACAGAGCATTTAAGTTTCAATAGTCGCACATAATTTTACCACGAATGGCTATGAATACAGTTAAAAAGTGAAATGACAAATCTTTAGTTAAAAATTGAATTTCCTTATTAATAAATGAGTTGGGTCCCATCAGAGGAAGAAAATGCTGGCTTGACAGTTTTCTGGAGAGCAACTGTAGCTTTTTTGTGAAAGAAAAATCTTGCTTACAGAATAGTGAAAACACTGATTTCAATAGTCCTATGTTACGTATTGCAGACAGTAGGAGGAGAGGGTACAAACATTTCTACCTCTCTGTCAAAACTTTTTTTCTAAGACAGTCTTGCAAACTGAGGACTGGGAAAGAAATTGTGTATGCCATGTATGTGTGTGTGTGTGTGTGTGTGTGTGTGTGTGTGTGCGCGCGCGCGCGTGCGTGTGATACACATATCTGAAAGAAGAGAATATGACTGAATGGAAATGAGAAAAAAATATATTTCATCAAATAAGGTCTGACAAGGATTAATAATGTGGGTTCCCTTTAAGTTATTAAACAAACGTATGTTTAATATTTATTTAATGGTCACTGAGGTCTAAAGATCTACTGCTGAAAATAATTTACCTCTTCATGATCAAGAGTGAATTTATTACATGCAATTTCATAGATTAGACAACTTCTTGAAAGGTCTGATTAAAGACTTATAATTTCAGGAATCAAACAGACCACAATCCCAAGCATTTTGGGGTTTCCCAATTTCAGCTGGCTGTGGCTGCCAACTCTAGGCAACTGTCGGCTGGCAAGCTCAGGGTGGTGGTGTGGCTGCAGCTGCTCCCTGCAACTTGTACAGACATCTCAAAACTATTCAATGGCAAAAAGTTGGCTCTAAAAAGAAAGCTTTCTCTTTGTTTGTTTGTAGTTGGTTGTAAATGTTCTGTTCTAGGTGGTCTTTTATCACATCTAGAACAAATCATTTTAGGGACTCATGAGTGAAAACATAATTAACCAGCATCATATTACTAATTTATTTCAGTGATATTTTGATGTCCCATATAGGCTGGGATCTTACCAGCTTGCTCACTCCTTAACTTGTTACTTGATATCTTTAAAAAAATGATTAAAAGAAGGAGGAAGTGAAGGAAGAAACTTTCCTTCTTCTTATTCCCAAAGTTTGGTGAATATTGTTAAGGCGATATGAAATGATAGATAAGGGCATCCAAATGACTTCAGAAATAAATAGAAAGAAAGAAAGAAAGACTCATCTGGAGAGCAAGCGTGCCTTTCCACCGAGTTTCTTTTTCCCTCCTTCACGACCCTCCTCCCCAAAGCTAACAGATGGTGTCAAAACACATGTGAACTAAGCAGAGTGGACAGAGTTGGCGGCAGGCCATCTGGTTCACATTCAGCCGCACTATTCACTCATGCTGTAGAGTGGACACTAGCACATAACTGACACTCAAGAAATGTTTGTTGAAACTGATGAACTGCTTGTTCAAACGTGTATATTTTAACCCATGGAAAATGGTTATATGTTGGCTCACATTTTAAATAAATTTTGCATTTTTCTTAATAATCTTTTTCATAAAAACGTTATGTCTCTTTTGAAGCCATTAACCAAAAGATTATATGGAAGGTATATTAGGTACTGTGTACCTTTGCTAAAGCCCTGCCTCCAAAAATCATCATGCATTTTGTGTCTGTTTGAATGACTATCAACATGGCTAATATTGTTAAGATTATTTTTGTTGATTTTGCTAGCTTCCAAGAAAAAGAGAGAAAAAAGGAAATGTTATTATATCTTTGCAATATTTCACATAACTAGTAAACTACAATAATTTTCTTTATTGAATTCTTATCACCCATCCCTTATAGTGCAACATTCATTAATCAAACATCTCCTTAAGTTCCCAACTTTATCTCCTCTTATATTTCATCTGTGCCAATCATGGACATTCCAGAACAGTTTGCAACAGTAGTAGTAGTCCAAACTCAAGGTTGACTGAGCACGATGAGAATTTTTTTCTTCTTTTTTTCCCTCCTAATCTTCACAAGGCAATTGATAAGATTTATAGTGGCTAGAACTTAGTATTTATCATGAGTAAATGTTATTTTTCTCTTTCATAAGCACTAACATAAGAGTTAGGATTTGATCAGAAAAATAGCTTCCAGGGCTTGCTTCCAAAGAAAACTGGGCATGTAACTGGCAAATCAAGTACCCTTGATTTATCATGAACAAGCAGTTAACCTCTGCACCATTCTCCAGAAATAGATTGTGTTTGCACAGTTCTGTGGATGGCAAATGCTGGTAGCAGGTTCTTTGCAGAGGTGAACAAGGTGTTCAGACTCAGGTCTTAGCAGATCTGTGAGGCATTCATGTATATGAAGAATCTGGTCATTGAAAAACAATGACACTGTTATTTTTTTCTTCACTGTGGTCCTTCAGAGACAGGCATAGGGGATATTCTCAGGTAATAGTTTTGCAGATGATTTTGTCTTCTGCATACCATTTATTTTTTGGAAGCATATACTATTTGCTATAGACTGAATATTTGTGTCCCCCTCCCCACTAATTTGTATGTTGAAACCCAACATGGTATTTGGAGGTGGAGCCTTTGGGAAATGATTAGGTTGTGAGGATGGAGCCCTCATGAATGGAATTAGTGTCCTTATAAAGAGACCCCAGGGAGCTCCTTTGTTCCTCCCACGATGACAGCACTTAGCAAAAAGACAGCCATTTATGAGCCAGGAAACTGGCCCTCAAAAGGCACCAAGTGTTGGAGACTTAATTGCGGACTTCCCAGCCTCAAGAACAGTAAGAAACAAATTTCTTTGGTTAATAAGCCATATAGTCTATCATATTTTGTTATAACTGCCTGAAAAGACTAAGACACTATTTATGCACAAATGATGTTTTTTTGGGAGGCAGGGAGGTAGGTGACTTAAAGTAGAAAAACTGTATATAAACATTAAACAGATATGGAAGGGATTCAAAACAGCAGCATACTATGTATAATCTTATTAAATGCTAATTAATTTGAAAATTGGATGAAATATACACCCACCGTTAATGCCTATGGCATGAAAATAGCCCTAATTATGGAACGGACCATATGTATAAAAATGCACATCATAACATTATGTCTGGTAGAGAAAAGCTAGGAATGATGATAGTTTTGATGACAAGAGACATGGGCTAATGCTTAGGTTAAAAATCATAGTATATAGATATATACACGTCATGATTTCAACTATATTAGAACATCTGTGGGCACCAGAAGGAAGATATTGGCTAGAAGGAAACCTATCAAAATGATTTGTGGATATACAAACACACACAAAATATTCAAGTAAGAATAATTCCAGCCTCACTTTCCTCCTTGTCTTTGAAGAGGTATCTCTAGTTCTCCTCTCTGGGTCTGTTGTCCCTCAGGTGGGCTGTTGCGAGGGGAATGGGAGGGGATTAGGGAGGCTCCCCAATATGGAAGGAGACATGGAAAAGGCTTAAAGGGCTTATGTTGATTTTAAGAAAGGTCATAAAGGAAAATACCCAAGAAAAGAGTGATCTTAAAGGAACCAGTGAGAACAAGAGAAGAAAGTGGAGAACAAAATCTGACACACTTAGAAGTGGAAACCAGACCGTAAACCAGATTGGGGAGCAGCTATTTTAATGAGGTTGATTTGGAGGAGACCAAAGTCCGAAGGGGAGGTCTAGGACAGACATCTGGCTGTATGTTTTGTCATTTCTTCTCATGAAACACTTAAGATAGATTTTTCCTCTCAAGATCTGATAGTGTCAAATTCGTGTCTTTTGGACACTTCATAATATTGACATGGATCTTAAAATCTATAGATATGTTTTGTTAGACAAATATTTTTGAAAAGTTACTGCTAATTATTTTATCCTGTTGTGGTTGCTAAAATTGGTTTTCTTTGATATGGGTAAAAAATCTAAATATACTTTCTTTATCACTTTCCTCTACTTGCATTTCATTTCCTGTGTCTCTCTCAATTCCCATGATGGGTATCTCCTACAGTCTCTTGGGCTGAGCACTATACATAAGAAGACTAACCATACCAATCTGACTGGAACTGAGGGATTTCCCTGATTCAGGATACTCAATGTTAAAATCAGGAAAGTCCTACGCAAACCAGAATGAGTTGGGCACCTTATCTATGTAATCTTTAATTTTTTACATTATACGTATGCTTTTGTAAAGACTGGCCTTTTTATTAAGAGGTGTTTGGCCCAAATCGAACAATACTCCGAAGATGTAGATTTTGTTTGCCTCTCCTCCTTGTCAGCCATGAAACCTGGGACGAGTCATCTCCAAGGGTCACTATTTCCTAATCTCTACTAATCTCTACAAGGAGAATAATAATAGAGTTGTTGTCAATCTCAAATGAGATGTGCATATAAAGTAAGAAAATATAAATTTCTAAAATGAATAAATCTATATTTTATACTTTATATAAACTTTACATAAAATTATATGTAGTTATTTTTCAAAGAAGCTTTCAGTTATTTTAGATTGAGAAAGAATGGAAGCCTACAGAAGAAGCATAGCACTTTAAACTGTATGTATGTTGGTAGGGGTAAGAAGGGAAGAGAGGGAAGGGGAGATCAATATTGGTTGACTAAGGGAATCAAGAGCATCTGTTTCAGCATTTGATTTTTCCCTAAATTAAACTGACCAAATTAAGGATGCTTTGTTTTTGAGAGACTCTATAGTACAGAAAACAATCAATAGTACACATTTACAAAAGATATGGATCATCCTCAGTATGAAAAATAAAGATTTTATTTGTAACTTTTCCTTTAAGCTGGGTAGGGGTATTTTTCCTTTGTGGGACCAAAATCAACCCTAAATAGAGCATGATCATAAACATATCCATCACTAGGCAAAACTAGAATTTCCAACGTCATCCTAGAGACAGAGAGATACTGCTATTATACCCCTTATTTGAACTCTGGCAGCATGTACCATATCTGATGTCTCTTAAGAATGAGGATGAAGTTTGGTTTAGGAGCAAAACAAAAATTTATTTCATGTCATCATTTCAAACCTGTGTAAATTTTCATAATCATACAACCAATCCATATCTGAAATCCAAACAAATGTTTCTATTCTAAGCTTCTTGAGATTTAACTAGAGTTAGACATAGGATAATTCTGCTTTGTGTGGTAAAGGAAAATGACAGGTGATAGCCAAACTAGATGAGTCTGGTAATTATTATATTCAGCTTATTCATATGGGAGCAATTTTTCTCCAGATAATTATACGACTAATGAGCGCTTTTCAAATTTGTTTGTTGGCGTTGTTGTTTTGCTACGGAACCTTTGATCAAAGGAAGTAGTTAAATGAAACTTAACAATGACAGGCCATAGCTCCTTTAGCAGAAACTCAGGCGTGAGGCCTGGGGCCCGACTAACCCAGCTCCTCTTCCATTAGGTAGTCCCTCCAGAAACCCAGGAATCTGAGAACAGCTTGAAAATGACTGAGCTCTAGTACTCACTGCATTCATTTTTTTAATGTAACTTTTGTATATTAAAAAAAATTTATGCACTTATTTTAGAAGCCATATAGAATGATAGAGCTTAAAGGAATGTCCCATCCTTGAATCTGAGGCAACCACCTGCAACTCTTAATTGTTACTTTTGATGACTATCCCATTTCCAAAATTATATTTTCATATACCTATTCTGTGATTTTTCAAGTGTTGATAATATCTACTGGTCTCCTAGCATGAAGATCAGGATTTGTTCTTATACACACTTCCTCTAGCATGTTTCTCTCTCCCTAACTTCGTCCTTGTCTCTCTTTCCTTCCATTCCTCCCTCTCTCCCCCTTTCTCTGTCTCTGTCTCTGTCTGTCTCTCTCTCTCTCTTTCTCTCTCTCTCTCACTCACTCTCTCTCTCTCTCTCTCTCTCTCTCTCTCTCTCTCTCACACACACACACACACACACACACACACACACACACGGCCCCCATACACAATTTTCTTTCCTTAATCCTCCCGATTTAATTATACAACAGTTTTAGGTGAAGCACTAATCAGTGTTTACATTATTTTGGTGATATATATATGCTCATATGTAAACCACATGGGATTTATAGTTTCATTGCCCCTCTTATACAGTTTTCTTTTTCCTGATATTGTATCTGTATCATATGTCTATTTGCTTAATTTTCTATGTGCCCATGTTTAGCTTTTTTCAAACTCTCCAAAACATTCCTCTTAATATAGACAAATACATTCATTATTTTTTTCCAGACACCTTCATCCCCTACCCCAATCCTTTTTTTGTGGCAATAGTGCTATTGAGCTGTCCTCCTGGGACTGCCCTTTGCTTCTCTGCAGTGTTAGGTCCCATTTCCTGAATTCTTTGTTCTCCTCTCTCCTGATGGACTCCCTGATGTGGAGGCTGGGGGAGGCTGGGGGAGCACATACTCCAGTAGCTTCCTGAGAAAGATGCTTGAAACAGATACAGTTTGGGTGAACTTGAATGCTTGAAAATATCTTTATTCTCTTCCATTAATTGTCAGCTTGACTTGGTTAAAATGTATTGCTGAGAAATACTTTTCCCTCAGACATTTCAAGGAATTTCTTCACGGTTTTGTAGTTTCTAGTGTCATTATTGGGAAGTCATTCTGTTCCCTGATCCATTTATTATTTCTTCTTTATCCCTGGTTCTCATGATGGTATACTTGGGTGTCGTATTGCCTATACCCCCATTGATTGTGTTTAAAACTCAAGAGACTTTTACTTATATCTTCCCATTCTGGGAAAAATTTACATTTCTTCAGCAATTTCTGAGCTCTATTTCTTCTGTTCTTTCATTCTGAAATGACACTCTTTTTAAGTTGGATGTTGGACCCCTTAGACTGATCTTGTAATTATATTATCTTTTTTTTTTTATTATCTTTTTCTGTCGTCTCCCCTCTGGAATAATTCCTCATTTCTCTTATGTTGAATGTTTTATTTCTGCTAACATACGTTTAATATCTAAGAATGTTATTTGTCTCTAACTGTTCCTTTTTCATAACACCATGTTTTGTCTCATAGACATGATTTTTCTAATATCTATGAGAACAGACATTTCAAGTTTTTTTTAAAGCTTCATCTCTTCCCTGAAGTCTTCGTTTCCTTCAATTCCTTGTTTGTTTCTTTGGGTCTCTTTTATGCTAGAGACTTTCTACCGCATCTGGTATTCCTTAGTTATCTGCTCAAGTAATGTTAGGATGTTATCATAAGGCAATTAGACAAAGCTGAGCCTTCACTGAAACACTTTTGGGTAACCAGCTTTCTCCCCACTTGCGTACTCAGGTCTTCTGGAGAAGTCCCCAACTAATGTCCTATCTCGGAGGGACAAACGTGGTTGTCAGTGTCCTGGGAGCAAAGCTGGGTAAGAAGGCTTAGAAGGGAGAAAGGTTTATTACCATTCAGCATGCAGATTTCCACTTATTCTACCAGACTTCAGTATTACACCTCACCCCCACTTGCCACTGTTTCCAATATTGTTGAGGTTTCAGCCTCTCTAGTTAAGTCTCACCAGAGAATAATGCCACCTACCATGTCTCCAGAGGGTGAGGGAGGGGTGGTAGCCAAGCTGCACATGGTTGAGAAGGGGATTTCAGAGTCCAACCGCTCTTTTAATTAATTTACTTATTTATCTATCTATCTATCTATCTATTTATTTATTTATTTATTTATTTATTTTTCCAACTGCTCTTTTTAAGACTTTCAACCAAGTTCTATGTCCAGCTCCACATCTCACCTTAGTTTCAAAGTCTCTTTTGCCTCCAGACTTTGAGCTTCCCAGGGTTCTCTAGGGAGTTCTCTAGGGAGTCTCCGTTTGCATCTTACTGGCATCTCCTCTGCAGGCACCTGAGTTTCCACATCTCTCCTCAGCTGAATCAAGTACCACTCATCTATTCCCTTTACATTTAAAAAAAAATGTCAATAGCTCTCTGATGTTCTATGTTCTCCCATTTTATTTAATCTAATGAGTATTTATTCTTTACCATCAGTATAGGGCTGCTCTGGAGGGCAGAGTGTGAAATTAAGTGCATGTTCCAACCACAAAGTTAAGTGTAATTCTCGACTTCTACTCTTTGGCGCTGCTTTAAAAGGGAATAAATTTGCTGACCTCTCTCGAAAATGATCCCAACGAATTCAGAATTTATTTTTATATGGGAGGAGGCAACATAACATTTCATAATTCTCCACAAATATATCCAATGCTAAAATGAAAGCTAAATCCCAGTAAAGAATACAGTTATTTATATCAGGCACAGTGAAGAATGGCATTTAATTAAAATAAAGTTACTTCTTTATTCTGAAGTGGGTTGTGGTCCCTTTACATTAAAACTTTCATCATATATCTGTAGAATTAAATATAGGAACACATATAATTATAAATAATTTTAAGATACATATGCAAAAGCTATGTATCTTAAAAAGTGAAAATAAATATCTTTTATAACTGAAGTTCTGCCTAAATTATCAATTAAACACTAACTAAGTAAAGATGAGTAAATTATCTTAAAATTATCTTGGCAGTCATTTTGTATTTGCTTTTGGTTGGAATACAATGTAAATATGATAGTGAAGTCATTTCCCTTTTAAGTCGTTATAATCATTCTAATATGCGCCAAATTTGTGTATTTTATTATTCGAGGCAAGCTTTGTCCTTGAACTATTTTATGCATTAGTTCTGTCCCCATTCTGGAGACACTGGCTTTCTAGACATTGTATCCTATTTCCTTAAGAGTATCCCATCAATATTGAAGGGAAAATGTATACATCTTATTATTTCTGCATCTATAAGAGTTGACCCTGGGCAAAGTGTCAAAGGTCATCCTTAGTATCTTTTATTTTTCTTCTACATTTGCCCTCTCTCTCTCTACTATGTAATCGTCAGCACTACCCTTAGACCTAGCCAAGCAAAGTGGGAGAAACGCCCTGCCCTGGACTTCACACATCAGAGGAACTTGTTAGTCCAGTCTTTCTCTGCCTGTGTCTTTCCCCACAGAGCTATGAGTTAGAAGAAGACCCAGAGACCCTCTTCCACTTGGGACTCTGGAGTTCTTTGCTCAAAAGACCCTGAGACTACTTCCAGGTCTGCCTTTTATGGTGGACCTGCCTCTGGTATGTACATCTCAAAGACACAGGGGTGGCTGAAGGGTGGTTGTTTATGGGGAAGTGGCTGCAGTAGGTATGAAGTAACCTATCAAAGAGCTGAAGACCCAAAGAAACCTCAACAAATTAATTTCCAAAATGGGATTAACCCTTTGTTGTAGAGAAGAATTCTATAGTTTTTAGGGCTCCTGAGACATGGTGAGAGGAGGGGCACATTTACCACATTGTTGTGGGTGGGGGGCAGTGCGGTGGGAAAGGGAAGGGCAGGTGTAAGGACAGCCAGCCCAACTGTTAATAAACTTTAACAGACGCAAGGGGGCTGGTATCATAGATTAGAATCCTGAGGCACCCCAACCACAGAGAGAATCTGTGCCTGCCTGCCAACTCTTTCCTGCAGGCTTTCATTGAGTCTTTGAGGGTGGTTAAGACAGGCTAGGGCAGGGCAAGAGAGCTGACAAAGATACCTTCAAGGTACACAAGGTCTTTACTCCATTCATGGCAGTAGCCGGGGGTCAAGGCAACATGGCAGAGAAAGATATCTTTAGGCCTGAACAGTTGGGGGCTGGAGTGCAAAGGAGAGAGAACTCCTGTGGTTCAGATATGCTGTCAGCTAGGCTAGACAGAAAGACATCTCTAGAGCATTGCTAAGCTCAGTCTAGATAAAGAGAAATTCATATTTTCTTCTTTAATACTTCTAAAGCCAACGGTGAACTGAATTTAACTAAAGTTGTAGCAAAGGCCAGGTTCAGATCTAGTACATATTAGATTCAGTCCCCCTCATCCCCCTGCCAAACACACACATTAGCAGCCTAATAAAGGAAGGTTTGGCCCTTTTCTGGGAATAAATATTATTTACTACCATGCTTTACCCTTGAAAACTTATATACAATAAAAAATTATAGAACAGATGAAGCAAAAAAGAAAAAAAAGAAAAGGCCCCCCGCCCCCCCGTTAATGAAAATAAAAAATAAGCAATAGAAGCAGATCTTCAGATGGTCCAGATGTTGGACTTAGCAGACAAGGATCTAAAAAAAGCTATGATAAATATGTTAAAAGGATATAATGGAAAAAGTGGGAAGCATACATTAACAGTTAAAGAATTTCAGAAGAGATATGGGTACAATAAAAAGAACCAAATGAAAATGATAAAATGAAAATAACAGTACTATAAATACAGGATTCATTCTGTAGGTTGAATAGCAGACTGAACCAAGCAGAAGAAAGGATCAGCAAAATTTAAGACAGGTCAATAAAATCATTCTAATTGAAACATGAGAGAAAAAAATGAAGAAACAGAACAGAAAATCTGTGGTTGTAAAGCAATGTCCAATGGTCTAACATATGTATAATTGGAGCCCCAGAAGAATGAGAGAAAATGGGGCAGAAGAAATATTTAAAGAAATCGTAGATATTTTCCAAAATTGAAGGATTTAAATCATGTATGAAAAAAGCTAAATGAAACCCAAGCAGCATAAATATAATAAAAACTCAAAAACAAACAAACAAAACCTAACAAGACACTGAGGTATTTTATAATTAAACTGCTGAAAAAAAAAGAAGAGTAAAGCTTAAAAGCAGCCAGAGTTAAAAATTCATCAAATACAGGAAACAACTGGAGAATAATGTCTGATTTTCCCTCTACAAAACTAATGAGGTAAGAAAATGCCATATCCAGAAAGTGATGAAGGAAAGCACCTGTTAATATAGACTTCTCTGTTCAGTAAAAATATCTTTCGATATGAGAGTAAAATAAGACAGGCAAAAGTTGAGAGAATTCATTTCTAGCACAGATATATCACAAGAGATGAGAAAGGAAGTTTCTTCAAGGTAAAGAGAAATTATCCTTGATGGAAGCCTAAATCTACACAAAGGAATGAAAAGCACTAAAATGAATAAATAGATAAATATCTGGGTAAGTATCAAAGACCTTTGAAAAAATGTTCTATCTATCTATCTATCTATCTATCTATCTATCTATCTATCTATCTATCTATCTGTCTGTCTGTCTGTCTGTCTGTCTATCTATCTATCTATCATTTATCTATCTAGCCACATAAAAAACTAATGACTATTTAAGACAAAAATAATAATAAACTTTGTTGTTTATTACCTATGAGTAAATAAAATATATAACAAAAAGAAAATAAAGAGCATCATGTGAGTAAATGGAATTATACTTTTGTAAGTTCTTCAGATTGTTCTTTTAATTATATTATATGAAGGTAGACAATGATAAATTAAAGATGCATATTGTGAACGCTTGTTGAATATGACAGATTTCTCTGCTATCCTTGGAGACGACATAGATGATGGTCACTAGTAGCTATAAATAATGTAAAGGTCAGAAATTGGAGACCACTTAGATAAGAAGCTTTGAAGACATATGTATGCCATCAAGCAAATGCTTCCTACAACCTTTGAAAAAATCAAATAGCTAGTAAATTAGCTAGAGAAGATAAAAGAGCTTACATATTATATTAAAACTCTTCAAAGCAATTGTGCATCTTTAGAATCAAAAAATGCAAAGATTGAAAGTTAGTTTGAAAAGCTTTACAAGAAACTCAGGACTGAATTGTATCAAGAAAACAAAATAAATCTCACAGGAAATTAACTGTACAGGGAAAAAAGAGTTAAGAGAAAGAGGAGAAATGTTCCACAAAAGATGGGAAGTTCAGTCATGTCCCTGAAGAGCCTCAAATCTATAGAAAAGAATGATTTACATCTGATTGTACTCTTTATGTAGTAAAAGTATCATATTATGACTTGATTAATCAGACCAAAATAACGTTAAGAAAAATAGGCATATTTCATGAACAATACAGCAACTAGACACATTTTGAAACTTTAAGGCTATCTTGGCTTCCCAAAACCTTATTTTCTATAGTTTAAGACTACAGTTAAGTAATTTTTAATTTTCAAGTACAATTTTATTTGTTAAAAAAAATGTATCTGCCTTTTTTCCAGTCCTTTACCCGCTCTCTTTATGCGTATTACTGGCAATGGCTGTGCGGGTGCCAGCAAACGTGTAGCCATGTGTCAACAAAATAAGGTGACACATGCCTTATTTCAACAAATGCAGTCTTCTCTGATTTTTCTTAGATGAGGTCTGAAAAGTGGGGATTTTAGGCATTTGGATAGATTGGTAGTGGGAGGGTGGTGGTTAAAAGGTTTTAAGAGACATTTTTGTTTTTGCAGTCCTAAAGTTACATGGGTAGCTCTCTAGCTGGCAGGCCTTTTTATACATACTTGGCTGCACCATTCAACCTTTTAAACACAGAGGTTAAAAGAATCAAGGAAAGCAGAAATGTGGAAGCTGAACAAAAGTTGCTGGGTACAAAGCTAATCGTGTATGTGGAATGGGAGCAGAGTAAAAAGGGAGGCAGACCACATATCCTGAGAGCCTGCTACAGGCAAAGGACCTTTATAGATGTTCTTTCACTTAATTCTATAAAATCCTATGACTTAGAAATTATTATTTCCATTTAACGTTATTAAGTAACTGAGTGTAAGATTAAATTACTTGTCCTGGGCCCTAGAATTAATAAATAAAGGTATATAATTGGATTTTGTATCTGTCTGATTCCAAAGCCTTAAATTTTTCCATTGTATTGAGAAATTAAGAGGTTTCCTTTTCACAGATTAATTGCCTAGCAGTACTTCCTTGAATCTTGAAGACTTAGTGCTATTCCACTGCAAGGCAACCACTATGAGTGTGGGAGTTAGATGTCAGTGGGGAGGACTCTTATGGTCTTCATTACCTAAAAATTAGTAGGACTGGTGAACCTGTACCAAGGTTAGACTCTGCAGAAATCAAGAAGAGGGAAAGGGAACCGATGGCAGAGGTGGGATGACATAATCTGGTTTATTTCATAATATCATTTGAGGATGTAAGAGTATGGGGTCCTGGAGTGAGACTCTGCCAAGTCCTGCAATGAGTTACATAATCTCTCTATACCTGTTTCTCATCTGCAAAAAAAGATGATAATAATGTTGCTCTTAAAAATAGCTGTTGTGAGTACTAAATGAGTTACTATATGTAAAACAGTTGAAAAGTTGCTTAGCACATTGCAAATTCAATTAAAGTTACTGTCATTATCATCATCATCATTATCACTGACAGTAAATATATGAATCAGAATATTCTCTCATTTAATACCCATCTTCACAGCAGTGAAAGCTCACCTAGGGAGCTTTTAATACTACAGTGACTGGGTCCAAAATGGACCAAATGAATCAATCTAATCAATCTTGGGAGGGGGGGTGAGTTGTGAGCACTTGTTTGTTTAAAAAGCCCTCCTAGATTCTAACTTGCAGCCAAGGTAGAGAACTACTTTATATTATCTATTTTTATGGGTTTCCCTTAATCTTTCTTATTGAGATTGAGATTAAACTGATCATTTTACATATATATCATGCATCAAAATACCTGAATGAATTCTGATATGGTTTCAGGGACTTGTACAAATGCATTTTATTTCACAGGAAGTTGGTGACCATGGACATTAGCTGCAAACTTTTATAATAAAAAGAAAAATTAGTTCTGTTTTCACTAAATTAATAGATATCTGACTGTAAACTTAACAACTGCTTCATGACATCTACCATGCCCTGTTTCATTTGTAGGGTATGTGTGTATGTCCCAGCATTATCTATTTTTGGAATAGGAAAGGATGTACAAAGTATCAGCTGTGTTATAAAACCCACAAAGGCAGAGTGGCACTGAGCAGAATCCTTTGTGGAAAATCAGAGACTAGGCATGGTGTAATCCATCCTATTACCTCAAAGTAACAACAGGATAAAACTCCCGCTAACATCAAAGCAGGCATCTATTAAGAGTACCTCAAATTACCTTGCAAATGTGTGACCATTCAGGCTCCCTTATCTGAATTTAAGGCAGATCATTCATAAACTGATTGAGTCAAGTCTTTTTTTCCTGGATGAGAGCACCTGTGAGCCCACAGCGTGAGGGTTGGCAGAATGGAGAGGGAGTTATGTTTGTAGTAGCAGTTTTCAATCCTGGCAGCACTTTAGAAACACGAATGGGATTTTGAATAACATATTCATTCCTGGGCTTCTTACCTGGAGATTCTAACAAATCTCAAATGGGGAATAGATTTGGGTGTTTCCGCTGTGCAATTAGGGTTGAGAATACTTTTGCTGTGGAAAGAACATAAACTTGGTATCCTTGTATGGCCCTAACTTCCACAGAGATACCTAATGTTTTTAGGTAACACCCTCCACCTTAGCTACATCTAGTACAGGGATCTCCAACCACTGGGATCACCTGCAGGACTTTAAAAACTGCTGATGTCTGATTCCTACCACCAGCATTTTCTGATCTATAATCCTAGTTGTTAATATAATTTCCCCACACATAAATCTGTGTAAATTCTTCATATTTTTCTTTTTTAATATTTGGAATAAAATCAAAGTAATCAGTGACAAGAAAAAATATGCAGTAAACCTTTGGTAAGTCACTTATCCATTTACTCCTTTAGTCAGCATTTATGGAGCTCTTAATTTGTGCTTGGTGTTGAGTATAAAAAAGTAATTAAGACTGTCCCTGCTTTCAAGGAGTTCACAGTGTAGTACAACTGACAGACATAAATTAGAAGCAATTCATTCCCCTATTCATTATCAACTTTTTATTGAGTGCCTATGATATAGCTGGTGACATTTTAGGTGCTGGGATTTAGTGATGACATTTTAGGATTTAGAATCTAAATCCCCAGGTAGTTAGATTCTAGTGGGATACATGAGAGAGGGGTCGTCTGAGAATTAGTTCAGGGAAGCAAACTCCCACTTGAGAATGGGTTTATGGGAAGGCTTCCTGAGGAAAAGATGGGAGAACTGATTCTTGAAGAGCCTGGAGTTAGGCAGCTAAGAGAACATATGTGTGATGGTTAATTTTAAGTGCCAACTTGGCTGGGCCATGGTGCCCAGCTATTAGGTCAAAAATTTTTTGAATGTTTCTGTGAGGTTTTTTTTTTTTTTTTTTTTTTGTGGATGAGATTTACATTTAAATGGGTGGACTTTAAATAAAGCAGATTGCCCTCCGCAATGTGAGTGTGCCTCACCCAATCAGTTGAAGGCCTTAATAGACTGACCTCCCTGGAGCAAGAAGGAATTCTGCCAGCATCAGCTTTTGGACTTGAGCTGCAACATCAGCTACTCCTGGGTCTCCAGCCTGCCAGCCCACCCTGCAGAGTTTGGACTTGCCAGCCTCCGTCATCATGTGAGCCCAAATCCTTAAAATAAATCTTAAAATCTCTCTCTCATATACATATACATACACACACACACACACATCCTATTGGTTCTGTTTCTCTGCAGAACCCTAATATGTACGTATTTGAGTCAGATGAGTCTTTTCCTGTTCTCAAGACTTAAGTCCCACCATTGACTTCTTGCTGCTTCACCAAGAAACAGATGCCACCTAACATGATTTCTTTCAGCTCTTTTTATTCATTTCAAAAGTTCCTCTATCTCTACTGGTTCACTCCTCCTGAAAAAGTACTCCCTTTCCTTCCTAAGACTAATCTTTCACATGTGCTCCAGATCCTTCTCAAGCATTCCTTTTGGAGTTTAGTCCAATAATATTCTCCTCTCTCACAGCTGCAATTTCTTCTCTGCTTTCCCTTAAGTTGTATTCAAGACTTCTCATGTTAATGTACATCTATACACATGAATGTTCATGTGTGTACATTCAGGAACATGATCTAATCTCCCAGTGGGCTACATCCAGTGACTTCAGATCCTGTCAGGCCATTTCACAAGAAGGTGAGTGAATGGTAAGTGGCTTTTCATTGCATGAATCAACATGAAGGGTCAAAGTTTGTGCTGGAGAGGACGTGAACTAAGTATGATAACATGAATTTTCTCAGGCCAATCAAGTTATGAACATCCTTGAGTAATGAATATTATCACTTAATAAATGATGATTATTTGCAGATAAACTTTAAACAGGAATAATAATAAGTGGAACCCTTTATGATTATGCACAGAGGAACTAAAGGTAAGAGAACGAAGTAGGGAAAATAAAATGACAAAAGAGAAAGAGGAAGGGAAATCTGGAAACAAAGTGAAGATGTGTGGCAAACGGAAGACTTGGGGGTAGTGAGCTAAGACCTGCACAAAAACACAAAAAGATGATTTCACCTAAGAGTCTGAATGTCATTTTCTTTATAAAATAACATCACTTATAAACAAACTTCAGTGGAATTCTCTGTCTCTCTCAAATCTGTAATGACACATTGCCTGGACAAACCATAGCACTGAACACACACATGCACACACACACAATGCAATGCAGTATGGTTTGAGACTATATTATGCTGTATTATTAGCAGTATAAAATGTCTGACTTCTGATAAACTATGAAATCCCAGATTTCATTTTTCTTGGCCTTATTTTTGTAAAATTACCCTTCATTTAGTGTGAACAACAAAGACTCAGATTCATGTTGAATGCGTGTCATTTTGCGATCTATTGCTCATGAAGAATATTCCTATTTCTATAGAAACAATAGTTTTTATTTTCTTAACATTTCAAAGATTATTTTCTCCTAAAAGCAGTATTTATATAAAGAAAACTGCATAATTGTAACATGTAGAAAAATAACATGAAACTGTATCTATAAAAAATAAACCTGCAGAATAAAGAACTCAACAGTGACATTATAAGTAGGGCAAGGATAAAAGCTTTACAGAGATCAGAATTCTCTCTTGGGTAAAAGGCTTATTAAATTCTAATTAGCTACATATATGTAGTTTGCAAATATAAATGCTAAAAGAGTAGAAACTACACTGCTGGATTTCTCTAAGCTGTGCCAAAGTCTTAGAATCATGCCTTAATTGAATTTCATATCAAAATAGCAGTAGAATAATAAAAGATCCATAACATTGTATGATTCAATCCTAAGATAAAGATTATGTTTATCTTTTGACTTGTTGGTATAAATCCCAAGTTTATAGGTTTATATATATGTTAGTTATTATAGAATGGCATAATAAAATAGCATAATCATATTTTGCACATGTTCCAATTTAATAATTTCTTATTGACCCATATACTTTCTAATTCTGATATATAAAGTCTAAAACAAAATCTTTATATAACAAAATTTTAAATAATTCCCTTAAGGATCACATCCAAATTCTAACATTTTTAAATATGTAACAGTTAAGGAATTCGTTTTAAATAAGTTCTTTTATTTTGCCTGATTTTAAAGCTCAGTTTGTTAAGGT
Organism: Pteropus vampyrus; assembly: GCF_000151845.1. Lineage (NCBI taxonomy): Eukaryota > Metazoa > Chordata > Mammalia > Chiroptera > Pteropodidae > Pteropus > Pteropus vampyrus. Next base: position 15,390,834 of record NW_011888784.1, read on the forward strand.
AAGTCATAGGAAATCCATTTTTAGTTTTTTGAAACTAACACACTTGCCATATCGTAATTCATGCAGCAGAGACGGTGATTCAAAACCTGCCAATGATCGTTAGTATTTAAAATAACATCCAAAATGTCCAGACTTACTTTTCTTAAAAAAATTAATTGACCCAAATAAACTAGAACATGGCCACTATTGTTACTAATTCAAGAGTGTTGTGGGTAAATACTAAGTTATTAAAAAAAAAAAAAAAGGCCACGTTCAACCATTCCTTAACACTGATGTGAAAAGGTCAAATTTGTGGCACTGCCCACATGCCATGGAAGTTTGCTCAGTGTCCTTCCAACAGATGAGATTATTGCCACCAGGGGTTTTTTTTTCTTTTTTTTTTCAGTTATTAACTTAAAAAAAAAACCTAAATTCACATAACAGCAGATGTTGTAAAGGAAACAGCTGATGATGACATCAAAGTATAATATGGTTTTAAATCTCTAGCATTTAAAAATGAACGGTCCTCTTATTCTTAATACATTTCATACTACTTGTCTGGAAGGTCTCTGAGTCCATGTTATTTATATATGTGCCTAACTGATGTTTTATAGTAGATTCAATGGGATGCCTGGAGAACATTCTTTTACATGGAAGATCAGAGTCACAATCACAGTTTGGAACTGTGTTCTCCCACTGTGAATGTGATAAGACGTCCTGCATCGAGCAGAGAGGTTACGAGTGAACACTCCGGCACAGCGGCTCTGACAATCTGTAACAACTTGCACAGTCTGTCTCTGGGATCAAAGGAGAGAGGTCAGGGACATGTGTCCTCACACAGAAAATTTTCAAAACTCTTTCTCTGAAACATGTACATTGGGGATTATGGTGGGAAGCCTATGTACTTAGTTTAGCTTCATTGTCCATTAGGAAATTTTAAAAAACATTTGTCAGACTTTCTACCATTTTAAATCCACTGAAAACTGGCTTCATAACTTCTGAATTGCTTATATCAAAATCCCCAAATCCAGGCTTCATATTATTTAACAATTTAACAAAACCTGACACTTTTTTTCTTTTTTTTTGCCTTCTTATAGATTTTTTCCTCTCTTGTCTTCTATGCCACTCCTCTCTCCTGGTTTCCCTCTTCTTTTTCCAGCAATCCCTTCTCAGTCTCTTCCTCAGCAAGTTCCTCAAAGATGAACTGTCTCTTAGTCCTTGCTTTACTCTTTCCTGTTCTCCCTTGGTAATCTTATCCATTCTTCTGCCCAACCCAGATCTTTCTCCTGATCTCTAGATTTGTATGTCCACTCACCCACTGAACACTTTCATGAGTATAGTTTATTAATAATCTCACAGCCATGGAGTGCTTGCTCTGTGCCAGGCATTGGGCCAAAAGCGCAAAAGGTTTGAACCTACCACACAGTCAATGCCTCAGAGAGAATTCATAGCATTTCTCCCCTCTCTTCAAACCTGCTCTGCAATGGAGGCGTCACCTCCTCTAGATAGCTACAGGGGGTCAAATGGTGGCCCCCAAAATATATATTTACCCAGAACCTGTGAATGTAATGTTATTTGCAAAAAGGGTCTTCGTAGATATAATTAAGTTAAAGATCTTAAGATAAGATCATCCTTAAATCCAATGACTATGCTCTTGTAAGAGACAGAAGACAGCTACACAGAGAAGGCCGTATGAAGATGGAGGCAGATTGGAGTTACGTGGCCACAGGCCAAGGATGCCTGGAGACACCAGAAGCTAGAAGAGGCAAGGAAGGATCTGCCTCTGGAGCCGCCAGAGAGTGGCTCCACTGGGGCTTTGAGTTTGGATTTCCAGCCTCCAGAACTCAAGAATGGGAGAATAAATTTGTTGTTTTAAGCCATGAGGTTTGCTACAGCAGCCCTAGGAAACCGATACAGTACCCTTTCTTAATTTCCCCCAGCCCAGGTGCCCCAATTCTGTATTTAAGCCGATTCATAATTGTGTTTATTATCCCTGTTCACTATTAGACTACTACTCCTTGAAAGCAGAACTCGGAATTTTTTCTCTCTCCCTAATACCTAATACTTGGCACAAGCAGATATGCTGAAAGAATGAAACAAAGTAGTTGTGTTTGTTTGAACAGTTAGTATAGAAACAGCATAAATCTACAGACAATAAAGATAGATCTTCAAGTAGTCTTGCTTAGTAGTGTCATATTCAGCATAATATTTTAAAATCTATTCCTTACACAAAAATATTTATCGTTTACGCTGATTTTTAAAAGTAAACTCTAGCCACCTTAGGATTTCAAACTGCACTACCACTGTTAGATTAAAATGTGGTATTGATCTTCCTGTGCTGAGGGAATTGTCTCAAAATATCTTTGAGATCTTTATGCTGGCTCAAAAATATAATTGAAAAATACTAGAAAACAATAGAAAACAATGTTGACCAATTAACTAAGCATGTTAAAAGTTTTAGGGGAAACTTGAAACATTAACAGATTCAGAAATGAGAGCTGTAGAAATGAAAAATGAAGGAAAGCATAAGAAAAATCATGCTTTTAAACATCATGTTTTTAAATATTAAATTTAACAAATCTTTAAAAAGCTCTTTTAAGTCATTTAAATTATTTTATCAAAGTTCTTATTAAATGTTTATTTTAATTTGTATTAATTATTAAAATACATATTTGTGTATTAAAATAAAATGCTTAGCTAAGTCATTTTGAGGGAAAAACACAGCAAAGGAGTATGTGGAGTTATTCATATAAGGAACAGGGAATACAAATACATTTCCTTAAGGCAGGCTACCTAAATATACCATTCATAATTACATGTGTTTTGTTTTGAAGACACAAAGCGTCTTGCTTGGCAAATCTCTATTCTTTATCTTAGATCTACAGCTGGCAGCCACCATACACACACACATTCACACACTACTCTAATTAACCCTGTTTGTGGAGGTCGGTGCGTTTATGACACAACTAAAACAGCAACAGAAGGAGACACAGATACACTTAGTAGTCTTAGTTATTTGCATATAAAATGATCCAATTAAGAGGCTTGGTGTGTATTTGGACAAATGAGTATAAAGCAGCTTAAAAAACATAATCCACTTCAATCTAAAATTTTACTGAAAGACGGATGGGAGACAATAGGCATAATTTCTAACATAATCTGTGTATTTCTAAAAATATACAAATGCATTATCTCTCCACAGTGAAAGGGATTTTACATTTAATTTTTTTTCTAGGAAAGTTTTTTTCTCTCCAATAATAAATAATATGATATTTACAGCTAAAGCTAGACTTTTCGAAAATCCTTTAAAAGAGTAGGGTGAATGAGCAGAGGAGGAGGGTTGAATTACCAGAGTTGGGAGGGGTGGCAGGGCAGCTTTCTTAACAGAGCATATTTTCATGAGAAGGTCTTTATGAAGAAAGAATAAGCCAAAAAATACTCATAAGATATAAACCCTATAAAGTCTCCTACATTAGTTTCAACAATTCAGCAAAGAGTGGTTCACCTAAAACAACAGATATTTATTCTATCAAAGTTCAAGAGGTCTAAAGTCCATAATCAAAGTGTCAGCAAGGTTTGCTCCTTGTGGAATCTCTGGGGAGAAAAATTGTATATGCCTCTCACTTAGCAAAGATGTTCACTGGCAACTCTTGGTGCTCCTTGGTTTGTGTGGTAGCATAACTACAATCTCTGCCTCTTTCACAGGGCCTTCTTCCCTGGGTGTCTCTCTACATGACTTTCTTATGAGGATACCATGCCTATCCTAATTCAGTGTGACCTAATCTTAACTATTACATCTGCAAAGGTGCTATTGCCAATTAAGGTCATATTCTGAGGTTCCAGGTAGACATGCATTATAGGGGAGGCTATTCAATCTAGTACAACCCCTCAATCTCTGGAGTTCTTAAACCTCATATTGTATCTTGTGAGATAAATGCCCCACAGTCACAATTGTTTGGGATACATTTTCTTAATTTGTAATATGTTCAAAAGCACAAGACCTCATCCCATTAATTTTTCCTGCAGTTAACCAAAACGTTGGGGGAAGATCTTCAAGGATAGCACAGAATTTTCCGTGCACTCTCTAATGGGTGATTGTCATGGTAACTATTCCCTATACTGGTGGTCCTAGAACTGTAATGTGCTTCACGTCACCTGGAGGCTTGTTAAAATACAGATTTGCTGGGCCTCGCCCTGGCAGTTAGACATTTGTCTTTCTAACAAGTCCCTGGTGATCCTGATTGCTCAGGGACTGCACTTTGAGATTCACCTCTATTACTTTCAGGAAGGAAGTCTTTCCCCTCGTTCCCTAGCTCCCTCCTTCTACAGTTATTATTAAAGGTGAAGAGAAGTAGAAAGTAATAGTGATGAAAGAAAGAAATGAATAATAATATATTTATTATTAACTTCTGATTGATGAAGAATTCTAAGAATAGAATGAAGTAACTGATTATATCAACCTTTGGCTACCTTGGGGCTCCCGAAGAACTAGAATTTATATTTAAAAAATAGGAAAAGTTTTTTTTTTAATTTTCTGAATGTAGCTTAGTGTCTCTAAATTTTGGTGGACTTAAAGCAACTTCAGTGAAGAGTAATAAAAATGGTGAAACTGTACGTGGTTTACTTTCTTTTATTCAGATAGAGGTGTTGTGTGTTATGTGTTAAACTTTTAGCAAAATTATTATGATAGTTTTTATTTTAAGAAACAGTTTTTGAATAAATGAATGTCCTGCAGCAGTTGAGCAATAGTTAACAGCTCCAAACTGGTTTTATAGAAAACACCATAAATATAGCCACATAACTTTACCATAGGCTCAACATTTGGAAAAAAAGGTAGTGATAGTAACGTCCGAAAATACTAATAATGATAATTTGGAGAATAGAAAGAAAAAACACATATAATTGTTTAACTTTTAAATTTGCTATAATTGAATAGTTGTTGCAATACAGCAGTCTCCATTTTTCTCTGCATAAATACACGTAGACAAAAATAGTTGCAAAAATGAAACTAAATCAATAAAAAAATCACAGTATGCAAAAACTGCCAATATAAGAAAGTTATAAATCAGGATATTGCTATAAACATATATTTATAAACTTTAACAATAAGCATATGCAGCAAAATTTTAATATTTTTCTATTGGTTATGAGGTAAAAAAGAATGGATTATTTCTTATACAGTTAAATATTTGATTTGTGAAGAAACCAAAGCATTTCCAGACGTTAATAGCATTGTAAGAAAGTCATTACTCTGGCAGACTCAACTATCATGTTGGGAAGGCAGCAATATCAAATATATAATTTTAAAGGAAAAACAGGTTCCTTTGGCAGTACTTCAAAATTGTAAAGAATAGAATCATTTAGCATATATGTATTTTAAAATACTTGTAAATACATCCTTAGAGGGCAATGGTTTCAGTTCTGAGTACTTCTGTAAAGTTCTTAAGGACACCAATGACAGTATTTCAAATTTCATCTCAATTTTTTAAAGGATATTAAGAACATAGAATATTCTTAGGGAAACCTATTTCTTCTTTGAAAGTGATGCTAAAATCTGTTCTTGTCATTGGCATGTTTGCTCTATTATGTGTTTACAAAAGTACTGCTACATCTTGAAGGATGAAAAATATTTTTTTGTCTTCTATTCTCTTCATTATCAAATGACATATCTTATAACTATCAAATTCATTGTGTAGATTATAATTAGTATTCAATGCAAATAGGTCAAAATTGAAAATACAGAACTTAAAATGTTAAACCAAATCATTTTAAATATTTTCGTTCACTGTCAATGTTTAAAAAGGATACTGTCAAGAAATATTATTCAAAGTTTAAAAATGCTGTAGATTCTCAATGACTACCATGAAAAAGTAAGATGTATAATATATTCAGGATGTTCAGTGGAATCAAGACTCAGCTCAAAGAACTTATGATAACACGTGCATTTACTTTAAAAGGAATTCTAAGTAGCAAATATCTTCATGGTCTTAGAATTTACTATATCTTTCTCATTATTATATTCATGTTAAATAATATAATGTTTGCTTTGGAATTGTGCTTGTTCAATCATTCAACAAATATTTAGCCATGTTCTTGGCATTGTGTTATATATTGTGGACATAAGAAAAATCAAGATATAACCCTGTATTCAAGGAGTTGCTTGTCTCCTAAAGAAGATCTATCTAAAGCAAAAACCATTGCAGTGTGTTAAATTCTATAACATAAGTACACAGAGCACTAAAGTGAAAAGAGGTACCTAAACAAAAAGGGATGATTAGGGAACGTTTACAGGAAGAGGTCACTTAAAACCTCAGTCCAGAAAGATAAATAGGCAAAGTGCAACTGGGCGAGGAAGGAAGGCATTCTAAATAAAGGGAAATATCTACCTGAGGGGTTATGAATGAAAAAAAAGAAAAGAAGCAGGGTAAAATGAAAGAATCTCTGTCGGTTTATTAAGGTGAGCATGATCTAGTGCATGATTATAATAATTATGAAAAGTAATATGTCCAAGCACTGTATAATTTGTACTTTTTTGCACATATTTTGTGGTTCAGTGCATGTAATGACAAAGGAGATGCAGCATCAGTCCCAGGTTATTAAGGAAGAAATGGATGGCAAAGACTGACGACCTCTAGAAAGTGGCTCTCCCTTCTTCTGATTTCAGAAGGAAGTAGAGTAAGAAAAAATGAAGATGAAATCTTTATTTTCTGTTTAAATTTGACATAGTCAACATCAGATTTAAAGGTCTTCATTTACATGAGCCTGAATAGATGAATGAGGTGATAAATACACCGAAGAGGAAACGGGCCAGTTCTTTCCTTTTGCATCTCCTGTCCAGGAAACCAACTAATATTATTTGTAGTATTAGACATGACATTTAGTTTTTATCCCATATTTACAAAATGTGAATAAAACACTGCATTATAAATGCATTAAGTACAGTTTTCAAGTTTCAATTAAAAAATAAAAGATTGCATGCATTTAATTTTCATTTGGTATTTCTGGAATACATTAATTTTCTTTTTTCTTTTTTCACTTATCCACAGAACTTGATTCAATTGCCTGCACTGGTTATACTGCAATATAGGAAGGCAATTAAACAACTGTGAGTTTGGAATTTTAAGTAACTTTGAAACAATTAGTTCATTTCCTTTTAGAACCATTTCTAATTACTTTTTAATAATTTGCCCTAATTATCTTTACTTTCTCTTCATTCTCTGCCTTCCTAGAGTCATCTAGGGAAATTAGTCTCTATAGTTGTCATGTATATAGTATTCTTACAAGAACTTCAAGCTATCAAATGTTTTAAATTAAATCTCACCATACAGCTTGCTTCTACAGGTGACACTGTTGCCATGTTCCAATGGGTAGTACTCTTAGTAGCCAGCATTAAGGATGGCCATGTGTAACAAACACATGCGGTTTGTCGTGGTCAAAGTCTGTGAATGACCTTCATTAATGGCCTTACTGTGGGTACCCCTCTGACCTCATCTTTCCCTCAGCTCCAGCTACCCAGTTTCCTGTTCCTCAATAATGACATATACATTTCAGTTTCAGAATCTCTGTCATTTCTGTTCCTTCTGCTTCCTCTAAATGTTTGTATGGCTTGGTCCCCAATTTCATTTAGGTCCCTGCTCAAATATCACCTTATTACAGAGAGGCCTTTCTTGACCACCCTGTGTAAAATATGTCTGTTCCCTGCAGGCTCTAACCACTTTCTCTTCTCTTACCCTGTTTTACTTTTCACACTCATCGCATGATATATTATACATTTCTTTCTTATCAAGTAATTTACTTACTTACTTATCATTTTTCTCCCTTTATTAGAATGTATGCTCCATAAGAACAAGGACTTTTGTTCATTCTTCCCAGCATCTAGAATAGTGTCTGCTACATAGTAAATACTTGGTAAATATTTATTAAGTGAATCAAAAATAAGCAAACTAAAACTAACAACTGAGCCTATGATGACACATTGGTCTATAACTTAAAGCCTTTTTTGGTGTTTGTTAATACAATGGTTGATTCTAATACACTAGCATCCTAAAATGAGGTGTTTATTAAATGTATCTTCAAAAGATCAATGGCCATGTTGGAAATCTGTTCACATAGACTATGAAAAGTAATGACTGAAAAATATGATTTATATTGATTCCTGAAGAAAATTTAAACATAAAGAAAAGTATGAGAATAATATTAGGCAGGATGGCTAAGGAGGGACATTATAAAGGAGGCAGCATTTAAACTGAAGGCTGAGATGCAGCCAAAAAGAGAGTAGTATTGATGACATATAGCCAAGACAAAGAAACCAACATGAGATAAGATTCTGAATGAGAAAAGAGTCTTTGTAAATTCAAAGATATAAAAGGCTAATTGAATGGAATGAGAGCCAACTGCCACAAGGTAACTAACTTGTCGAAGAAACAGACCAAGATCACATTATTGTGGCTCTTGTACATCACTGACCTATATTTGCACTGCATACTAAGAACAATGGGAGGCCACTAAAAAGTTTTAAACTTAGAAGAGTGATACAATGTGATTTATGTTTATAAATGGTATTCTGGATTTCCAGGTCCATACCACATTCTTTTCCTATTCCTCCTGCTTAAAATCCTAGACATTATACACAAAACAAACATAAGAAGACTCTGACATAAGAAACATAAGAAACTGGAGAGAAAAAGACAGACTGGCTAGGGACCTTCAAGCCTGAGGAACAATACAACAGTGAGTTCTTAGGGTTTTCTTTTTGCCTCAAATAACCCATATTGGGCACTGGAGAATAACAACCTGGAAATGCCAATAAACACAGACAAAAAAAAGCTCCTATAAAAGTAAAATGAGAAAAGTATTTTGGCTGCTGTGTGAAGAGTGCATCAGTTGAGTAGTAGGACCAGTGCAGAAGATGCTACTACACTTCAGGGAAGAAATGTTGGTGCCTTGGATTTGAGTGAATGACTGTGCAGAGGTGAACACCTGTGGAGTATAGTTTGGAGGCAGAACCACTTGACTTGCTGTTGGTTCAGACATGGGCAGGATGGAAGTTAGGCATGGGAGAGCCTGAAAATGAATGGCTCACAAACTCTAAGAGTTTGAGTGAGAAATGGTCAATTGCTGTGAAATAAGACAGGAAAGCTAAAACAAAACTTTTTTGTTCTGAGGGTTGACAGGATAGATCCATCAAGACAGCATGAATAGAGTCCAGTCTAGTCTCAGTGATGATGAAAATAATGTCAGACCAGGCTCAACAGATGGCCTTATATTTCACAGCAAAGGAAATGAAAGATCCATTGCAGTGTGGATTAAAAGAAATTTCAGTTAATGTGGGACTAAAAGCAGTGCCCAAGGAGCGGCTCTATTGAACAACACAAAATACAAGTGAAGTCAGCAAAGTAAGCTGTACAATGAACTGAAGAGCCATAGAAACAAATGTGGTGATCAGGAAAAGTGTGTAGAAAACATAATATAGTTAGAAAATAGAATGCTTTCTTTTAGAGGGTTGCAAATATTTTTGATTGGGAATGATACATTCAAAGCTATACTGGCATTTACTGCATCATGAAAGTAATAAAAGAAAACTGAAGATCTCTGATTGACAATACAATGAAAGAACTTAAAGAGCTGAAATAATTTGATATCTTAATGACTTTTAGGTAAATACAACCAGAACAAAACCAGCTAGTTCTTATTCTTTTAACAATATGATGAATTTAGATTATATATTAAAATGTATATGGATCTCAAATGGAAATTCTTAGACTTAAAGGGCACCTAAAAATTTAACTAGATAATTTTGGAAAATGTATTTAAAAATATGTTCAATACAATGTAAATATATATATATGCCTTATTGTTAAAATGTACAGCTGAAACTTACCAGATTTCATTAACCAATGTCACCATAAAAAATAATTTAAAAATTAAGTAAAATAAAAAATAAAAATTAATAAGAATATGTTCATACACCTGCTTTCTACCTTGATATGATGTAAATACTAATTTGATATCTGGACTCTTTTCTGATAATCCAGCATCGTATTGTTACTTTCTTGGTAAACAAGAAAGATCCAGTTGGCGTTGTGTTTAGATCTCCAAACCATAAAACAATAAAGCAACCAACCAACCCCACGTACCTTTTAATGGCCACAGCAGTACTCTTTGCTCATGTGTCTCTTGGAAAAGAGTACATTTAGGGGAAATGCTGACTGAAGAATTTCTGAGAAAACTCTACCCTCGCCCTGCCTATTCATGTGACCTTCTAGTTTATAATAATATTGAAAGGCAGCAGGTCCTTTTTTTTGTAATTGTAGATAATTACCCTAAAACAGCTAAGGTGGCATACTAAAATAACAGAAAAAAAAAAAGGATACTAGTACAAGCTTTCTGGAGGACATTTTAAGATTTGAAGGCAGAGAGGGTGAACCATTTCTTTAATATAACATTCTGAACCATTTCATTAATAACATACCAAAGGTGTAAAATATAACATCTGAAATAAGATAATACTTACTCTAAGTTATTTTTTAAAGGCCAAAGTTCATTAAGACAAATTCATTCATTCAGTCAGTTTCAAAGTTTGATTTATCTGCCAAATATACCAATCACCAGATCAGGTTCAAAGTTACTTTTTAGGAGACCCCTTTTAAGAACTAACTTTCCAAGTAACTACAATCATTATCATTAGTGATAAAGTCAGTAGTTGCCACAGATAATGAAGAATCTTATCTAATCTGTCTCTAAAATAATGTTCAGAGAAGCAAATACAAAAAAAAAAAAACAGCAAAAGACAAGGAAATAAATTATAATGAAAGTAAACAGGAAAAGAAACAAAAATACCTGAAATTAACAGAATGGCAAGTTGATGCACAGAGCAATTTACAAATTATTAAAAACTGACAAACGTGTGAGATGACAGCCTAATGTTAATGTGTGTGTGTGTGTGTGTGTGTGTGTGTGTGTGTGTGTGTGTATATATATATATATATATATATATATGAAGTGACAGAAACTAAGAAGTAAGGTACATTGTGACAGGTTCTAGGACAGAGTGAGGTGCTGGGTACTGAAGAGCCCAAGGGGGCATCTCACTAACTTTGGGGTAAGGGGAATTTCCACAAAGGAAAAAGTGACTGAGTTGGGCATAAATTATAAGTAGGGTGCATCTACTAGACAGAGCAACATAAACTGCACTGGTAATCCAGGTTCCTATAACATTGGGATAAAGGGAGTTAGGAAAGTACATGGTTAGGAAAGGGTCCAGATTCTAAAAGGCTCTGTGAGCTAGACTGAAGCTTTTTAATGTTATTCTGTAAACCAAGGGGGATTCTTCTATGGTTGGATTTAGGGAAGATACTGATATAAGATTTATGCACTAAAGAAATCCCTCTGGCTCTACTGTGGACAGATCATAGAAGGGCAGGAGGTCAGTAAGAGACTAGCACTTTTACGAGAGAAGTGACCAGGCTCTGGTAACTATCTAGGTAGTGGGAGCAGTGAGAGGAACAGTTTGAAGAATCATCAGGAGGCAAGTCTACAAGAAGTGAGAGGGAGGGACTAGAGATAACATTTGTTTCTAGCTTGGAAGGGATCTGTTAGAAGGTGGTACTCCTGCTAAGATGGGAATAAGGAGAGGAAACATCACAGTATAAGATTGCTGAAGAATCATTAGTATAATTGTTCTACAGATTTGATAGGAATCATAGTTTCAGACATAAAATTTTAAGTGGGCCAGATACTTTCAAACTTGCTTCCTGTTTCTCCTCCAAGGCACAATGGTTTTGATAGACCAGGCATTTATTTCAAAAACAAAGGGACAATTACAATGCCATTATGCAGTCCTCCCTGTTAGTGATATTAGAATACCTCTATTAATGTCTAAAGGTACTTTTGCTCAGGGACCAGTTTAAGATTTTAAAGAACCAGGAGGCAGAGCCAGTTAGTTATTAGCAGTTTTGACTCCTGGGTTGTGACACTTAGGAGACTAACCCAGGCCTACCAGGGATCTTGGTGTCAGGAAGAAGTATGCACAGATATGAACAAATGATGTATATTTCCTTAAACTCCCTGGAATCAAAGCACATGGTTTTATTTCCTTTTTAATCACTTGATACCTTCCTTTTAATACTTTAGCTTTAACGCTGAAAGAAATGCTTCAATTATAAATTGCTCTGCATAATGTTAATTATCACTGTCTTCATATTAGATTGTTTCTACTGGAAAAAAAAAAAGGAAAAGAAAATAATTCAGCTCAAGAGAGACAGAGCCTCCCTCTTTGGACTGACTGGTGACCCTGATCTGGCTCTGGTTCCCTGTCTGGGAGCTCTTCTAACCTGCATGAATAACGAAAGTGCATGAACCCAAGCAGATCGCAGGTAGACGGGGCACAACTTCAGGCAGGGGAGGCTATCTCCTTCTCAATTAAACATCCATTTGCTAAATTCCGTGCAGAGAAATGCACCTAAGGAAGAATGGAAGAAGAGGAGGTCCTTCTTTAAAAGGGAAAAATCAGTCTCCACGGAATTATAACCCCAAGGATAAACCCCTCAGGCCTCAAGGAAACAGGAAGTAAAAGGCTGCCTTGATTTTCAAAAGTATTTACTCTTTAATCATTAAAATTTAGCTACATTTGTATGATACTCTTTTAATCTTTCATTAAATCTTGTTTAGTTTCATTTCTTTTAGATTTTTCTCAAAACCATCCAAGAAAGGTTCTGGCTGCGTTAACACTTAGTTTGGTTGCTGTGATTACAATATGTCTGATATATGTAGGCACATATTGTACCTAGAATAGATTCAAACTTATATTCTTACAACCAAGGCATAACAGTCTTCTTTTGAACAATCTATTCCAACTTTCGTCATCTGAGCTCAAACCTACGTTTTTTTTTTAGAAGTGATTTTCAAATGCTGAGTTTGTCTTTCTATATCTATAAAGAACACAGTTCACGTAAGCAGAAATGGTTTGTTTTCTGATGAAGAAAAAGTGAAAACAGCTCATTCAAGGCAAACAGTAAGGTACATTTCTAAGAACCCAATGTAGTTTGAAAAATAATAATGGGTGTCTTTCATAAACTTGTCTGCATCAAGGCAGCCTGTAATTTTCATTGAGTCATGCCTTATGCATGCAAGTCAGCACACAGAGTAATTCTTGCCTTGTAAGACTTCTCCCAGGACATCTTGTGGTGACACTTACAATAGAGTAATTCCTTGGCTGGTTGCAGCTCAGAGCGAAATCCATAGCGAGATCAATTTTTGCTGCTTATAACTCCTTGACAGAGGCACAGGGAAAGTAAAGGCAAGAGGATGACAGGTTGACTGAGGCTCCCTGACATAGCTAGAAATTTAATAATTTAAAAATTGTCATTAGAAGATAAAAATAGGTTCTCTATGCTTTTGAAATATATATATATTCCTTTTGCTGGTGAGTGACAGTGCCTGATGATCAAATTTACAAAAGGCGGAATATAATTTCTCTCAAAATATTATCAAAATCTCCAATCTTTGTGAAAATTGTCTATATTTATAGCAAATCTCCAACATATAGTAATTTATGTTATAATTATTCCCTCTATATAATTTTAGATAATATAATAATAACTGGTTTGTAATCATATGAAATTACAACAAAATAAGAGCAGGTAATTACTAGGTAGCTTCCTCTCCCCCATGATCCTTTCATAAATGGCACATTTTACCCACAAAAAGTCACTTCAACTTTCTTGAAAGGTTTAGTGCTGACTTGATGTTTATGAAATAATGTTGGATACATTGATTATGTTTCGGATTTTGAATTTCTCAGAGAATGGAGCTTATGTAACTAATTTGTTGTTGGCTTACTTATTAGCATAGAGTTAGTCAAGCAGGAAGTCATGCCTGATCCTTGGTAATCTCAATTAATCTTTGAGTCTCTGCTCCTCACCTATTAAGGAAGTATGATTAATTCGAAGTTACAAAACTAAGCTAACTAGTAATGTTTATTGAAATCTTAACCGATTCTTATCTAATAGAATGTGAGATGGGTAAAAAAGCTTACTTACAACATCTCAGAATGTAAAAATGGTGGATATTCCCTGATTTATTAATATAGGGTGTTTCAGGACTGAGGCACAATGCTGGATGGAATGAACCATGAGTGGTTTAGAGTCCACATAGCTATTGGACTAACTGGGCTCAGTTTACAGGACAAATCTCCATGTAAATTAAATACAGGACAAATAACTGTGTAAATTAGTAAATATCCCTGATCCACGTTGCCAAGTGAACACAAGTCTTTACTCAGGATGAACTGAAATTCATGCCTTTGGTTAGACAGGGGCCAGAAAGAGGTAGCATGTGAACATAAGAAGAAATTTCTTACCACTAGGGGAGGGGAGACCCATGTTTTTCGTATCATGGGTAAATAAAATCATTTTTGAAGCATTTGGGCATTTCTTCTGTGCATGTGACCAATTTACAGGAAAGCTGTATTAAAAAAATATTTCTACATTATGTAGTACAGAGCTGAGCAACTGTAGATTCTTAATTAATGATCTCTGAATAAATGCACTGCACAATGTGCTTTAAGAAAGCTACACATGCTTGGCACCTAGTGTTTTGCTGAAAATGATGACACAAAAGAAACAGACCTCATAAACAATAGTTCCTACCATCTGCTCTGAGAAACCAATAAAATTATTTTCTGTCTTACTATACAAAAGAGGAAACTGAATTGAACAGCTGTACTAAGCTCTCCCTACTACCACTGATAATAAAAATATTATTAAAACTTAATGTTGTTAAGTGTAATCCAGGAAATCCTAAAGTTGGGCAGAAGTTTGAGTCTACCAGGCAATGGGTAGTTCTGTTATTCAAACCTGCGTATCTGAAAATTTTGTTACACACATTGCTTAAACAAGGAGGGTGGAATAAAGGTACGCGCCAGACCATTTCAATATTTTACATGCTACTGTGAAACCAAATTGCTAGACATATTTTTCTTAAGGTATATATTCTACATTTAAGGATCAACTAATGCATTTTTTGTTGTTGTTAACTATTGTGGTACCTGTTGGAGTTTGTCGCACATTAGAAAATACATAACAAAAATATAACTGAGATGCTAAAAAAGTTTAACAATTTTCTGTGCAGTGAATGTCCTAGTAGGAACAGAAAGTTGGATTCAAAGCATATCTTTGTCCTCCACTGTAACACTGCGCAGTGTTTTTTCCCTTCCACCCCAAAGGGGCTTGATTAATTGGGACTTCCAGACCGTACACCCATTGGCGAGTCAGACTGCAGGGGTTTTCATGTCACTGTCATTTCTTCTACTGCCAATCAGATCCCCTATTCTGACTGGCTGCCTTGATGCATACTTAACTATGTCCCCTTTCCATTAGCCCTCGACAAGCTCTACTGTACATCTGGTAACTTGCCAAGGACTTAACTAGCCCTGTCCTGTGACAGGATTCTGCACCTGTGCCTCCTGCACTCCTTTTGTAGGGAATAGCTGCTGGACAAGGAGCTATTGACTATCCTTGAACTATCCTGGCCACCTGCCAGAATCATAGATTTCAACACGACCACATTTTCCTGAGGCTGCATCTGATGTCTGGATAACCCAGTCAGAGGTAACCAAGTGCTTCTGACACTATCCTAAAGGCATTGGGTATTTATTGGCCAGTGATTTTTACCCATTACAAGTCTCCATGCTTCTTCCTCAACATTGAAGACCCAGAACTCTTTCTGCCTTAGTAGAGTCAGAGTAATTACCATGGCAATCACACACAACAAGATACTTCCTCATGAATGCATAGGCAGACACCTAAAACTTCCTTAAATAGGTTTTAAAGATGCTATAAAAAATGGTCATCAATTTCCCAAATAAAATGTCGTTAATGTACTTATAAATGTATATATCCTCTAATTTAATATTCTGATATATCAACTAAGCTTTTGAACTCTCCATAAAATGTTTACAAGTATATGGAAAATTTCATCAAGACTGCATTCCTTGACTTTCTTCTCCAGTTCTGTTTTAAGATCAAATATGATTCTATTCGGTTAGTTGAACGTTGTATAACCTCCTTTCAATGGACAGTGCCCTTTGAAACAGGACCTTCTTAATATTACTCAATTATGTCAATAGGTTTCCAGTATAGCAAGAGTTTCTATTGTCATATAAAAAACCATTCTATTTAACCATAGACTTAGGACAGGAAATATATAACACTGTAGTATGCTATGTTATGCACTTTTAAAAAGGTAAACTGGAGTGTAGCATGATTTACGTGGAAAAAAAAAAATCTTGCCCCACCTCTGCTATTTCTTTAACCTAAACATGATGCCACCAATGATGGTTTACCTGTGGTCAATGGCTAGAAAATACTAATCTAGACAGTCTAAGAAAATATTCTCATTTCCTGTTTACATAATTAATATTTTCCTGTACTCACAAAACTAATTGGCCCTTTATGTGAAAGAATCGACCACTTTCACACTTGTCAATCTTTGTAGCCACTGCTTATAATTAACAGCTGGCCTCAAAATTTTGTACAAAAAAAGCCTCCATCCTTCACTTCCTTCCATTGTGATTGTTGTAGCTCAGGCTAATTTTTCTCATCTTTTTGATTTCCCAGGTGTCTACCGGTTTTTCCACAAGGTTGAAGAGCACTTTTAGTGAATCAAGTATTACTTTCCAAGTATTTCTTTGTGTGTGTATGTATGTGCACATGCACAGTATTTGTGTGATGTTTTTTCATTTTGTGGGATATTCTGTTGTCCCCTATTGCTGGTATTTTCTAAGTCCAGTGCACCAATATTATCACTGAATTAATAAACAATCATTCAGGACTTATTAAGTTCCAGACATCATGCCAGGGGCTTTAATATATTCTATTTTACTGTGGCGAGCAGGCAGCTACAGCACTGGGCAAGAGGCACTGCCTTGGTTCTTCTTTTGGATGATTCTGTCATGCTGTTAAACTTCCATAAGAATTAATTACAGGAGCAAATGTGATACTCTACAAAGTAGACAGGAACCTGGGTCAGGACACTTTTTCTAGACAAGAACAAATGTGAGGGGCTAACAATGCTCTGTGGACTTTTGGCTGCTTGTAGACTTTGTGACATTTTATACACACATGGTCTACTGTTTGCTAAAGCTAACTTCCTCAGATTTCTTTATTATCATTACAATTTGGGGGGGCAATTATGTATTACATATATGATGGTTTATGGCTCTGTATTTTTTGTGCTATTCTGGGCCATATATGAGACTTCGCATAGACAAGGAGGCATATTTTTTAAAACTTTAGAATTTGGATTCAGCCTGGGTTTACATATGGCTCCATCTCTTGGTAGCTAATGGCCTTGGGTATACTTGACCATTCTGAATTTCATTTTTATTATCTATAACATGGGGACAATGATAAAGTGGTCTCATAGGGTCTGAGAAGATAATGCATGAAAACTACTTACAACATAAGCAGTCAATAAATATGGTCAATGTAATCAATAAAAAATTTTTATTTTTGTTATGTCAGACATAAGTGATCAAAAGACCACTCTTAACTCTAGGAAACAGACCACAATTTCATAATCAAATTGATATTTTATGAAACTTCATTAAAGAAGAGACAGTTATGAGAAGCAAGAAGAGTTTGCTGAGGAAAAAAATCAGTGCAAACTAGCTTCATTTCTTAATGTCCCTAGATGAGAAGACTAAGTGGATTAAATTAATCTGAATTGCCCAAGGCCTGAGAGAGCCTCTGTAAGCTCCCCAAGGGCAAGAAGAGAACTTTTTTCATCTTTATAGGTTTGCACATATATAAAATCTAAATGGAAATTATTTATAAGTACTAATACAGTCAACAAAGGCATAGCGGATTTAAAATTTTGTCTTTATGAAATAATTGAAAATAGAATTCATAATCAGTAGTTTTATGTAATTGTGGTATATATTATAGGTGGAAAGATGGGTCTATAACAGCGTTTACTAGGATCCAATGAATCTATGTACAAATCAATTTAATAGCCCATAGCAATGAACACAATTCTTTGCATAGATAGGTAATTTTAGAAATTTGAAAACAACATGAGTAATGCTGACAGGAAGATATAGTTTGGAGGATTTCATCTGGAAGGCACTGATGAATGAATCTCTGACTGCAGAGAATGGAACTACTATTTCTGGCAGTTCACATGCTTTCACCTCAACCCTGTCATCATCGGTTCATTTATGGTTGGGGGCTTAGTGGGGTGGCACTGGAAACAACTACCCCAATTAGTAAAAGGAACACACCTGGGAGGGATACAGACCCACAGAAGGGAGATCTAAAGTATTAATAGCTGGAAAAGAGGGGTTAAATTTAACAAAGTGAAATTTTAATTAAATATACCATACAGAATAATATAGGAATAGAAAAATTGTGGAGAATATATGAAGTTATTAGTTGAATATAAGATCTGCATCAATTCATAGTGTGATGTATTTGGGGGGAAAATAAAATTAGATCTTATATACAGAATTCAAAAGCGCTAATTCTATTGTATTCTGTGCTAGTTAAACCATCCAGAGTACTGTGTGGAGCCAGTGTCAGACTGACAAATGGGAAAACATTTTATGGAAAGAATCCAGACTATTGAGTGGGCTTGAAAACATTAGGGGAGTGGTAACCATAAAAACTGAAGATATTGAGTCTGGAGAGAACCTGAGAGGAGGAATGATGTATGAGGTTGAAAAGCCATCATATGAAAAAGCAATAAGTTTCTCTGTGTGGTTCAAGTCCAGAAAAAGGATAAATGTGTAGAAATTACAAGAAGCTATATATATGAAAAATAAAGTTAACTTTAGTGATGGCAGATAATAAAATGAGTTTCATGGAGAAATATTGAATTCCCCATCACTAGATATTGTTAAGGTAAGGCTATAAAGAAAACTCAAGTGTCCACTCAATGGGGTTAAAATTGATGAACTTTTAGATATTTTATAGACCTGAGAATCTACGACTCAGTGAATTTGCTCTCTTTTTTATGAGCATCCTTTATGCTAATAGGTGTGCTCATGTATACTATGGTGACAGCATTCAAAAATGTAAACCTATTCACAAAAATACTAGGGAATATCATAAAGAGAAAATATTAAACTTAAGACAAATTATGCATGATTTTTATTATAATTTTCTTTCAATGGTATCACTGAAAAGATACCATTTGGAAAGAAATTTTACCAAATTATTGCATTAAAATATATTTATATTGGACAGTCTCAAGGGCTAGCTATATCAGATCTCGTAGCAATGCTTGAAGATGCTGCAGCAAAGTAAATATATAGAGAGACATCTAGATATAGATGATATCATTTCTGAAAAATTTACTGAAGCTCTAAGTGGGCTTAAAGAAGCAGACAGAATCAAATACACAATTTTTCATACTACTAAATAATGTTATCTTGGCCTATCATGTTTGTAAGGGCTCAAAGGTCAGCTAATTAAGTTTCTTTGATTCTGGTCTGCAACTTGTTGTTTTCATGAGTACATGATATAAAGAAGAAAAAATGAGGACAATGTGATATGTTTCTCATAATGTGAAATGTAGTCACTTTTTAAAGTGTGAAAACACCAATTTTTAATGAAATGTTGGTGAAAATAGGTGTCAGTAGTTTTTTTAATGGTTGATGACCCTGTGTCCACTTTTCCATTTTTAATTTTTAAAAATGATAGAGGTATGTGAAGTCCCAAAATCTGTTAACACTCATTTAAGTGATAATACCTCCCCACCCTTAATTCTTCATTTTGCACTTTTTACGAAAGAGAAGCAGACTTTCCACAGTCTCTCGACATTTCTTCAGCAATTGAATGAATTAGAAATTTGAATTAAGTAATGATTCACATTATGAACACCTCGGATTCTACCGCTGCCTCAACTGGCAAGTATGTGAAGTGAAACACTTTGGCAATATAGACTGGATTTTGTCAGAAGTGAATTGCTATGTAGGTATTAATCAGTAGGCATAAAATCAAAGAAGCATTCAGTTCAGAAAGAAGAAAAACAGTCCATGAGAGGGAATGGGTCACCACAGTACAGATTCCTGTCTATTTAATTTCTATGAATTCCATGAGATTCATTTCAGAGAGCTGAGAAACTATATCATTTAAGCAATTTGAAATTGGACCACTGTCCTCTATTGTACATTCTCAGTGGTACACTACAATGCTAAAAGTGAATGTAGAATTTTAGACTTGGACGATCAGAAAATACTTTCTGAAATATAAGGTGAAGAAAAGAATAAAAATCAATGGTGGCAAGAAATGGAATAGTTTACTCCACATTCCTCATAAGTTCTCTTCTCCTCCACGCCCTCCAGCCTACAGAAGACACTGTCCACAGGTAGACTGAAGGGGAGGACCGCAGATTTCTGTGTGCTCCTGTGAGACCAGCACTCCTCTCTGCCCCTTCCCCACTGCCACCAGCTTCTCCCTATCCCCCATGCCACAAACTTCCTATAATTTTCTTATTCCTAAGAAGGAGGCATTAATGAGAATTGTTTACCTTTCATCCCTAACTGAATGCCAGGACTAGATCCACCACACCTTGTAGCTTTTCGCTCAGTTACCCCAGAAGTCCATGGCTCCTAAGTCACCCCTCTTCTTCATGACAATTTTCTCCACTTGTTCCTGGACATCTTCCATTCTGATCTTATCTCTTACTACTTATTCAATGAGCCCTAGACCAGCAGTCCCCAAGTTTTTTGGCACCAGGGACCAGCGCTTCAATGAGAATCTAATACCTGATGATCTGAGATGGAGCTGAGGCCATGATGCTAGTGCTGGGAGTGGATTATATACCTACAGATGTCACTAGATTGGTAGACATGGTGATGGGAAAATGAGAATATTCTTGTTGTTTGTATTATTGCAATGAAGTAGAAAGCAAATCACTAACTGGGAGAGAGGAATGGTAAGAAAGTGGAGATTTGAAGAGAAAAGAGCTGGTATTAAACAGCCTTCATACATGGAGCTGAGAATTGACCAGAGAAGAGAAGCAAGATTTATTTCTAGGCAGTGTTGAAAGCCCACCCGTAGTTATAAATATAGAAGGAGAATAAGTGCTTCATCTGCAGATACAGATGAAGCTTCACTCACTCATTCACTGCTCACCCCTTGCTGCGAGGCCCAATTCCTAAAAGGCCATGGACTAGTACCAGTTCCAGGGGGTTAGGGAACTCTGCCCTAGACGCTTCCTTTGTGTCCACCATCAACAAAATCCTCTATATTCTTAACCTCTTTTGTGAATATTCTCATTATGTTCTTGCATTAACTAAAATAATTATCCTTTGAGAACACATCTCTGCACTCTGGGCCCAGTCTTCGAAAAATATTCAGCTTACTTCCTCTTCCAGGCCCTTTTCCTTTCCTCCCTAAAAACAAACAAACAAACGAACAAATCCAACTCCTTTGGAGCTCGTGCCATCAAATTATAGCACCTAACACCTGTCCTGGTACAATTATCTACGGATCTGGTCACTTCCTTCATTTGCTAAAGATTTTAGCTTTGGCTTATTCTCCTTCTATATATATAACAAGTGGGCTTTCAACACTGCCTAGAAAAAAATCTTGCTTCTCTTCTCTGGTCAATTCTCAGCTCCATGTATGAAGGCTGTTTAATACCAGCTCTTTTCTCTTCAAATCTCCACTTTCTTACCATTCCTCTCTCCCAGTTAGTGATTTGCTTTCTACTTCATTGCAATAATACAAACAACAAGAACATTCTCATTTTCCCATCACCATGTCTACCAACCTAGTGACATCTGTAGGTATATAATTCGCTTTCTTTCCCACTATAGTGGATAAATTTTCAGAATTACTACCTCAAGCTGGAGCGTCCACACATCCACAGGTTCCCATCCCTTCTTACCTCAAGGAATTTATTCTTGCAATTATTCCATTTTTCATTAATTTCACTCCTCTATTGGATCATTCCTATTAGCTTACAAAGAAATATACTATATCTCTACCTTAAAAAATATATATCCTTAACCCTATCTCCCCCTCCAGCTACTGTCACATTTCTATGTTCCACTTTGTAGCAGAACCCCAAATTTGCTCTTTCCTTTTCCATTTTCTCTTTAACTCACTGTAATCATACTTTTGTTCCCATCACTCCATTGTAACAGCTCCTAACAGTGTCAGTAAACTTCATGGCCCCAAATCCAATAGTTAAATTTCAGTTTTCATCATTCCCAACCTTTCAGTAGCACTTGACACACTTCCTCACTGCTGAAACACATGCTTCAGTTAAATATCCTATTTTACCATCTTTCTTGGCTTCTCAGGCTCTTCTGCTGGGTGGAGCTCCTGATCATGACATCTAGGTGTTGGACTGTCCAGAAATTCCCTACTCAGCTTCCTTCTCTTCTCTAAGCACACTCACTCAGTAAACTATCTCACCCAGTGCCCCACCTCTAAGTAGCATCTAAAGGCAGGTATTTCTCACATTTATAACTTTGGCCATATATTCTCCAAGAAATCCAGGTTTATATATTCAACTGACCAGGCAATATCACCTGTGGATGACTGATAGGCTGTTCCGATTTATGAGGTTCAAATTTAAACTCTTTATCCTACACTCCCCCCCATACAGAAGCTTTCCTCACAGTTCTTTTGGCTTTTTGTTTTCTTAGTTTACAAAGAACCTTTACTGAACATAATTTCTGTTGGTTAGTCCCTGTTTATTTTTTTAAATTATTAATTAAGACTATTTTTTAGAGCAGTTTTAGGCTCACAGAGAAATTGAGGGGAAGGTATAGAAATTTCCCTTATGTCCCCTGCCCCCACACATGCATAGCCTCCCTCATTATTAAAATCCCCCCACAAGAGTGGCACATTTGTTAAAACTGGCGAATCTACATTGACGCATCATAATCATTCTATAATTTACATTATGATTCACTCTTGGTGTTGTACATTCAATGGGTTTGGACAAATGCAAAATGACATATCCTTATTATAACATCACACAGAGTATTTTTCACAGCCCTAAAAAATTTCCGTGCTCTGCCTATTTATCCTCCCTCCCTCTCCAACTTCTGGCAACCACTGATCTTTTTACTATCTCCATTGTTTTGCTTTTCCAGAATGTCGTATAGTTGGAATCATACAATATGCAGTCTTTTAAGATTGGCTTCTTTTGCTTAGTAATATGCATTTAAGTTTTCTCCATCCACAGTTTCCTCATCTCAGAAAATCACCTAGTTACTCAGGCTTTAAGATGTACTTTACTTTTCTCTTCCTTACATATCCTATGTCCTATCCACCAGCAAATTATGATTTTATATTCAAAACGTATTTAGATTTAACCACTTTTTACCACCTTGTTACACCAACATCTTTCGGTTGAATCTGAAAATAAACTTTTAATTGGTCTCCTTACCTCCACTTTTGGTCTCTTTAACTGAATCCCAGCCCCCATCCTTAACCTAAAATCAATTCTCACATAATAGCCTGAGTAAACTTTTAAAAATATAAATCAGATCATGTCAATCAGCTGCTCCAAATTCTTCAATGGCTTCCCGTAACTTTAGGAAAATATCCAAATGTCTTACCATGGCTGTGAGGTCCCGCCTGAACTTGCTCTTGTTCCTTGCTCCTCCCTTAGTTCCTTTTACTCTTTTTTCCTCATTCACGCTGCTCTGTTGACACAGGTGTTCTGTCAATTTCTTTAAAAATTCAGGTAATTTCCTTGTCTCAAGAACTCTCGCAAATGTAGAACCCTGGTGAATACAGGTGACCCTTGAACAACTGTGTGGGGGTTTGGGGCACCAATGCCAGTGCGGTCGAAAATCGTCGTATAACTTTTGACTCCCCGAAAACTTAATGACAGCTGGTCCTCTGCATCAGCAAGTTCAACCAAGCATAGATGAAAAACAGTATTTTCACATTCCCAACCGCAGATTCCCAACCTGCTAGCTACACTACAGGTCTGAGGTTGGGAATCTGCCACTGGGAATGTAAAATACTGTTTTCCATCCCCGCTTGGTTGAATCCGCAGATTCGAAACCTGTGGATACAAAGGACCAACTCTATTGAAAACATCCGTATACAAGTGGGCTCCCTGCAGTTCACATTCCTGTTGTTCAAAAGTCAAGGGTACTCTTTCCCCACAAATTCAGATGATCTGTTCATACTTTTTATTCAGGTTCCTGCTCTGTGAGGCTTTTCCTTCATCTAAACAGTGAAGTTTAGTTACTCTCCATCCAATTACTTGACTTAAAATTTTTTTTTTTTTTAATCTATCAGTATCTCTGTGGGGTGTGTGTGTGAGTGTGCGTGTCTGTGTTTGTGTGACTTTTACATCTCTTTTCACATGTTTTGTTGTTTGATTTGGTCTTCACTAGAACAAAATTTTGATGACTCCAATAAGATGGTGAGATTGGACTTTATCTGTTTTGTTTACTGTAGTAGTTTCTCAGAATATATTTGATGAATGGGTTATCAAAGACATTTTTCAATATCTGTATTTTAAATGCTGACATCATTTTACTCTATGAAATCGTGCCAGTTACTACAATATGGTCCTTGTAAATATATATTTCTTTGTAAGATTTAAATTGGAGTAGCATGATAAAAAGTCATGACATAAAAAAGCTTAAAACAAAATCAAAGTAATGTTTACTACATTGGTATCATCACTTGACTTCTAAAACTGTGTTGTGTTTGACATAGGTAAAAATTTTTCAAAACTAAATGTTTATGGAAGTAATTTTATGGTGTTTTCAGACAGAAAAAGGATTAACACTTTACAATGCTTTTAAAATCTCATTTGGCTCTCAGCACTAGAGGATATTATGTCTTCCTGTGAAATCTATTTTTCACAGACAACGAGAATGTTAATCTCATTTAATCCAGCCACTATACCTGAGCTGGTTTAGTAGATAGATACTCAAGTTTGTTCTGGATGCAGAAGAGCTTCTGTGCAACAGGAAGACCCTGCCTTTTTAGGAACAATATGCCTAGAGAAATTATTTGATATGCCAAATATGTACAATGACCATAATAAAACCTCAAACTCTTGGTTGTACAATACATCATAAGTCTGACTTATAGTATTAGTGTACATGGATCATAATTCAAAGAATATGAAGTCTTTTTTTTCTAAAATGTTTAGATTTTGCCTAAAAGATCTAGACTGTTCCTATGGATTAAACTAGACTATTAGAACGGGTTATCCTTGGGCCAAATCATCTTGGCTGCTCACAGACCTTCTTTTGTTTAGTTCTAGGCTTTGGGGACACAACCTTAAATATCATTGAAAAATAATACTAGATATCATTTTAAGGAATCTGATAATGCTTATGTTGAAAGAATATTAATAAGATTGCTGTCCATCCACTGTATCTTAGTGTCCAAAGCCCCCAATAAGACTATGTTTCTATATTTTGTACAATGACAATCAGATAAATGATTTCTATTTTCACTGTAGCCAACAGAAAGCTCAGACAGAAATGTTAATTTCAATCATTAGGAAGTATGTAGAATCTTATAGCTTGCATGTTTGTGCTCTGTTCTCTCCTTTTTTCAACTTCTATATTTTTCTGTTCATATTTTAAAAATTCTTTTTATCATATAACATCTGTCAAAATATTTGCGCAATAAAGGAAAAAATAAGTAAAAATATAGTAATTAGATATTCCATTTTCTTGGATATTCTCATTTTTATGCATTATTATTTTCAATAAAAGTAATTTATTAAGTATAAAGTTTAAATAATTTAATATTAATATACAAGATTTTTATAACTTCAAAAATCAGCAATATTTATAAAATTTGTCACTTGATTTAAAATTCATAAAATAGAGTGACTATATTGATGAGGTTCTGACAACATGTAGCAACAATTAATGTTCTAGTGGTAAATGGTCAAAAAATAAATAGAAAAAAACTTTTTGAAGAAGATATAAACTAGATGTCACTCTTTTGTTTGGGGTTTATATATTGTTACTTAATAAATATTAAGACAACACATTACAATTCATGGCATCCTTAAATCCATTTAGTCAGTTGATATCTTTAAAATTCTTGCCCTAAAATAAAAAGAAACATGCTTATGGACAGTGATATAGCTATTGCTAGCAACTAACAAGTCAAAGCTGATGCAGCAAACAATATGACTGCTTCCATAGGCCAAAAGCAACAGTAGCTGTGTTAACAGAAATGAAATACCAAGCATGAGGACAGTGGTAATCATAAGAACTGGGCTATCTGGAAACTCTTATTCCTGACCTTTCATTACATTACTTGAACTCGTAAATGTAGATTGCCTCCAATTTTTCTAAATTAACAAGTCAGTGAACTGCCATTGCCTTCATAGCTCATAAAATTTTCAGTGTGTAGCTAAGATTAGTCATTCTTTTTTCCCAGTCTAACTTTAGGAAACTAGATTCAAATTGAGAAGTCAATCTAGGGTAAAAGACAATAATCCTGTAATTAACTAAGGCAAAAATCAATACCAGTTTTAAGTAAGTAACCAAGTCATTAGATAGAATCCATTTTAGAAAATTTTTATAGGAATTGTAGTGATTTGATTGTAAAAGGATATTCAAAATAACCATACATTGATTTTATTTGGTTTTTATTTCCTGAATTTTGTAGATTCCAATAACATCGTATTTGAAAGTACAATTAATTGCTAGTTGTCTCCCAATATCCTTGTTTCTTTCTTTCACACTAATAGAATTTATGTGGATGCATGGGCGCTTAGCATAAAACTCGGCTTTCCTTAGACCTAAGCATGACCAACTAAGTTCTAATGTGATGTGGGCAGTAGTGCTGTGTGCCACTCTGAATCTTGCCCTTAAAATAATTGTGTGTTCTCCCCTAACTCTCTTCTCCCCTCTTCCAAGCTGGGAGATGGCCAGAACATCTTTAGCCCACAAGTAAGCACCCCATGCCAAGGATGGCAGAATCACCTACCAGCCCAACACAGTTTAGCTACCCCTAGATTGTTACATGAGGAAGAGAAATAAACATCTTAGTTAAGCCACTGTACTTTGGGGTCTCTTTGTTACAGTAGGTAAGTCTGCTTTCTAATTTGGAAAGTTCAATTGGAAAGTGTAATTACTTAACAAGGAAAGAATATATATAGCATGAGAATATATTACTAGAATGTACTATCTTTATCTAAGGCATGATCGAAAGTTAAGTTAAAATTACATTTGCATATATTAATAGAATGGAAAAATAACTTTATAATAAATGAGAGAAAATGTTTAAGACATTAAAATATTTGTAATGAATGATCTGAAATATGTGAAAGTGCTTTGAAAAAAAATGCCTAGAAGGAAATATGCCAAAACCTGAGTTAATCTCTGGAATTAGGATTATAGGTGTTTTTACCTCTAATTTTATAAAAATAGAGCATTTATTATTTGTATAACTTATAAGAAATTATACAAAGAATTTCAATGACTTCTCTGCACAAGTGTTTCTTATATCAACTCATTATGAGTAGAAAAGAGAGTACCCACAATGCAACTGCCACACACATCTTTTAGTGGCATGCACATTGTTAACCACCTAACCAACCAACCAAAGCACCTACTTCTAATTTTTTTTACTTTTGAATTTCTGATGATGTGTAAGTAAATTTAAAAATCTACTGGGGTTAGAACAACCCCATAGTATAACCCGCACGTAGCTAAGGTTTCATGTAGTTCCGATAATATGCACATTTCTATCTAGAAAGACAAAGTCTGCCAGTCAAAGAAGTAATTAAGAATAATTGCTACCAGTCTCTTAAGGAAAGAATGCCATATAGCATTATGATTTAATTGGCTTAAAACCCATATAAAATAGTATAGCTGCCATTCTCAATATTCTTTACATGGAGGGCAGTTACTTCCCCAAATCTTTAAAACTTCCTCTCTTTCTCTCTCTACTCCAACCAAAGCTTTCCTTGAAAAACCAAACCCATAGATATTCTCTTTGGTTCACTTCTTTCTCTCAACTTGTGTTCTTCCTTCTTATTCTTAATTAAAAACTGGACCTCTCTAATGCAAATCATTCAACTTTTCATCACAAGTCCTATCTACCTCATGTCTTTCCCTTACTTCTACAGACCAAAATCCTAAGAAACAAGCTCTAAATGATAGAATATTCTTTTTAGGCATTAATGCTGTTAGTGATTTTTACTTTTTACCTAACCCTCACCTCATTGAATCTCAGGTAATGAATACCTTCATCATTCAACCTTAGCCCTACCAAATTCTCTTTTCCTGGTTCTACTCATTAATCATATTAATCAACATAAATTCATAGCAAAAAGCTTTTCACCCTGTTTAACATCAGTTCAATTGATAATGATCTACAGCATGTTAAGAATGATTCTGAGGTTGCAGCCTTGGTGTAATAGGGTTATAAAATGGCATGAGTGAATTCTGTCATAGCCACAGGCAAGAAAATTTGGTCAAATAGTTTCTATTATTGAGCCAGATATAAGTTTTATTGGGGTTATAAATATTACCAAATCAAATATTCCTAATAGTTTTATGTATATATTTTCTTCAAATTTACTTTTGATTCATAACGTGAAAATCAACAAAATTTTCTCAAATCCTAGTCTTTGCTTTAAACATATCGTCTATGTATTCTTACTTTATACATAGGAAACATATTCAATTTTTAGCTTATAATAAAGTATGGCTATCATCTTATTTGGGTTTCTTTTTCAATTGCCTTTAGAAATCTGTATTACCCATTTACTAAATTAAATAAATAAAAACCCATATGCCAATTTACCCTCTTCTCTGTGCTATAACAATAATATCCCTAATGCTTGTATAAAAGTGTTCAAATATATCAGCACTAAAATGTTCTCTTTTGTTGAACAGCAAATGATATGGGAGGGAAGGAAGAAAGAGGATATAAGTGCTTTTGTTGAGTTTCGGGTACAGAGATAATGTAAGACAGCTAGCTGCTTTTACAATAGCAGAGTGACACGGATAAATGAAAAAACATGCCAGGACAATAAAAGAAAGATATTCTCTTCTTTGCTCCCTTGAAGTCAAACTCTGTACTATGAACTATCAGAACATTTTTTTTTATCACTATACCTGCCTAAATCCATATGACTATTAGGGCAAAATTATGTCCTTTTAAATTTTTGAAATGCTGTTTTTAAACTTTTAAACTAAGCTCCTTCAGGTAAAGAGCTTAGACAAATTCTTACATCTTACTGAAGTTACTAATAACTCAGGATATGAATATCTGATGTATTCTTAACATAATGAAATGTATTTGTGATTTTTCTATTAACTTACTCTTTCTCACTACCATAATAAGTATGACAATCTGCACAGAGAAAATTTGTAATTCTGAGAATAAGAATATGAATACCACAAGAAAAGCTACACTTGAAGGCATTTTTAAGAAAAAGAAGAAATCTAAGAAATTTCTATTACCAGTCATGTGCCTCATAATGACATTTCAGTCACCTATGGACCTCATATACCATGGTGGTCCCATAGATTATAATGGAGCTGAAAAATTCCTATCATCTAGTGGTGTCATAGACACCCTAATGTCACATTGTAGGTTATACCATCAAGATTTGTGTAAGTGAACTCTATGATACTTGTGTAACAATGAAATCCCCTAACAATGCATTTCTCAGAACATATCCCCATTGTTAAGTGGCACATTACTGTATATTGGTATATTAGAATGCAATGCTTATTAAAAATGTAAGACATCATGTGAAGGAAAACTAAGAAGCACATTTACAATATCATACTCCTTACAGAGCAAGTTATAATTCTCAGAAACTTACCTCAAAGCATTTAAATTCTGAAATTTTAGTCACTTCAAATGTGATTAATGGCATTAAAATAAGAAAGAATGGCTGTAGTACAATACACAGAGGAGAGGTCTGTGGTAAAATTAACAATAACTTAGAACTATAATTTCAAATTTAGCACATAGTTGGGGTCCAGTAAAGAGGGTGGCATTGGAAAATGAGGAAAAAATATGCTAAGGCTTTTATGGGAAGGGGAAGAGGAAAGTAGACTAATTTTAGACTTGGATGAAAGATTATAAACTTTAAAAAGTATGTCGTAAATTTATGAGTAATTATTATATTTTAAATAGAATATATAACTTCAGAATCATTAAAAAGTCAAACCAAAATAAATTGTTCAATGTTTTTGTTCAATATTTTTAAAGGTAGAAAAGAGGCATAAAGAAGTTTTAAGAAAGTATAATATATATAAAAATAAATACAAAGAATGAATCCAAATTGTTAACAATTATAATAAATGCGAATAAACAAAATAAGTTATCTGAATTGCTCAGTCTGGGTAAATACCTCTATGTTGCCTACAAGAGCTACGCTCTGCAAAATGGCTAATAAAAGTTTAAAACAAAGGGACTGACAAAGGTAGACCAAAGGAGTGCTAACAAAAAGAAAGCAGTTTGGGCAATATAAATATCAAATCAAATCAAAGGGAAAGAGTTTTAGAGTAAACAAACGGAGTGCATTTCATAGAAAAGAAAGGAGATATGGGGCAATGATAAATGAGATGGTTTATCACAATACTCTTCTTTCAACAACTGACAAATCAAGTAGAGAGAAAAATAATTAAGAGGGTATTTGTATGTCCTGGTTTGCCTGATGGTCCCAGTTTATGACTATTCTTCCTAAACAATTATTAGTAGCATCCCCTTTCTCATGTAAATGTGTTCTAATATGGACATGAATTATTATTTATTAAGGATATAGTAGACTTTTGTAATACGAGTAATAGATTTATTCCTGCCTTCCTCTATCTCTTTCTTGCTTATGTCACCATCAATAACCACTCATTGTTCCTTCTGTCTGCAGCCCTTTTCTCTTGTATCCTTGTATGATTGGCTCCTTTCCCTCATTCAGTTCATAGCTTCATTATCCTCTCCTTAGAGCACTGATCTAAAGTAGCCACTGCCATTACTTGTCTCCCATCACATCATCCCGTTGCATTTCCCTCACAGCACTTATCATCAGCTGATATCCTATGTATGTATGAGTTTGTTTCTTTAGCCCTACCTCCTCCTACTAGGATGTAAGTTCCAGCAGAGAAGGAGCCTTGTCGGCTTTACTTTTTGCTATATTAAAAATTTCTGGTGCCCAAAGGTGCTCAGTTGAAAAAATGTACATATTTTTGCTGTTCAGATTAATCATCATGGGAATAGTTCATATTCAAACTTATGGTTACATATTCAAACCTAATATGATTAGAGCAGTGCTCAAGGGGAAAACTTTAACAGTTCAACATCCACAGAAATGGCTGAAAACCAGACAAAAATCTATACCTAAAAATTTATAAATTCAGACTGTTTACAAGGTGAGGTTCCAGAAGCAAGTACTTCTTATAGGAAATAAACTTTTTTAAATCACTGAAAAAATTAATGTCCTAGCATGATAACAGTTTCAAAAACAGATGAAGAGTAGTAGGGAAAAAATAGCATCATATAAACTATGCACATAACTGTAAGAATCTTAAATATGATATTAGAACATAAAATTCATCTATGTATTAGGAGATCAAATATACTGGTGAAGCAAGCTTTTTCCAGAACTACCAGAATAGTAGAGTTAAGATGGTTAACAGCAGCATATACATTAGACTGAAATAATATTAATAAATTAAAAGAAGAAACTTCTCAATGGTAAAAACAGTAATAATTTCTCGACTGTTGAAAAACTGTTTGCTAAAAAGTAACATCAATTCCTGACATAAACTTTCTGTAACATGATTAGAAGAAACTTCCTATGAAAAATTCTATCCATAAGAAATTAATAGCAAACTTTATATTCACTGACAAAATAGTAAAAATTTTTCCATTACAATCAAGAAAATGTCAAAAATGCCCATTACCATTACTACTATTAGACATTAATCTGGAAATTCTGTCCAAGGCAATTTGGAAGGGGGAGAAAACATCTTTTTAAATGTTTGTTTAGAGAGAACATGGTTGACAAAAAAATCCAAGAGAGTCAACTATAAAACTATTAGAATAAGATCAGAATTTTAAGAATCAATAACTTTATACCAGAAATAACCCAACGAAATGTAAAAGTAAAATAAATTCTTTCAGTAGCACATGAAATATATAAAATACCTGTAAACCAGACAAACATGAAATGTTAAGGACTTCTATGAAGTAGACCTTCAAACTCTTGACAGAAATAAAGGAAGACCAGAGTAAATGGAGAGAGACAAACAATTTTTTTCTGGACACCATTTTGGAAGGATACATTTTGAAAGTATATCCATATTTATTTGTGAATTTGATGCAATCCCAATTAAACGCCCATAATGGGATTTGGGAGGATACATCTCTAGATTATCTGAAGGATAAGATAGCCTAGAATAACTTCAATTTTTGGGGGGAAAAAAAACCCAACTTCCATTTACAGAAGAAAGTTGCCCCATCAGATAGCAATAGTGATGAACTAAAAAAATATAGTGATTAAGATAGTGTAACACTGACTTAAAAATAGACAAACACATTAACGGAATGGAAGATAGTTGAAAAATAGATTCATATACATGTAGAAATTTAATTCATAGAAAGCAGTGGCATTTCAGATGAGTTAAGAAAAATGGACTGTTTCAAGAACTGTTTCAAGAACTGTGAAAAAATGGACTGTTTCAAGAACCACTCAATTCTTCATTAGGACACTACGACATAATGATTCATCATGCGTCAGCAGCCACAGTATCTCCTGGCAACTTGTTAGAAATGCAAATTCTCAGGCCTCACCCCAGATCTCGTGAATCAGACACTATGGGATGGAAGCTCTCAATCTGTTTTTTAATAAGCCCTCCTGAGGACTGTGATGCCTGCTCAAGTTTGGGAACCACTGTTTTATATATATCCTTGATCCAAAATTCCATCTTTCTAAACTGATGTGGAATTAGAACAAAGATCATACAATCACAGAAGAACATGGCACAGTCATCTCTTAAGGTAAGCCTACTTGCGAAAACTGTTTTAGAGGAAAAGATAGTAGTATCACTCCACTTCCAGAAATCTAGAGTTGCAATGAATATAAAGATGTTTGTCCAAGAAAGACAAATTCATTTTTTTTTTTTTTTGGTTTAAAAGGTTAAAATTAAATAACGGGAATGATTTTACAAATTACCAGCATATATTTATGTTTTATTAGGCAACCATTAGAAATCAGAAAGATTCATATATTCCAGTATAAAAATCACTAAAATAAATGAAGCAAAGAAAAAATGTATGTATTTCACAGCCAATTTTATGTTAGAAAATTGTTATGTTGAAATTACAGTTTTCTGTGACACAAATAGCACCCAAACTGGGGAAGAGAGAGGAATTGTTTTTGAAGAAGAGAGAGGAATTATCAGAGTGAAAGAAGACAATTTTACTCTATAAACTTCTGTATTTAAATTTTTATCATGAGAATGCATTTATGTGCTATTTGTATAAGTAAAATACAAAATTCTGGTATTTAGTGGGCAGGAGTCAAAGATGCTTGATGTCTTGCCCACGTGTGTGGGACAGTGTTTCACAACTAAGACTTGTCCTGACATTTCCTGCTTTCAATCACATTGTTTTAAATCTTTCATAGCATTGCAACAGTGAACCTAATTTACTCAGCAGAAATATTGTTATTTTAAAATATTGTTTTAAATGACTGTCACCTAGGTTTCAATAATATAGAGCAATGGTTGAAGACACAGGTATGCTATCAGACTCTCTAGGTTCATATCCCAAATCTTTCACTCTAGTTGTGTGACCTATGACCTTGGGCAATGTACTAAACATCTTTGCACCTCAGTTTTCTTATCTGTAAAATGGGGATTGTTGTGAAGATGAAATAATTTAATATGTATAAAGTACTTAGAACATTGTCTGGCACATGGTAACCACTCTATAAGTGTTAGCAGTTATTGTTAATGCTGAAGGCATATATCTGCAGAAATTACGATTTTATCTTTCATTAAGAAGTATTGTTTCTTTTCTTTTTCCACAAAATGTGTATCTTGGCCCAAGCATAACATGTTTTTCTCAACCCTATATTACTACATATTTTCCTTTCCATATTCCCTTTTGTTTATAAATGACAGTATTTTAGTCCATTCAATTGTAATTCAAAACTTCTTTGTTGTTGTTTACCTTTGTTTTAATAGGCACATATATAAAGGTTGGAAAATATATTCCCTCCCTTCTTTCTTTTAATAATCAAATATTTTTGATCTTCTAATATGTTAGACAATGAGGACACAAGAGCTCAAAAGATGATAGTCCAAATTCCTGTCTACTTAGATAGCTCAAACTAATGCCAAAACTCAAAGTAAAATAAATACACAGCTCAATTTCATATTGAGTACTTAAAACCAAATAAATATTTTGCTCTAATATGAAGAAAAATAGTGAGTCTGTTCATTTACCGCAGTGGTTCTCAAAGCAGGTGATGGCTCCTCTTACTATGCAGTTCTCAGAGGCCAAGGATGCTTGGTGTCCTGTCAAACACTTGCCTTATTTCCTCATAATAAAAGCTGCCCCAAACTTTCCAGATCTTTAAATGTCCGTTGGGACATTCATATCAGTGAAAAACTGTTCTGAACCTATAACCTAAAAAACAAACAAACAAACAAAAACCCACAAAGTAGTTTTTATATAGTTAAAATAGGATTTGAGGGAAGTTTGTACTTTTTTGGGAAATTTACCAAGTCTTGTTTACTAGTCTGGAAAATCCTATCACCAACAACGATGACACTAAATACTATTTGAGTCATCAATACATCTGTATCAACATAGATGTATCACATTCTGTATTTGTAGTTGTCACCTCCATGGTGCAAGCATCTTAATATTTCATTATGTTTTTTATGTAGTGAGATCTGAGCACTTAGATGTCGAAATATATGTTATTTCATTTTAAATTGTTTTCCTTTAATTTCTCCTTCATGTTTCACTTAGAGGATTACCTTTATTTTGTGTATAAATATGGTTGTCTTATCAATGAATTTTATTTCAGGAGAGTATAAAGAATGACAAAATGTATGTTTTAAAGAGGGGCTTGAGTTTGATAGGCTTAAGAATTGGAGTTACTGAGATCAGACATCACAGCAGCCACTTAACTGGGAAAGATGAGGGATGGCTTTCAGTGAGGTTTGTTTTTGCCTGACTCAAGAAACACAAAAAATGAGTAATTTAAAGCCGGAAGCAATTTCAGATTTACCCAGTGTAACTTCTTCATTTAACACATGAAGAAACTGAAAACTAAGGGATATGACAAATGTCAATTGCTAGTTAGTGGCTGGACATGGATCAAAGCCACAAACCAGTGACCACTCTTTGGGTAATCTTTTTAAAACACACACTGTCCTCAGTAATTGAGAAAGGGAATTAGGGTAGGTGAAATGGGGAAAACCAAAAGAGAAAGCAATTAATTCCAAAACTGGCAGTTCTTTCAGAGATTGATTTAGTGATCAGAAATATTTAATCCTTAGCCCTTAAGGTTTGCTTGTAGCCAAGAGGAAAGTGATGAAAGAAGTTTGAGAATAAAAAGATATACAAATAAAATGGAAAAGTCAGTTCTGGAAACACTGACATACACGACCACACTAATTATTTTGCAGTATCTAATACGAGAGTCAATTACCATTATTTTCACTTTCCTTTTAAGTATGGATAGTTAATTACAGAGACAGTTGAGAGAGCCTTCACCTATTGGACACTTTAGATTACAGTAAAGGCCAGGCCATTATCATTGCATAATGCCTGACATGAAACATTTGTTGCTTATAAATGGTTAAAATTTGAGGGGTAGCCCAAAACATCTCTTACCGGAGGTAGCTAAGATTCCACTTTCTGAAGTATGCCAACAAGAATACAAATTTTGGGGGAGAGAGAAAGAAAGGGGTGAAACATGATGATTTTGACCATTGTTGTATCCCCAGTGCTAACATCAATATCGCAACCTAAGAGGGGCTCAAATATTCACGGGGGGAGAGAGGGAAAGAAGGTGGGAGAAAGGAAAGTATTAATCTATTCTTGGCCCTATCCTAATATTCAAAAACTCTTAGAAGAGATAATATTTTTTCCCAGCATTTCTGCATGTATATATTTAACAAATCTTATTGTTCTGGTTGTAATGGCAAGGAAATATTGAACTGATGAGGCTTCCATCTAGTTTGCTTCTTTACCAGTCATAAATTGTTTTGACTCAACAATATCTTATATTTGAAGTCTTTCTCTATAAAATATTTTCTTCAAGCATTATTTAATTAATTCTCCAATAGAATATGTTTTTGAAGTTCCTTCTGTTCATACTTTGTGCTAAGGAAACTGAGTATCAAATGGTTAAGGTCTTAGAAGACTGATAACCACATTTACTGTCTTTAAAATTTATTGTTTTCAAAGCCATTTCAATTGCTCCTGCAGAATCCAAACAAAAATGTCTCAACAAATTGAAGGAACACAGAAAAGCTAGAGCCATGGCTTGTATTTAGAACGACTGTCATCAGATTTTCATCTGTACCATGAGGTGCCTCCATCAAGATCTATTAATATAATGTCCCGAAAAGAGTCAGATATTTACATAATAAACATATATTTTGTTTCTTGTATAGTTTAGGCATATATCACATACATTTTCACAATGATTTCTGCCCTTGAGAAAGGACCGAATTTTCAGAAAATACATGCTGTAAATGAGTCACTAAATTACAACTCATGTCCTTGAAGATCTCCTTACAGAGAAGTGCACTAAAAGGCTGTTTTAGAGATTCTTATTGGTGGACGA
The DNA here is from genome assembly GCF_000151845.1 of Pteropus vampyrus. Classification (NCBI taxonomy): domain Eukaryota; kingdom Metazoa; phylum Chordata; class Mammalia; order Chiroptera; family Pteropodidae; genus Pteropus; species Pteropus vampyrus. Next base: position 15,427,605 of record NW_011888784.1, read on the forward strand.
TTGGCCCTTAGTCCTAGTTACACATAAGTCTCCTAACTAGACTTAGCAGAGAATAATTGTGGAAGATGGCAGACAAAGGGGCCATTACGCTTGGCGGGCATCATCATCTCCCACTGTGTGCATTTTAATCAATGAAATTGTGAGTCTATTTTCGACAGCCAGATTTGGGGAGAACAAAAACCTATCATTTTGTCCATCTCCCAAAGTCTTCTACATTATTTCACTAATGAAAAGTTCTTGCATTTCTGCATTATGGTGTTATAGAGTAGTGAAGAGCTCAACTTCTTGGGTTAGTCGGTGTGGATCTTGGCTCTAACACTTAACTGCTGCATGAACTCGGGCAAATTATGTAACCTCATTTTCTTATCTGTAAAAGGTAGGTAATACTCACGTTATTGGGTTATTTAAAAATTATGTGCATTTATACACATAATACTCACGTTATTGGGTTATTTAAAAATTATGTGAATTTATACACGTATAAAGTGCTTTAAAAGCATTTGGCACGTTGCAGGTAAATAAACAATATGTTGATGGTTGCATTTATTGCTTATCTTTGACTTCACATTCTGTAAGTGACAGGGACTTAAAATTATAGTAGTCATCTATGTGGTAACCATGAGATTGATCATATCCAAAATAAAATTTATCCTCTCCTTCACCCATGTGAGTCCCCAAAACCTGCTCCTTCTATTCTATGCCTTATCTAGCTAATGGCATAGTAAGTTACTTGTTTCAGAAGCTAAAAAACTCAAAAAAAATATTCATTCACTCTACTCCTTCTCCTTTACTCTCAAATTCACGAAATCACCAAATCTTTTCCAAATTGCATCCTCAATATCCTGCTTCAGGCCCTCTTTCTTCCTCCTAGGAAAGCTGCAAAAGCTGTGTTCGACTTCCCTTTACTTCCCAACTTCCACTCCACCTTATTCATCATCACCAAATTTCTCTTCTACAATCCTGACCACATGACTTCTAATTTTTTTAATGTGTTCATTCTATGAATATACTGTGTATAAAGTAAAAATCGGTAGTCAAAAAAATGGTATAGATGATAGAGGTTCTGTTCATCCCTCTGGCGACCAAATCAAAGTTGTGACAGAAACAAGGAGCAAGCAGCAAGAAAAAATCGCCTAGGACCTTGATGAACAATCTATACTACTAGGGAGAAATACAAGAAATCGCCCTGCAATGTCAGAAGGTAGGATGGGGTGAGGACTCGGGGCTGCCTGGTCTCCAGCGGCTGAGACGGAGGCTGTGGCAGGGGCAGAACCCTCTTAAAGGGGTCTTGACTGCAAGTGGATTTTCGTGGTGACGGACCTGCTCATTCTGAGCACTGATGCCCATTCAGCAGTGCACAGGGGATGCCGAGAACTTACAGGGAGACACTGTCAGAGTGAGGGCCAAGGCAATACTCACTCTGTACAGAGGTGCCGGCAGTATCCACTGTTCCCTGTTAAGCCCTTCCCCTCCCCTATGGCAGTGTGGGACACAACACTGCCATAGCCGAGATGTCAACAAACTGGATAACAGAGGTCGCTTTGCCCAGAGGATTCCCTGAAACCCCGCCTCCCTCAACTTGAGGCCCCACATCCAGGTGTATCCTCAGCGAGTCAGGTGCTCCTTGCTGAGCAGCACCTAGACTCACACTGGAGGCAGCTGGCCTCAGTTTCTGGTGTGGCCTTTTGAGGCAACTATAAGCACAACAGCTGTGGATTGCTTGCTGAATCTTAACCGGTGGTCCCGGGAGGGATAGATGCTTGGGCTAAGTTTGGCCTGCAGCTGAACCCCTCTCAGGACTGTGCCACTGGACACCTACTTCACAAATCCACACTAATATGACCGGGAGTCGTAGGAACTTTGCTTAGTACATAGAAACAGACACGGAAAGGCAGCCAAAATGGGAAGACAAAGAAGCAGAAACCATATGAGAGAAGAGAACAGAGATCCAGATATAATGGAGTCAAGTAATCTAATAGATGCAGAGTTTAAAACACTGGTTATAAAGATGCTCAATGAACTTCTAGGAAGGGTAGATAAATTCAGTGAGAACTTCAACTAAGAGATAAAAAACATAAAAATGGAAATGGAAATTATATAAGAGAACCAGTTGGAAATAAAGAACACATTATCTGAGATGAGAAGTATATTAAATGGAATAAACAAAGGAATAAACAAAGTGAATAAAGAAAAGGATCAACTGCCCTATGTAAAAGACAGGAAAGCCAAGGACACTCAATCAGAATGGCAAGAGATAAGATCCCAAGACTATAAAAATAATTTAAGGAGTATATGGGACACTATTAACAGTCAAAATATACGTCTGATCAGCATAACTGAAGAAAACCAAGATGTTAAACAGATGTTTGAGGAAATAATGATGGAAAACTTCCCTAACCTGGTGAAGGAAATGGACATAAAACCCCAGGAAGCTCAGAAAATCCCCAAAATCAGGGATCCAAAGTGGCCCACATCAAAATACATCATAATTAAAATGCCAAAGTTTAAATATAAAGAAAGAATATTAAAAAGCAGCAAGAGAAAAACAGACGGTTACCTATAAGGGAACACCCATAAGACTGGCAGGTGATTTCTCAAAAGAAACTATGCAGGACAGAAGGGCTTGGCAAGAAATATTCGATGTGATGAAGACCTAGATCTACAACCAAGAATAATGTATCCAGCAAAGCTATCATTTAGAGTTGAAGGACAAATAAAGAACTTCCCAAAAATAAGCTAAAGGAATTTATCAACACCAAGCTAGTATTACAGAAAATGTTGGAGGGACTTTTTTAAAAAGAAAAAACATGTATCGAAAACAGGAATAAAGAATGGTAACAACTACATTCCTATCAATAAGTACCTTAAATGGAAAAGAATTAAGTGCTCCAACCAAAAGAGAGAGTGGCTGAATGGATAAGAAAACAAGAACTCTATATATGCTGCCTATAAGAGACTTACTTCAGATTAAAAGACACACACAGACTAAAAGGAAAGAGATGGAAAAAGATATTGCTTTGATGGACCTAGAAGTTATTTAAATCAGACAGAGAAAGATAAACACTATATGATTTCACTTATATGCAGAACGTAAGGAATAAAAAGAAAAAACTAACCAAAAACAGACTCACAAATATAGTGGACAATTTGGTGACAGACAGGGGGAGGGGGGATTGGGAGCTGGGAGAATGGGGTGAAGGGTTAAAGAAGTACAAATTAGCTGATGGATGGTCATGGGGATGGGGAGCAGGGCATAGGGAATGCAGTTAGCATTAATACGTTGGCTAGGTGGAGGGTCAGAGGCGAAAAAAGTAAAAATCATTTGTCTCCTATTATACTACCTAGATGCTGATACAGAGACAGATCCCCCTCTCAAAGGGTTTCCAGCCTAGGGCCAGAGGTAAATGAGTAGGGAATTTTAACACAGTGTGATACACACTCTGGTGGCATGCATAAGGTTCTATGACATTAGTAAAGGGGCAGTAACATGGACTAGGGGAGGGGCATATAAATAAGACTTCCTTTCAAGGTGTTAATTGCAAAGAAAAAAAAAATGAAATCTTCAATTGTTTCTTATTGCATAGGGTGGATTTCAAGTTCTGCAGTTGCAGCCTGGCATTCGAGCTCTTCATTTCTCCATTTTAGTTTCTCAGCCTAGAATGGCCTACTTATCATTTTTGAGGAACAGTTTAAGTGACCCCACCTCCTCAGTGAAGCCTGCTAAAACGCCCTAGTCAGAATTAATCTATTTTTTCCCTCCTCCCTCACATCACTTTCTGCTTCCATTTAATGCTTATCCCAGTCTGCCGGTTTTAGAGTAACTATGCATGGGTCTTTTTCTTCCACTGGATTGTGTGCTAATAGAAGGCGGGGTGCCGCTCTCATTCATCTTTGCATTCCCCAGAGGGGCTTTTACAACTGACACCTAGGAGGTGCTCAGTAAATGCTTGTTGAATTAAATTAAATTAAATGGTTGAGAAGGCACGTTTATTCTTCAAGATCTCCTTCAGGCACTTCCCTGTAAGGCTCTCTATTCAAAATATCTAACCTTTTGGCTGAAGAGTTTCATGTTTGCTTCAGCTCTGATGGAGAGAATTTTTCACAGGATAGATAAAAAACTTCCATTTGGGTATCTAAAAATCTAGTCGAAACAAAATATTATTTTTCTTTGTTCCAGGGCTTTTCTGATGCTTTTTAAAAATTCTTGAGATCCAGAGTCAGAAATGGTTTAGAATTCTTACCTCATTGGACAGAGAACAATGAATGAATTTAAGATTAATTCAAAAAACTGGACTGAGACTGAGGTATTCAAATGGCTTTGTACCTTCAGATTACAAAGTCTTAATTAGTAAACATTTTCTCTTTGCATTTGCAGTTGAATGATTTACACAGACTATAGACCAATGAAGTGATAATAAAACAAAATAAAATTTAAAAAAAGAGCATAAAGTTATAAACTGGAAAGTGAATGTGCAAATGAAGACAAAAGGAGAATAAAATATTTTTGTTATCCTTTACTTATAGCACAGTTTTAAACTTTCAAAGGAAAAAAAAGAGCTTATTTAATCATATCTTCATAATGCTAATGCAATGGGGAGTCTTAGGAGAGTTATGAATGTTTCTATAAGAGAAATGAGGAAACAATCTAGACTGGAATCCTTATCAACTGACCATCAGCCCTCTGCTGTCTCACTAGTGTTAGGTCTTGATGCCCCAATGAGCATCATAAATTAAACTCAGAGTCAAATACACAGTTCACAAGCTGCGGTAGAGATTTCCAGCAAAACCATGTTTCTCTTCTGTCCTTCACTTTTAATACCACATTCCCATCCAGACTAATCTTTTGAAACTAAGCGACTGTGTAATCACCTCTATCTCACATCAGTGACTTTCCAGAAGCCCCTATAATTTTAAATTTATTAGAAAAATAAATTCCCCAAGTTCTAGCTACTGTGTGGTTGCACAGAAATATCCAATTGGACATTGGAAACATGCTGTCCACAGCATTCTGGGAGTGGAGGTGGGGGAAGAGTGTGGAGAGAGAAGGGATGCTGATGTACGAGGAGAAGGCATTCCCGGATGATTCCTTGGTAACGACGACAAAGAACTTCTGTTCTATTCTTTGAGTGTCAGCTGGACTTCTAGACGGAGGAGAGTAGAAGGGTTAAAGAGCAGGGGCACTGGATCAGATAGCTTGGGTTTGAATTTTGGCCATTTAAAGGGACTTCCAAAAGTGTTCTCTACCAGTAAAATTGAGATTAAAACAGTTATCTTCTTTATATCATTGTTACATGGATTAGATGATATAAAATATGTAAAAGTGAGTAGCAAAAATGTTGGCATCTAATAAGTCAAATAATTTGGCTATTAGTAGTTGTATAGAACTATTTATTTTTCCATAATTTAGCTATCATTTATTTAGCTATTGTTTTTAAATAATAATTTAGCTATTATTAGTAGTCATAGTATAGAATCGATTTTTTCTATAATTTAGCTATTATTTTTAATAATAATTTAGCTACTAGTAGTAGTTGTTGCAGTATAGAATTATTAATTCTGCTTGTCCATGTATGATATTATAATAAAAAACAGAGATGGGGGTTTGGGTGAAAACGAGTATGGGAAACTGAAGGAAAGGAAAGGTATTTGTGAAAAGAAACTAAAAGTGATATTCAGAGACAGATTTCCAAGTGCTGAATACAACACAGTTTTGTCATGATTTCATTTTTCTTGAAGGAGAAAGGTACCTAGATTGATGAAGCATGAACACAAGAGGACTAAGAGTAAATGGTCCATTTAAAAGATTTAATGTCTTTATTAAAATGCCATCATTCTTTAAAGTCCAAATGAGGATAAATGAGTCTTGATGAAGATGTTCACATTCTCATTCTGAGCATCAGGCTTTGAATGATCATTGTGGGAGTTTGCTCTGTCCTGGAAGATGGTGATTTGGCCAACTAGCTCACTCTCTCCCTACCATGAGTGATAACACCAAATACCATCAAATATTTTTTCAAGGATAAAGTAGCTTAGAGTGATCTACACAGCTCCTGCCTTCATTTATAATCACATAGTGTGAAAGAAACATGCTATCATATCTATCTTCTCAGAGAATCCAGATAAGCCCTCATAATTATATTTATTAAAAATATTTTGCGACTCAGTGTTTCTTAGTTACTACCAAAACTTTGGTTGAAAGAAACCACTGAAGAAAGACTTCGTGAAGCACATTTTCATATTTCATTTTTCTAAATACTCTCAGTTCTATTCTGGATTAAACCAGACTTTCAGAGAAGCATGAATTTATATTGCATTATACTACTGAATTATAAAGTTGTTTTTGTTAAAGTGCACTTTGGCATGATAATATCAGCTTATATTAAGAGATAGCTCAAGGGGAAAAAAAACTATAAAACGTGTAACTGTATGAAAACAGTTGAAGATTTTGTTCTTTACAGTACACAATGGCCACTCTGTGGCTTTCCTTGGGGAAAATGTCTCTATCGTTTCCTAATCAGTAGCAGTTGGCCTTCTGCTAAGCAACGGGTTTGTTTTTCTCTATGGACATTGTAAATTGTATAATTCATTACATGTCCTCATTTTCACTGGATACTGGAAACTTTGTGCCAAATTTTTCTCTAATCTCTAAAAACATATCTAAACTTTTAGGTATATTTTTGTGTTCTTTTGGCTTTAATTTTCTTTTTGACCATTATATTCTCTTTGCCTTATATTTCTCATCACTAAACATTAATTTTACCTTGCCATATTGTATGCTGACTTGAGTTGTGTTATAACTTAATGAATAATGAATAAATGAATGATCAGTACTTCTGATGATAAAGTTATGCCATGATATTTAACAGGATAAAGGACTGAGGGCACATCAATCGATATACATATATAGAGTTCTAAAAGTTCAGGTAACAAGGCTTCTAGAAGCAGACAGTCACTGGTATGGGTTTAGCTGTTCACTATGTTGCACATAAATGTCTCAGATTCTTTAAGTCTTTTCCTCATGGTGGCATGATGGCTGTTGCAGCTCTATTAATTCTGCTGTTCATCATAGCAGGATGAAAGGGATGGAAGCAGTGGACAGTGTCAGCAGTTAAAACTCACATTTACAAGGGAGACTAGAAAAGACAATCTGTAACATTTATAACCTAAAGAGTAGGTTCAGACAAGTGAGTAGATTTGAGATTAAGTACCACATACATCAACCATGGAAATATTGCAATTTACTAAAATGACCCTAGCTTTCAACCATCAGGTCAAGTGTGAGTCATATTCTCTATTTTCTAACTTTTCAAGGAAAATAGAGGCTCGTGTTTAAAATACAGAGGCACATACACAATTGGCGGTTTGTTTAAGGAGTACAATAAAGCCCGATGATAGAAAGGTATTTCTTTTGCAGACAATTTAGTAGGCCCTGCACCCAGGAAGGCTGAACTCATTATGGAATATGGCACCGACGCATTAATTCTGGGTAGCAGTTTTCTTTAAGAAAGTTTTCAACCTAAAACTCTTTCAGTTACCCAGATTATGAATCATTATTTACTTAGCTTTATTTAAATCAGAAAGAATATATGAATATATTTGGTGCTTCTGAAGGTGAAATTAACAGGGCACTATTTCTATGAATATTGCCTTTACTACAATTCCCATATTCTGTTTTGTAACTATACCCAGTTGTAAGAGCTGATACGGATAATCCATGACTGTTCATCTGTCTGGAGTAGGCACAACCAGCTGGTTTAGCAATTCTAAAATTTTTAATGGAACAAACTCCAAGCTATGAAGTTAACAATGTTCCTCAGTTCCAACTTTGACAATCAGTTCTAATAGATTTGGAAGAAGTTCCCTGAGCTCAGTCAACTGTCTAATTTCAAGGTCTTGTGCAATGCATAATAGTTGCAGAGGAAATCCAAGTTTCAAGGACATGCTTTCATTGCAATGATGTATTAGAAACAGCTGGGTTTTTAAGACAGAAGCATGAAGACTCCCACTCATTAAAAGAGGAAATAAAAATAGAATTAAATAATAAAGTAATCACAGTAGCAGGTATATTAACATTCTTGTGTACACCAAAAAGAGAAAACACTCTTTTTGCAAATCCTCTGCAAAAGGCTGGGCATAAGAGCACTCTCGATGGACAACAGGGGTCTAAGTAGTAACTTCACTTCAGGGAAAAATTCACAATTTCCCCAAATAGGTGACTTTGTTGAGCTTGAGACAGGCTCAAGCAATGTTTGGAATTTTAACTGCAGTATCTGAACTCATTTATTCTGGCTTAGTGGTCTAAGTAACAGTTTAATAACTGAAAATTGGGTGTTAGAATCTCTGTCTCACCAATGATTTTTTTTGACCTTGGACTAGGCATTTGACTCTATAGAATTACTTTTCCAGGCTTTTATTTTTCTCCTGTAGAAAAAAAATAACTTTAAAAAATGGTAGATCAAATATACAAGTCACAAAACTGGAGAAATTAAACTAGTAACAATGTCTCCACTCTAAATATAGATTTGTTTTACCACTTAAAAGATCTCACCTTTTTTTGTCGAAGCCAGGGCCTTGAGTAAAAACAAAATGAAACAGAGTTGCTTCACTGAGGTTTTTGTCTATATCTAGAATGTCTACTATTAAAATGTCATTCTTTATTAACTGTTGGCAGCATCTGGTGAACTACTAAAAATACCCTTTGGTATGGGACTAAAGGAAGATAAGAAATCTATTTCTTGATGAGTAGACAATTTTCCTCAGTTTTGGGAAGTACTACTTGAAATAAAAGGGTTTGACGAAATGACTTTTTGAGTTCCTATCTAATCGGTCTTACTGTCGTGCTTCTCTAGCAGAAAGAACTTACCTACCAGATCCAAGGATGGTAACAGGCACGTGCATGCACGTGAGCACGCACGTACACACACACACACACAACTTCCACGTATGCAATATATCTATGTGTTTACATACATAAGGGCTGTTATAGAAAGGACAGATACAGAGAGAGAAGAGAGAAGAAAAAAATGATGGCCAAACGCTTTAAAAGTAGTGAGCCTGAGAAAAATAGCAGGAAAAGCAAGCAGAGCCTTTCATGAAATCCTGCCTAAGATATCAGTGTCTATTACTTATTAGTGGAATCAATAGATCATCCCAGTGCCTCTTGGAGATTAAAACCACATACACTTGGAAGATGATGTTCCAACTTTAAATTAAAAAAAAGTAATCAAGGAAAACACCTGTATAGAAATGGCTCCTCTTTTCTTGCTCATTGAGAAAACATCAAAATTTCAAGAATGAGCAAGAATAATATAATGCATCTTTAAATAACAGGTCAACTTCTTATGCTAGGAATGGTCAGATATTGTTTGCATGGGATTGAGTTAACTGTGAAAAATGATTCCACAAAACTATAATTTACATATTCCTACTATTAGAATTAATATTTCTGTGATGATTTAAATATAGGGATGTAGCATCTTTCTTTTGTTGGTTAATTCTAATAATAATAGTTAATATTTAGAGAATGCTTAATATAGGCCAAGCAGTGTTTTTAGTATTTTACATTCAGTATGCATATACTCACCATAACCCTATGATATAGGTACCATTATCGTCCCTATTTACACAGATGAAAATTTCAAAGCAAATTTCCCAAAAGCATGCAAACAGTAAGGGTTAGATGTTAGGCTCTGAGCTCAGTCTACATGGGTCTAGAGTCCCTGCTCTAAACTGTGATACTGCACTGCCATCTAAGAGGGTTTTATATTCACCATATTTTTTAATCAATAAATCTTAGCCTAGTGAGTGGAAGGACAGTACACTGAAGAAGACAGAAGACAAAAGCTATTATATCACAACTATTTCAAGTTGCTTACTTCTTTTCCGTGTAACAAAATTGCATGAAATTTTGCTAATCTCTCAAAACTCTAAAAACAAAAGCCCAGGTGAATAATGGATCTTTAGTGTCAACCAGAACATGTGTCATCACCATGTTATTTCATCATATATCACCAGCCATACCTTTCTAGTAGAAAACATTCTGATAAAGCATGGCTCAGTGTTCCAGAGGAGTGCTGAGTTCAAGGATGTACCAACTATCATAACCCCACGACACCGGGAACATGGGCTAGACCACAGGGGACTTGAGCCCAGCTTCAGTACTGTGATGTGGAAATGATATTAAACCTGTTCACAGGAAGGGTCAATGCATGAATGATAGAAGAGATGCATGGATAACTTAAACTTCTTGGAAGCATCTTGTCTACTCAATCTATTGCCTTTCTGTTTTCATTATTTCCAAATAATTCCATAGGAACTATTATAGATCACATTCTTTGATTTCCACTAAAACCTACTGGCTCTTTCTGGATCAATAAAACTATATCGAGGAGTTACTTATTTCTCTTTCTACCACCATGTGGCAGAGGAGTGGTTTTCTTTGAAAAGTGGAACAGCCTACTATGGAATAATATGATTTCTGAATATGCTTTCTCTCCTTTAAAGAAAAGTCCTGAAGGACAAAGAAGAACCTCTAGGCTTACAATGCTTTTTCAAAACTTACGAACCTAAAGTCAAAATACTCTCTCAAGCAGGGATAGATTATACTCAGTGTCAGGTAGGCACTAATGAACTCCGGAAATAGGACAGGAGGAGCTGCAAGACCAGCGGAGGGGAAAAGGAATAACTGAGCTGGAGAAAAGACAGAAAGCGAGAGGAAGTGAAGTGAGAGATGGAAGAGGGAGAGCAGTGGAGAAAGGAATGGAGCAGAGGAACAGCATCTCGGCCCTGGTTGTTCAGAATGATTCCCCATATTTTGGGGAGTTGGGCAGAAGCAAATGTTGTCGCTCTGCCTACACCACTGGACACCCTGATGCCTTAGAGAGTAGAATATTTATATATTCCCACTTTGCTTATGGTTCTCTGGGAATTCATGCAGACTTTGAGAGTTGAGCAACAAAAAACTCCATCTTGGTACCCACAAAAATGGAGGCTTCCACATGGACTACAAAGGAATCAGATATTAAATCTGATTCCTTTCAAAAATGTGTCACCTTGAGTATATGTTAAATTTAACTGTTGTTCCCCTTTTTATGAGGCAGAATTAAGGAATTAGTGGCTTTTAGAAATGTAGCTGTCATCCAGTCCACGGTGTAATACATCTATTATGTACAGCTCCAGTACGCCCCAAACTCACTTGCTCTTGAGTGCTAGGCTCTCTGCATAAGTGATTAAATTTAGTCCTCTATCAGAGACAAATGCCCAAGCTGTCATAGCTTCCTGAAATATTTTTCTTTTAGATTCTGAGACATGTATAAACCTTTTTAAAAAATCCTCTCATGTCTCTACAAAGTCTTAAAAATGTATAATTTTTCTGCAAGCCACTGAGAATAGAAAAGGCACACCATTTTTGCATACCAGTGTGCAAACCACCACAAGAAATAATTCTGCTTTGTCCAAATCCAGTACTGAATATCAATTACTTGGAAAACTGTTTGTAATTTAACTTACTGCTATCTCTTTAAAACGGGTTATTTATAATAGGAGTCAGATGATATCCTCCCAAGCTTCATGAGGAGAGTGGATTTCTTTAAGTGAGCTGACTTTCAAAAGATTTTTGTTTGGTTCTCAAGCTTGGAAAATTGCATTATCAGCTTCAGGTCCTAAACAAAAGTCTATAGTTTTTAATGACAAATGTAAATAGTAATTATGGCTTTTTCCCCCCTTTCGTAGCATGTTAAAATAAGGACGTAGTATTTCCAGTCGGGGGGAAAAATCACAAAGTTAGGCACAGTCGTACAAAATGAAAATTCATATTTTTTTATAAGGACATTTTCATACAAAGGAACCTCAGAGCTCAGCAATTTACTACAGAGTTCTACTTATTGCTGTTATCTTGCATAAAGGTCACCATTTGAGTTCTAAAACAACAAAAGCACCATATGGTTCAACCCACAGTTCTCTAGAGCAATGATATTGTTTTAATATCTCTAAGAGGAATTAATAGAGAATACAGTAAACCAAAGATCAGGAAAACCCTCAGCATGATTATTAAAAAATTTAACACATGCTGGGCAACCAAGTAACCTACCTACTCAAAGCCCTAGAAGACTGGAGTGTTGTCAAAAAAAAATACACAGAAGTCAACAAGCAGCTCCAAATCAGTGGCCAAGACACTGGAAATATAAAAGTTTCCCTTACATCTCCATTGCAAGTTTCATTAACGAAATAAAAAATAGCAAGACTGTAAAGACTATAACAACTTAGAAGTCATCATTAGAGAATCTGTAATTGTATATTGGCCCCCAAACTAAAGTCACAAGGATAAAAGACAAATTACCTTAAAGTTTGAGGTGAGTCATTTTTATTTGCATAATCTTTGGTTTCTCCAGCTGCAAAGTGAGACTAACAGGCCCATTTTGCTTACCTCACGAGGTTACTATGAGGCTCAAGAGAAACAATATAGGTGAAAACTGTGTGGGAATTATAAGGTGCTATGTAAATGTGAAGTATTATAACATACCCATGAATTATGTATAGAATCTGTGAGAGATGTTTCTGTTTTTGTTTTCTATTTAGATGGATACAATGCTTTTAAATTATCCAATGTGATTTGCATATCTTTTATTATAATCATAATAATCATAATTATTCTTCTCTCAAGTTTTCCTCTTGGGCAAAAAAGGACACTACACAGGTAATATTAAAGAAGACTTTCAACATGCAAATGTTTTTGCTTATATTGCAATTTCAGCTCTATAACCATATAGTCATCTTCTGAGGTTAGCAGGAAAAGAAATGAAATTTATTCTTTGTTTTGTTAAAACAAGAAAATTAAAAAGAAAAAATAGTTTGGGAAATAATTCTAATATTTTCAGATAGCAAATATATTGGTAAAATTAATTCACTGCAGGCAGTGATTCTCCTTTTTTTTTTTTTGAGAAAAAGATCAGGCTACCTCGAGAGTTTGCAAGTGAAAAACTGCTGGCATAAGACAAGGCATCCCCTTTAGTGATGAGTGATTTGGGACTGAAGAGGGTCTGCAACAAGTTATGCTATTGGCTTTACTAAATGAGATCAAAACATCGATTTCTTTGCTTGACTGTTTTAATTAAGAGCTGAAAGCTCATCATTTCTGACTCTTATTTTGTGAACTTGCCTGTCTGTTCCAGAATTTGTCTCCCGTAAATTAAAGACACAAACAACAAATACGCATGTGGCCAGAATGGACATGCGTGCTCTGCTGCTTGCCTCTGCTTGGGCCCATCTGCTCTGATGGCGAGGTGCCCACTGGCAAGCTGGCCTATTCTACTTTATCAGAACTGCCAGCCTTCCAAGGGTCTGTGTGTGGGTGCACTGTGATGAGAGCTAGCTTTCCGCAAGGAGCCCTTCCACCCAACCTGCATATGGGTCTGTTTGCACTTGACCACACTTGTTGGCTCTCATGTGTCATAAAACAAACGCTCCTAGTATGAATAAAAAGAGGGCAGAACTGCACTAGTATTTCAGGCGTCAGTAGATATAGAACACATGCAAAACTTCCTGTAGAAAAGGGCTCTTAGCGGACAAGAAAACCATGCAGGAAAGGGGAGGAAAATCATCCATCTATACATTTTTAGTGTTAAAAGTAAAAAGATCTTTAACCTGGAGATCCCAGAGTAAGCATTTTTGTTGCCCCACGTAAAGGTACGTTCCCCTCTCTTATATACCTGTCTAAAGGTCTGGCAGAGACAATGAGTGTACATGGAGCATTTCCCTGTCTAGGGGGGAACTGATGAGCCGATGTGCCATGCCCTCTTTATAGCCCTCTTTCAACCTAAATCTGAGAGCACTGAAGCAAAGGACAGGAGGCAAAGCCAAGAGACTTCAGAATGGAGGGATAATAGCAAAATATTTTAATGACTAACTGATCTAAGAATGACTCTGTTCTTTATAAATATTAAAGAGCAGTAACAAAAGGAAAACAAGATCATGAATAAAATAATTGACAGAGTCATGACATATGTCACCTACATTTACAGAAATTCCAGTGTATGTCTGAGGGACAAGAATCAAAGCCGTTACTACAGAAGAACCCGGAGGGTAACAACTGCTATATTTACTCATTCATTCATTCATTCATTCATTCAACGAATACTAAATGAGCACTGACTATGAGCCATGTGCTAAGGACATGAAGGTAAACAAGACACAGACAGATTCTCTTCCCTCACAGAGCTTGTATTCTAGTGGGGGAGAGAGACAACCAACCAAATAAAGGTATGCTACAATGTTAGGTAGTTGTAAAGCCTGAGGAGGTAAGTGGAGCAAGAAAAGGGGCTAGAGAATGACAGGAGTGCTGTTTCGGATGGAATGGGCAGAGAATGCCTTACTGAGAATGATATTTGAACAGAGACCCGTATGAAGAGAGAATGAGCCATGGGAAGCTCTGGGGGAGGAGTGTTCCAGGTAGATGAAACAGTAAGTGAAAAGGGCCTGACGTAGGCAAAAGCTTGGCTTTTTTGGGGAACAGCAGTGAAGTAGAGAGAGAGGACAAAGAATAGAGTGATATGAGATGAAGTTGGAGACAGAGACTAATCAGGCCATGTAGAACTGGTAGGTAATATTTGTTAAAGATGTTGATTTTTAACTTAAGTGTTATAGAAAGAGATTGAAGGTTTTAGGCCAGTGGATGAACAGCATCTCTGATTTGCACTTCTATACAATTATTCTTGCTTCATCCCTGAAGGGCTAGCCATAAAAAGCAAAAGTAGAAGCAGGTAGTCCAGTCTTCCAGCTACCAAAATAATATAGAAAAGAAATAATACCGACTCGGACTGAAGGGCTCTTAATGGAGCAGGTGAGAAGTGGTTAGACTGGGGTGTATTTTGAGGGACCAGCTGACAGAATTTACTGCTGGATTGGTTATGGATGTCAAAGGAAATAGAAGACAAGAATCACACCAAGATCTTGTTATGAGGAACTGGTTGACTGCTGGGAACATACTGAGATGAGGGAAAATTGGGATAGAAGCCTATATCAGGGAAGAGAGTTAACAAAGAGTGTTATGTTTGAAATACTGACTCAGCAGTTGTAAATAAAAGTCTATAGTTCAGAAAATATAGTGAAAACACTAAGAACTCATCTGTCACATAGTGAATGATCAATAAGTGGTGGCTTCTATATTGTTGTTATCGTTGTTATTGCCAAACTGACACCATCTTTTGCCTCTAAGATGTGACTTGAGGAAAGGTTTGATGAGGGGATACAGGCTGCCTCAGAGAGGGCAGAACAAGTTCTAGTTCTCATCTAGAGAGAAAATCTGGGTAATGTTATTAAGTGTTTAAAAGCAATAGTTACCTAGAAAGGAAATGGCAGCAGCACAGAACTGGCAGCTCCAGAGGTCCTGTGATATACCCCAGAGCAATGGTCCTACAATTCTAGCCTCGCCTGGGAAGCTATAGAAGATGAGATTCTAAAGATCCAATTCAGTTCTACTGATTCGGAATCTTGAATCCCAGAATATATAATTTAAAAGTGTTCCCTGGGCATAACTGAAACCACTGCCCAAGGACACAATATTCTAAGCCCTCAAGATGTGAAGTGTTTGCTAACACTGGCCATTAGGAGAGCAGGATGGAAAAAAACATCATGGTCATCTTTCATATAAAGTGGGTGCATAAAGCCCATTTCTTAAATGCATCTGGACATACCTATTAAAAATAGGCTTACTTTTCAGAATGGTGCTTTGGGGACCACAAGTGACCCATAGAATGCCACTGTACCTCAAAGATGTGCTTTGACACCAGCTAAAATAAGATACTAGCTAAAATAAAACAAAGTGATAATACCAAAATGCTGGTGAGGATACAGAAACCTGATCTTTCAAGTTGGCGGGGATGTAAAATGGCATATCCACTCTAGAAAACAGTGTGTCAGTTTCTTATAAAACTAAACATCCAGATATTGCATGGTAGATGAATTTCATGGGCTATTAAAACACTTCTTTGGCCACATCTCAGTGGTCCATTTCTTCTTTAAGGGTGCCTTAGATATTATGTTTAAATAATGTACTTTATAATAAAATCAGTGTAATTCATCATGGTCCTTACATGTCATAGTGGTGGCTCTCAAAAGTGTAGTCTCTGGATCATCAGCAGCAGCCTTACCTAAGAACTTGTTAGAAATGCAAATTCTTGGGTCCCACTCTAGATCTATGAAATCAGAAACTTTAGGTGTGGGGCCCAGCCATCTGTGTTTTCAAAAGCCCTTCAGGTGATTCTAAAAGTTTAAACCACTGTTTTTATATCTCTATCACTATCCCTAGCTCTCTCTCTCTCTATCTGAGTCAATGTGGGACAAAGATTATACAATCACAGATTTCCTTAAAAATGGAAATTGATCCTTCATCCTAATGAATTCCTTTGAGAGCTGAAAGCAAACTTTATAGGCCTTAAATATCCACTGTGGAGAAAATTCTTACCAACTACAATCTCTATGCACAATATAGGCCACATTTTATATTTTCTATTCCATTCCTCCAGTTCTCTATATGCAGGAGAATCTCTTCTGTCAGGAGTCATAACTCAAACACTGTGGTATAGACAAAGAATCCAGAATTTGGGAGCACTCAGATGGGACTCAAGTTTTTGCTGGGCCACCTTACTAGCTGTTTGATCTTTGGTAGATCATAATTCTGAGCATAAAGGAGTAAGGAACCACTAATTCATAGGATTGCTGTGAGGAAGAAATGAGACACTATGTGGGAAAATTTCTTTGCAAGTTATATTTCACTGCACACACATTAATTCAAAAATATTATTCTCCTTCTTCTTTACTATTTCCTTTCCAGAAACAAAGCTGAGCACAATGCATGAACTCTTGCAGTGGACCACGGGACCGGACACCTACTACCTTTCTCCTGCTACGTCTTTTCTATTTCACTGCACGTGAGTCTAGAGACTTAGGACACCTGTGTACGTTTTCATTGCAGGGATGCGAGGTAGGTTACAGGCAGTAGTTAACGGTGATACCCACTTGTTCATGTAGTTCTTGACTTTTAATCCAAGAAAGCTACCGAGATATCACGTACCTCCTGATAGCCTTCCTGATTCTTGGAATTCCTACATATATCTCATATTTCATACAACAACACAATTTTACCTTTCTCTCTGTCATGTTCTTTCACTAATTATTTCTCTTCTTAATTGCATCTCCCAAGTAGACTGTAAGCTCCCTGAGGATAAGGACCTACTCTGTATGGTCCAGCCTTCACGTAGACACTGATGAATGGACACCTTCATCTTTCTTCAGTACCACACTGAGTTACCTGGGTAGCTGGGATGTCACCAAGTAATAGACTGATGGCTTCTCTAATGTGAACTTAGAGCAAATCATTCAGTTGTCAGCTCAGCACCTGGCAGGGCCAGAGTAACATTTCAGGTAATACTAAAAAAAAATATATTTTAGTATCTGAGATCTGCCATACTTTCCTCTTAGTCTATCAGTAGGTAAAGACTGACACAAGTTTTGATCATATAAATTCTTTAGTTTTGTAACAATTCTATGTCAAATTTACTATTAGCATATATCTGTTGTAAATCTTTGTATTTATCTTACGGGTTTGCATTAATCTCAATCATGTTTTCTGGGTTCATGGACATGGAGATTAGTATAACAGATATAGCCCACAATAATATACACCTTGGCAGTTTTAAAAGATATAGGCAAAAGACTTTTGGAAAATAAATTGAGCTCTAAAAGCTATGTCTGTTTAAAGGCATGGCAATCTAGAACAGTGTGGCTATTACTTTTGCCACCAAATCTAAAGCAACTTCTAAAGTTTTCCATGAATCATTAGATCCATGCAAGTGAACTCATTCATTGTTAGAAATGCGAACCTGATTATAACCATCCTGATTATAGCAGTGGTCACATCTATTGCGAAACAAGTATCATTCTTCTAGGCTGGCTTGCTAGTTTGTATCCCATAATTCAGTCGCTACTTTTTACCACAGTAGAAAATTTCTATTTTTTTCTACCAAATATGCAAAATCCGGTCAGCCATAACATGGTGAGGGGCAAACATGTTTATTTAAGATTTGTTACTAGCCGTCTCTCATACTGGAGTTTATTTTTGAAAAATGTCCATTCAAGGATATATCACGTCCTCCATACCTAGAGCCCTAAAGTTTCCCACTCTCAGCAGATTACAAACTTCTCACAAGTCTTGTTCAGTGAATGGTACGGCCACAACTGCTGTGGAGTTAGGGTTACACTCTCTGACTTAAAATGGTCTCAAAATATTACCCACAAGGTCAGGAAATGCAACTATACTATTTGTCTTCTGGATTCACCACTGGAGGATGGAACATTTGTATGTGATGAGGTGTTTTTCAAGGACTGTTGTTTCCTAGATGAGATGGACATTTGCTTTGCTTTTCTGAGACAGCAAGGGTTACATTTCAATAGCAGCTAAAAATCTGATAGACAGTTCCTACCAGATACATTGAGGAAAACAGAGAATCAGAAATATGACTTACAAATGTATATCTACCACTTTGAGATAAATCTGCACATTTAAAAATAACTTCATTTCTCACCTGGTGAGATACTGAAGCATAAGTTGAAAACACAAACTAAGACTTTTGTCAGAAATGGTTAAGGGTTTTAATACAAGGGCATATAATATTTCTATTTCATAATTTAACTCCATTGCCCAAATCCTACAGCAAAGTCTACTAAACACATAGCCTGGAGCTGGTGGTATTTGGGGGAATAAAGGATCAAGGGTCAGTAGATGATCTCATGTGCAAACGGGCATTGAACTTGGGAAACAAAACCTGGATTGGTGACCAGGCCTTCAACAGATGAAGACACTTAGAACAGAGGCACAGGGAAACTATAAGCTCCATGAAAATCCATTAAAATGATAGAAAATATGCTTGAGTGGAGCTAGTGGAAGTTCAAGCCAAATCCATTCATACTTTCTGAGACAAGTTCACTTCAGGACATGGGGACAGCCGTGAGGCTGATATATGTAAACGTGTCTACTGTATTTAAATATGCCTATATTACTACTTATTATTTATGGCTTGCTATTTCTGTAGGGCTGTGATCCATCTTTAAAAAGTGTTTTTGAGAGCAGAACCTGATTGTATAGATATTTCACTTAATCACAACTATAAAGAGGTCAGTTAAATAAACAACAAAGTCTGCCCAAGACATCACTCTTCATCCAACCACTGGCTGCTCATCCTAATTACTCATGACTTGAAAGCATCCTATCTACACAAGCAGTAGTTTGCACATTCCTTTCTTCTCCATCAACTAGAAGCTATTCTGAACCCACCTAATTGCTTCCTTAGATGGCAAGGGCCCAGGCAACTCTAAAGTTACATAGTAGCTTCTTTCTTCTTTCGCTAATAATGTAGTCATAGAGCCCAAGAATTTAAGCTCTATCACTTGGTAGCTCTGCCATATTGAGCAAGTTACACAGCCTCTTTCTCTCTTTTTAAATCTTTTTCTCATCTAGAAATAATAATACCGGAGCTAATAATACCATTGCAAAGGGTTGTTGAGGGGGATTAAGTGAAATAATACATGCGAAATGTTTTAGTAGAGTTCCTGACACATAGTAATTCTTCAGTATATCTTTTATTCAACTAATTTTCCCTTAGTGTGACTTGAAATTCAGGGAGCAAACTCCTGATGATACTTTTTCTTTCCATGGAGATTCTTGCCTACAGGGCAAGAATGCGCTAGTCATGCTGGTCCTAGTGACAATGATAATTCTAAAACTGGCATTCTTATTTATAGCTCAGTCTCTATAAGCTAAGTTAATGTGATTATGCCCTTGAGAGAAAGGTTTGGTTTCTGAAATTTATAAAAGAGGATCAATCCCTGGACTTTGATAAATTCACTGAAATAATGCTTCTCTGTCAACACCAATCTCTGTTCTTTCCTTCCAACTGTAGCTCATTTCCGATTGTTAACATAGGCTGCGTGTTAGAATCACACCAGGCTTTTTAAATTAAAAACTGGTGATGATATCCATCCATTCTGATTTTTAAAAAGCTACCCTGGGTTGTGAAGCATAGATCTAGACTAGTCCCCATAATCAGTGTTAACCTTAAAATCTTAAAGTCAGAAAGAGAGATGCTGATTCAGTGGGTCTGGGATGGGGTTTAGATACCTGTCCTTTTAACAACATCCCAGACAATTCTGTTACAGGTAGTCTCTGAAACATATTTTGAGTGACACTGCAGAAAATAAAATGGATGGCCAGTTTCATAGCCACAAAGAACCAGGAAGGCAGAAGGTAAGGGGAGTATGAACTATGCCGAACACTAATTCTCCCACAGAATACCATAAAATACCGAATCCAAGTGAAAATAAGGAATGACTGATGATGAGAGAGAAGGGAAAATTAAAGATGTAGTTTTGTCATGGGCTTGGTGAGAGCTTGGAGGAACACAAGCCAGGGACTAAAATGTTTCTAGTTTTGCAAGGTTACTGCTGAGTGTCCTTGCATGACCATCCAATTCAGCTGGATTGTGGCTGAGGGTACTGAAAGAGATAAGCTGAGAGAAAAACAAAATGAAACAAAGAAGATGGAGAGAACAGATGAATTGGTAGGACAGAACAAATGCTATTGGCATCATAAATTATCACCTGTTCACAAGTGGGCAGCAGCTATCAAAGCAAAGAAGAAAGAGAAGCACTGATATCTGTTACCTTTCCCACCTTCAAAACCAAACTCAATCCTAAAAACAAAACCCCCAAAACATTCCACATGCTCACTCATGTGAAATCACAGAGCTATTTTTTTCTTAAACCACTGTGATTGGGTGAAGTTGGATTGTTTTGCCTTTATAATTAGTCCACAGGACTGGTAATCGAACATCACAATTTTTTGGGTCTCGTCTGTTGTTTTTCTTCCTTGTCTCTACAAGAATTCCAACTGTATGAATACTGAGCAACTCTCAATCTCACATTAAAAATATTAGAGGTATTTAGAGGACTTTTAATTTTTATAGCTGTTATGTTACATGTTCCCAGAAAATAGGCAAAAGAGAAAAAAAAATTTTTAAGTCAATAAAGAGAAAAAAACAAAAGAAAATAAAAATGCCACAAAAAACAAACAAACAAACAAACAACAGAAAAAAGGAGATGTGAGTACTACGCCAACACTGAGGAAAACAAAAAAGAACAGCCAGATGCTTTGAAATGTTCTCCTGTTTTAAAAATCCAATTCGCAGTTTCATCAAATTTAAAAATCAACCTGACTCACATATCACTTCCTAAGAGTTGCTTAGCAATATTAGCAAAATGTATTATTCTGCATACATTCTAATGGTAAATGTTACTTTTACAGTGTTAAAGTTAAAAGGAAGAGGCAGAATTTATTTGCATATGGAAAAAAAAATCACCTGACACATTTTGTTTATAAATAGAAGCTAGCACTGTAGGGGAAAATCTGGACTGCCACCCACGGAACACACAATGTGCACTTCTTACCTTTCTGAATACCCCTCTTCTTGCCCTCATTTATTGTGTAAGAGCTTTTTCTCTTCACATTTAAGCCTTACCTAAGCATTGTTGGCATTTAAAAAGTGCCAACCAAGTGATTACTCTAAGAATGGAGATATCTGGCTAGCATTGCCAGGGCTGGGGGCCTTTATTTTATAGAGGATGACTGTGTGAGAGAAACATCTGCTGCACCATTTAAAAATATGTTCTTAAAGGGATGGTTCTTCCAACCTGACCAAATGGTATTATTTAACAAACACTGTATAATGAAGGTTTGGAAAAGTCTTATCCCCAAAACATTGCAGAAGCACACCATTTAAATACCCAAGCAAAATGAGTAAAAGAAATAGAATCAGATTGAATGCACAAAGGGAACAGAAGGAATGAAAAACATAGTACAACTGGTAGTGGGGGAATATTGAAAGGATGAGAGAATAATATTTTCTAAGCTGAGAATGTGTGTCACTTTAAATCAAAAACAGATAAATTGTTCATGAGCCATTTCCCTAGCTTACTCAAGAACAACATACCTTTAAAAAGGTATATGGACTAAAACGTATATGGAACTGAAATTTATGATCTATAGAAACTAAAAAATTCAGCTCAAAAATTACAATAATCAAATATGATAACTAATCAAAAAGCTAAAATATGAGTAACCAAAAATGGTGGATATTAAGTGAACTCAAATCTATTATATTCTCTAAGTTTAGTGAATTACTAATTGAAAGAGTAAAATAATATAAAATACCATCCTTAAAAGTGAATCATATATAAGACTAGAAATCACAGACTACTTCTCAAATCTGCTTCTATCTATATTTTATTACAATCACAAAACATTTTTAAATCTTTTAACCTTTTACTTCTTACTGATTTTGTTTTACTCCGTCCAGGGTTTTTTAACTGTACCCCAATTTGAAAATCTCTATGCAGAAATGCAGCTTCTCTGTCCTCAGGACAGCCTTGTAGTCAAGATTTCTTTTAATCTCACATGACTCCAAAGAAAAATGCCAGCGTGCAGTAGACAGTGAATCCCCCATGATAGAAGTGATGTGGTAATGACAATGATGAGACCAGACATCTGCATATGCATCTGTCTCTAACAATATTGTGTGACAGACTCTCCTAAAAAGCTTCTCTGTTAAGGGATGTAGAGACGTCCCCACCCCTTTCTCCAAATATCTTCATGACTGGTGTCAGCTCTAGAAAAGAACATAAAAACAGCTTTAAAAAACCCATTGCTCTATGATTTGGCAGCTCTGGGGGAACAAAGACAGGGAAGTGTAGACATGGCTCATGTTTTTGGTTACAACCACAAAATCAGATATGAAATAGTTATGACTCTTTGGATTAAGGATACAAAACAACTGTGCAAATCATTAAGGTGTATTTCAAGAGACCATTGGGAATAATAAAACTTTAATTTCTTTACTATATTTACTTGAAAAATATTTATAATTAAATAACACAAAATGTGAAATACAATAACTAAATTTTCCAAAAAATGAAACTGATTAGTCAAGAATGATGAAAAGCATAAATTTAGTTTATTCTGCAATGCTGGAGGCATTATTCCAGTCCAGAGGTTTCCAGCTTTAGCATACATTGAAAGCACCTGGAGGGCTTGCTACAGGACATTCCTGGGCTCTATCCCCAGAGTTTCCGATTCAGTACATCTGCAGTGGAGTCAGAATTTGCATTCACAATGAGTTCAAAGGTTGTGCTGATGCTGCTTATCTGAGGACCACACTCTGAGAAAGTTGCTCTAGTAAAATAACTTCATGGTTAACTACAATGTCAATAACTTGATTTATCTTTTGGGAGAATTTCCCTACACTATTTTTTTTTTGTGATTGCCTCCCTGTCAACTGTTATCCCTCGGCATATTGGTTTCAAGCACAAAATTCTTAGCTGTATCTCTTGTACTTAATCTACTGAGTAGTGATCAAATAATTTGACAAAATCAATACATTTATTTTTAATGTATAATTTTATGTTAAAAGAATTAACATGAATGCTTGCTGGTGGGTACTCCTTAGTTACAGTTTAAATATGGATTTCAAGTTCACTATTTTCTTTCTAACTTAGTAACATTTTCCCACACGTTTTCTGGTTCAAAATTGTATTTCAGATGGATAATATTCCTAGGTACAAAGAATACTAAGTGAGAATACAGTAAGGGCTGGGATGATGTAGAAACCTGCCAGAAAAGACAACCTATGAGAATGGGGGAAATATCCAGTTTTGCTACAGTTTGCAGCAATATTTTCCCAAGAGAAGAGAAAGCATTGTTTTGGAGGAGTAAGAGTCCCTCCACGTGGTCCCTGAACCTCAGCACAGATGGAATGTTCTGTGATCTTTTCTGCATCATTGTCCAAGGACTCCCTCATCTCAGTGACCTGCAAAGTGCTTATTATTCAGAAACAGATCAGCAGTAATCCCCTGAGATTCATCCTTGAGAATCGATGTTGATATTTTCCAGTTTACACTTGCAGAAAAAATATGGATTAGACTTCTATGAAGGAGTAGAAGTACTTTTCCCTATTTCTACCACTGAATACAACTAAAACCTCTGGACGCTATATATAAAATAAACATACAAGATTCTGAAAGTTAGAGGGATGGCAAACTAGCTATCGGGGCCTCAGGGCCCAAGGAATGACAGGTGGTGAGTTCCCTGGATTTTTGTTTTGCCTCATATATCTCAGACTTGGAGTTAAAGAAACCAGAAACCCAGAAATGCCAATAAGCACAGATAAAAAGGGGAGGTGGTCCAAAAAAATCATGTTCTCTCTAGCCAAAAGATCTGGGAAAAAGCAGCATAAGAAAATCCAAACCATTTAGATAACAACTGCTCTACTCCAGCCATATAAGACAGAAAAAACTGTGGCTCTACCACTCCCGTGCCAGTAAAGGCTGAGCTTATGCCTCCATCTTCACTAGGCTGTAACGAGGTGCCCTTACTCCCCTCATCCCCACCTCCCACCACCATGGGGCTATCCATGGAGACTATGTGGGGAGTCTGGACTTCCACCCTCGCCTGGCAGTACTGAAATTCCCATCTCCCTCTCCACTGGGTGATGTTACGGAAGGCTAGTGGACAGCCAGGATTGTCATTACAGCTCAACAGCAATCAGGCTGCCTCCCTGTCCCCACTTTGTCAGTGGAGGCCAAAAAGGGAACAGAAAAGAGCCATTCCTACCACTCCCAGCTAGGAAGGTGTCAGTGAAGATGTGGTGAGGAGTCTGAATTCCCACCCTGCCCCATAGTAATACCGAGCCCCCTCAAGTTACAAGGGAGACCCTCAGGTTACAAGCACCCAGTTTAAATATCAGAGAAAACAGACTGAAAACAACAACAACAACAACAACAGAGCCTCAGAAACCTGTGTGTGGCAGGCTGAATAATAGCTCCCAAAGATACTCAGACTGCTCCTAATCCCTGGAAACTGTGACTGCTACCTTAGATGGGAAAAGAGATTTTGTAGATGTGATTAAATTGAAGATCTTGAGATAGGGAGATTATTTAGGTGGGCCCTAATTGTAATCACAGCACCCATAAAAGAGGCAGATGAAGGGAGATTTGACTACAGAAAAGGAAGTAGGAAATGTGATGATAGAAGATTATGACAGATGTGATAATAGATATTGTAGCAATACAAGGAAACAATTGCAAGTCAAAGAATATAAGTGGCCTCTGGAAGCTAGAAAAGGCAAGGAAACTTACTGTCTCCTATAGTCTCCAAAAGGAACTAACCTTAATACCTTGACTTTTGCTCAGTGAAACCGATTTCTTACTTCTGCCCTCCAGAGCTATAAGAGAATAAATGTGTGTTGTTGTAAGACACCAAGTTTGTGATAATATGTTACAGCAGCCATAGGAAACTAATGCACTGTGGGACTACAACAAAAGATATAACATTCATACTTGGAGCACTGGAAGGAAAGGGGGAAAAGAGAACAGGGCATACATAGCGTAGTCAAATTTATAAAAACTAAAGACAAAAAAATTCTTGAGAAGAGCAAGAGAGAAATGACACTTCACCTTTGGGAGGAAAATCAATTAGAATGACAGTAGATTTCTCACGAGAATCCATGGAGGCCAGAAGCAAGTGGCACAACATTTTTCAAGTGCTAAAAAGAAAAGAACTGTCAATTTAGAATCCTATATCCGGTTAAAATATCCTCCAGGAATGAAAGAGAAATTGACATTCTCAGATAAAGGAAAACAAAGATATTTTATCACCAGCAGATCTGCCTGCTCTAAAAGAATGGCTAGAGGAAGTTCTCCAAAAAAAAAGAAAGCAATAAAAGAAGGAATGTTGGCATATCATGAAAGAAGAAAGAACAAAGTAAGCAAAAATATGAATAAATACAATGGGCTTCCTCCTTTTGGGCTTTCAAAATTATATTTGACAGTTGAAACAAAAATTGTAACATGGTCTGATGTGGTTCTAAATGTATGTAGAGGAAATATTTAAGACATTTATACTATAAATAGAGGAGGGTAGAGGGATATAAAAGGAGGTAAGGTCTCTATCTTCACTTGAATTGATAAACAGTAGTAAATAGTAATAAATTACATGTGTATGATGTAATATTTGGAGCAGCCCCTAAACAATCTATACAGAGAGATACACTTGAAATCATTATAAACAAATAATAATGGAATTCTATAAATGCTCAAGTAACTGACAGGAAGGTAGAGAAAAAAACACAGAGAAGCAAACAAACAAAAAAAACAAAGAGAACAAAAAACAAAAAATAAAATGACAGACATAAGCCCTAGCATGTCAATTATAGTAAATGTAAAGACCCAACTATAACTTATCTACAAGAAACTCACCAAATATAACAATGTAGGCAGGTGAAAGTAAATGGATAGAAAAAGAGATATGCAAAAATCAAAGAAAAAAAGGAGTGTCTGTATTATCAGTTATAGTAGACTTTGAGCAAATGAAATTACTAGATATAGAGAGAATAATATATAATGATAAAAAGGTCAATATACCAAGAAGACAGTGATCCTAAATATGTATATATCAAACAATAGAGCTGCAAAATATGTAAAGTCAAACTGATAGAAGTGAAAGGAAAAATAGACGAATCCACAATTATAACTGGAGACTTCACATATTCCTTCGATAATCAATAGGACAACTAGACAGAAAATTAGCAAACATATACAAGAACTCATCAGTAATATCCATAGTATCTAATGAACATTTATAGAACACTCTAAGCCAAACAGTTAAATACACAATCTTTTCAAGTGCATGAAACATATCCCAAAATAGTAAACATTTTGGGCCATGAAATATACCTCAACAAATTTTTAAAAATTTAAAACATACAGAGTGTGGACTCTGACCAAAATGGAATCAAACTAGAAATCAGTAACAAGAAAATTTCAGGAAAATCTACAAAAATTTGGGAACTAAACAACACACTTCTATATAATACATGGATCAAAGAGGAAATTTGAAAAGAAATTTTAAAAAGTACTTGAATCAAATTAAAATGAAAACACATCAAAATGTCTAGGACATGGCTATGGCAGCACTTAGAGGGAAATTTATAGAACTAAATGCATACGTTGGAAAAGAGGAAAACCTAAAACCAATAATCTAAGCTTCCACTCAAGAATAGCAAAATAAACCAAAAGGAAGTAGAATAGAGGAAATAATAAGAGCAGAGATCAATGAAATAGAAAACAGAAAAACAACTGAGAAAATCGATGAAACAATGTGTTCTTTAAAAGATCAATAAAATTGACAAACCTCTAGCAAAACTGACAGGAGTAAGAAGACACAAACTACCAACATCAAGAATGAAGCAAGGGATATCACTACAGACCCTGCAGACATCAAAAGTACAAAAATAAATACTACGAGCAACTCTATACAACTAAATTTGACAACTTAGAGGAAACGAACTACTTTCTTAATAAACCTTAAATGAACACAACTCACACAACATGAAACAGATAATTTGAATACCCTATAAGTATTGTTACAGGCTAAATTGTGTCCTCCAAAATTCATATGTTGAAGCCCTAACCCCCAGAATGGGACTATATTTGGAGATTTGGCCTTTAAAGTGATGATTAAGTTAAAATGTGACAGAATGGTGTCCAATCTGACTGGTGTCTATAAGAAGAGGAAATTTGAACACACAGAAAGACACCAAGCATAGGTGTACAGAGGAAAGACCATGTGAGGACACAGTGAGCATGCAGCCATCTACAAGACAAGCAGAGAGGCCTCAGAAGAAACCAAACCTGTTGACACCTTAACCTTGGACTTTCAAGTCTCCAGAGTAAAGAAGTCCAATTAAAATACAGGCATATGTCTGTTAATAACATATAGTGTCTCCAGAACTATGAGAAAATACATTTCTGTTGTTTAAGCCACCTTGGTTGTTGTATTTTGCTATAGCAGCCCTAGCAAACAAATACGAGTAATAAAGAAATAGAGTTCAAAACCAGAAAAAAAAGTACTAAAAAAGAAATTTCTTAGCTCAGATGGAGTCACTGAAGAATTCACATTTAAAGAATAAATACCAATTCTATACAATCTCTTTCAGAAAATAGAAGAGGAGGGAACACAACTTAATTCATTTTATGAAGCTAGTATTACTCTGATACTAATAACAAATATAGTACCAAAAAAGAAAACTAGAAACAAATGTCTCTCATGAATGTAGATGTAAAACTCTAACAAAATACTGGTAAAAAGTAATGCAGGCAAAGAATTCTACACAATGGGGTTTATTATAGAGATGCAAGGCTGGTTCTAGCCAAAGTCAATCAATGTATTCCACCATATTAACAAGGTAAAGAAGGAAAATTAAATGATTATATCACTTGGTTAAAAAAAAAAGCGTGTGACAAAAATTAATACCTATTAATAATTAAAAAACCACTCAGAAAAATTGGAATAAAGGCAAAATTCTTCAGTTTGATAAAGAACATCTACAAAAGAAAATAACAGCTGATTTATACTCAATGGTAAAAGACTGAATGTTTTTCCCTGAAGATAAGCAACAAGGTACAGATGTCCACTCTCACCACTCTTATACAATATAGCACCAGAAATTCTAGCCAGTGCAGTAATGCAGGAAAAGAAAACAAAATGCATTCAGATCAGAAAGAAAAAATACAATTGTCCTTATTTCCAAATGACATGATGGTCTACATAGACAATTCTAAGAAATCAGAAAAACCCTTTAGGACTGATAAATTGAGGAAGTTACCAGGATACAAATAAACATACAAAAATCAGTAAATTTTTATATACTTGCAATGAATATTCCAATAGGTGTGTAATGATATCTCATTGTGGTTTTAATTTGCATTTCTTTTATGATGTTGAACATCTTTTCATGTGTTTATTTGCCATTTGTATATCTTCCTTGGTGAAATGTCTCTTCATGTCATTTGCACATTTTCTTATTGGATTGGTTGTTGTATTTTCCTATTAAGTTTTAAGATGGTGCCATTGCCCCATTGTGGGTAACCTGCATACATGGAACCATGGGCTCTCTCTGTGTTATTTCTTACAATGGTGTGTCACTTTCTCATTATCTGAAAATAAAGGTTTAATTTAAAAATGTGGATTAAATATATTCTAACTTTTTAGTTTATATTTGGCAATGTTAAATAAACACACAGTATGATTTATATGTTTAACTATACTGCTTTTTATAATAATATATGGTAACACCTACGATACTTTTGTCCCTTTTGGTACAGGTGGCAAAAAAAGATACACACATAGCTATTCTGCTTTCTGTGCCATGTTGATAATATTGAATCTTTTCAGAAAACACAGCTTTGGTGCTGAATGCAGGTGCTGGCGCTGTTCTTGGCTTGTGCTTGCTGTCAAATGGGCTACCTCATGCATTCACTAAAAATAAAGCATAGCTTTTATCATCATTCCTTGACTAAATACAATCCCTACTGAAAATTAAGAATATCATCAAGTACACAAGTTTAGTATCTATCTTCTTTGCTGGTGGTTTTATGTGGAAATTACCTTCCTATGCTGAAGTTCTAAAACACAGTTGTTGGGTAATTCTACTTTTACATTAAATGATAAATCATTTTTTTTAGGTGATAAAACTATTGAATAAAACCGGCTAATATATGTGTCAAACCTAGGTTTGTTCATTAATTTTGCTGTTTTCTTCCATCTAGGCATGTGAAAGCTTGACTTATGAATAGAAACAGCCATATGACTCGCTTTGGCCAATAAAATATGAATGGAATTGGCCAAGTACTGCTTCTTGATGAAAGCCTTTAAAAACTTGTGGGTGATTCACTATGTTCCCATGTGCCCAATGAAGGATGAAGATGTTTTGGATGATGGGGGGTTTATCAACTTGAGTCCCTGAGTGAAGAAAGTATAGTCTTTTATTGATCAACATGGGGACATAGCATTAGCAGAAATAAAGCTTTGTTTTTTTTTCAGTCATTGAGATTTTAGAGTTGTTAGGACTGCATAACCTAAACTATTATAATAATGAATGTATTTTATATTTACATTAAACACACAAAACTCTTTGGAATAGGATACTGCACTATGGCATCAAATTGTAAACTCCAGTTAATGAGTTATTCTTTGGCGTATTTGATGGCATCCTTCATTCTGATAACACATGCACATACATCATGCACACAAAAAGCAAAATCAAGTCTTGCATCTCTTTCCTTATGGTATAAATTAGAGCAGTAGTTTGCTGGTTACTCTATGATGTAAAGCTTTGTATGAAGCTGAGCATACAGACAAATGATGTATCACATTCTTAATAGGGATACACGAGTCATAGAAAATATATGCTCTACTTTGAGCATGTTCAAAAGCTTCAGAGAAGCTTTTGATACGTGTACTATGTATGAATTGTGATTCATGGTTAATGTTAACATTAATCATATAAACTGCATATTATCTATTATTTGCAAGGAGAAATAACATCGACTAACATTTATTTTCAGACATAGTGCAAACATCTTTATGTTTTAGCACATTTAACCAATCAGTACTTCACTTTGCTAATGACATGTGCCATCTGTCTTAAGTTAACATTATTTGGATAATATTTAAAAAGACTAAGTTTTTTTTAACTTATACAATTATTATGATTCCCGTCAAAAGATCTCAATGTAAAAATTAACAGGGTTTTTATAATTTTATCAAGATAATTTAACAGATGTTTTTATGTTATACTTTATAGCCTCCTTGTAGCACATACTCTGGACAAAGACTTGGGGGATAAAACAGGTGACTTAAAATTCTTAAGTTTATTAATGCTCATAGTACTGTCAGCTGTTAAAGATATTTCCCTAATTTTTGACATGCTACAGTACATATTCTTGATGCTAAAACTTTCAACAGTTTCAAGTGGTACTTGTTACTATTTTTTGAATTTTAAAACTATGTAATATATAATGAGACATTTCTCATAAATGGCACAGTGTTTGTCTAGGTATTCATATGTCTCTTACTTCTTGATATATATATATGTATATATATATATACACATATATATATATACACACATATATATATTGAGAGGAGGGCACTGTAAAATACAGGCAAAAAGCATTGATACAAAGAAAGTCTTATTTTTTCCCACTGATTTTTATGAAGGGAAAACTAACCAAAAGATCAAATCCGGAGGTATTATTATTTTTAACAATGATGGGAATTTAATGCACCAGAAAATTTATGAACCAGGTGTTACACATCAATAGTTCATCACAGTATGCACTACGGAATCAGCAATCTTGAGTTTAGGGCTGATCTCCAGCTGTGCGACAGTGGTCATGATTATTGTCCTCCTTGTACTTCAGTTTCCCCTTCTATGAAGTGGGGATAATACAAATACATGCAGACTTCATAAGGCTATTGTGAGGAATACATAAGTTAATTTTTATAGAGCCCGTAGAATGATGTCCAGCACATAGTAAGTATTCAATTAATTTAGATATTATCATGTTTGCTTTAAATTGTTAATACCTGTTTCCTCAGCATATTAAACACTTAATACCACCTCCTTTACCTTGTGGCCTCTTCTCCTTTGGACACTTCTTAGGTACTGGGTGATGAATCACAAACCTTTCTGTTCTGAGACATTCCATCACTTAACACACACACACACACACACACACACACACACACACACACACCCCTTTTCTAATTTCAAAGTAGTTAAGGAAAAGAAAGAAAATGACTACATTTCATTAAACTTAAATAACTCTTGGCAAGTAGGATAATAACCAGATAAGGTTATGGCTCTGTGTGCTTTAAAAACTATTAATAGGGGTTTTGTAAACCTCCCCATTTCCATAGGTTGATAATGAGGGGGAAATAGTATGTCTTCTGGTAAACAGAGAAGTGTAGAGATAACCAGAGTGAGACATAGGTCCTTGATTCAGAAAACAATTCAGAAAATCTTTATGAAAGCATTTAAGAAGACCATCTGACTTAATGAACATTTCCTCACAAGTCATTCCTCCGTAAATATGTGATTTATGGGCATCCTGTTTCAACCTCCCTGTCTGGTCCAGAATCCTTATTACACATTCTTATAGAATTCCTTCTTTCAGAGACTTTACCTCAATATGTAAATAAGAATTTATCTGTATCATTATTTTATTAACATCTGACCCTTTGTGTTGGCAGGGCTCACTCAACTTTTTGCTCACTACTGATTTCCAGTTCTCCACTGAACAGAGATGCTCTCAAGAAGCTGAGACAGTAAAATTCTCCCAAAACTAGAAGTGAGTAACTTAAAAGGAAAAAGTCATGTCAAATGCATCAGGAGAGGTAAAAGTAGCAAGGGAATGTTTTCTCTAAAATAAGTAACAGAAACTAGAAAACCGAACAGCTCTGATTCAGTTAAGAAAGGACTTATGTATGTGTCATAGGATTTATGCCTTAAAGACAATCAACATTCTATATAAATAGTCTTGGAAAATTCAAACTCAATTTCAGTATTAAAAACACTTGTGTCTAATGCATGCAACTCTTCCGACCACAACACTGCACTCCAACATCCCAAAATAACACTGTGGCCATAATTTGGGGGGTGTACTGGTGGAGGTTAACCAATGAAGAGCAGGAAATTTTTTTTTTCACATCTAAAGATCATGGTTCCAAGTAGTTCCAGTTGGATTCTAGTCTCTCTTCACTTATAATGTTGGGTAGGTGTGGATTTAGAATATGTGTATTGTATTTAATTAAACTGAAAAACAATTAAGGAAATCTATGAATGTCAAAATAACTTTGAAACTTGTTATGTGAAGAAGCAATTAAATTTACTAGAAAAAAATAACAGATAGAGATTTAAGAGAGATATCTGTCCAACAGAATAAATATCACAAGAGCTCCATGATAAGCTCAAATAAAGAATAATTCTCCAAATATGTCTAGTTAGAGATTACCCCACTTGAAACCTTTCTCAACATTATGGTTCATTTAAAAGAAGTGAAGATTTAAAAAGTATTTCTACTTATATCTAATGAGAAATTTGATTTCGGTCTTCATTGCTCCACAACTTTGTATAGCGTATATACAATTGGCTAAAACGTATGACACACACAAATACCCTCAAAATATAGCCTGCTTTTAATTACTGATACTTGAAAGAGAATTACATAATTTTTCCTTTAAAACTGCCAAAGCTCTTGTGAGAGTGATTGGATTAAAGATGACTAAACTTGCTCAAAAATTTTTACAAGATGAGATTCTAAAGAAAACGATGACCATGCTTTGAGCAAAGGACAGACTAATATCTTAGGAAATTTAAAATTAAATGCAAACAAGTACATACATTCAGCTATCTGCTTTAGAATAATTTACTTTGGTGGTAAATCTTAACTGCTGAAAATCTTAACTTTGCTGGTAAATACTACATTAATCTATAACTGTTGTAGGAAATGTGGTTAATTGTGGCAAAGGAAACTACTCAAAGAATCTTTGCCATAATTATAGTATTAAAAATTAGAAAAAGAGTTAATTGCCTCCAACTTGTAGCACATAGTCAGTTAAGGGGTTCATCTTGGTAGAGAAATGTGGGCAATATGTCAAATATAGAAGACTTTAGGTACAATTGGGTCCTATTTTTATGAAAAAAAAATGTGAGTTGGTTAAGATTATACCAAGGACCATCTGGGTTCTAACATTTCATAACTGTATGACCATGGTTAAATTATTTCACCTCTCTGTGTCTGGCTTTCCTCATATGTAAAAAGTGGATAATATTATTACCAACTCCTTATGGTTGCGCAAGAATTAAGTGAGAGAATAAGGCTTAAATAACATAGAACTGTGCCTGGAATATGCAGAGAGCTGCTTTTCTTTTTCCCCCCACAAGTTTCTACCTTTGGCAATGGTAAAATAAATATTTTTTTTTTGTTAAAGAAATTAACAACTCTTCATACTTCAACAACTATTGCATATTCAAAAGGAAACACAAACATATATTAAATACCAAGTGATACAAAGTGATAACAGATAACTGGACAACTTGAACGTAAACATCAATTCAAAAGACCATTTTTTAGAGCAAGAATGAACCCAATGGTGGTTAGCTTCACGAGTGTGCAGCTAATATTTCTCCCCTAAAATCTACAGTTATCTTCTCAAAGCCATACCCCAAGCCTGCTAAACGGAAAGTTTTACTTTACCAAGTCCCAGCCATGGTACCTTTGAGCCCAAGCACTGAGTCACCACCCCTCTTCTCTCCTTGGCTTTGGTCTTTTGACAGACACTTCTCCACCTACCACTTCGGGTACCAGAACCAACCTCCCGTCCGCCTTCTGTCCAGCGGAAAACTCCGAAGTGGGCAACAGGCTACAAGAGCGGAAGACACTCACCCTCCGCACCCAACCGCCCGGCGCGACCCCCGTACGGAGTGCCCACTCCCACACGGCCATCCACCCGGGCACCGCAGTGCACTGCAACACGCGCAGAAGCCGCTAGCCGTTAAGGAACCCATCGTGGATTTCCTGGTTAGTACTCCCCAGACTGCTCCCCAACGTGAGTGTCATCCCTAATGGATGTGGCCACGCCACCGCCCACCGGCTCAGCCCGCGAGGACGACCCAAAGGGCAGCAATGACAACAAAAACAACTCAAACCGCGACGCGAGGGAGCCGGCTGCCATCGCCAGCCCGGGAGCGGCGCAGCGGCGACAGCGGGGGCTGCGGCTCTGCCCCGCCTCGGCGGCCGGCTGAGGTTTACCTGCGCGGCCCCGCGCGCCCGGGCCGGCCATCCTGCAGCAGCCACTACAGCCGCCCCGCGGGCCCGAGGCGCCGCCCGCCGCCGGGGGAGGCGCCGCACCGCAGTCCAGGCTGCGGCGCCCCGCACATGCTTCGCGCTTGCCGCGGCCCGCGCCGGCGCACAGGTGGGAACCCCGCGAGTGGGCGTTGGGGTGATTCCCTGTCCTCGCCCGCGCTCGCCGTCCGCTCCACTCGACTTTGCCGGATGCGCGGCGCCTGCCCTTGCTCCAGCAGCCCAGGCTCCTCTCTGCCCGCGCGCCCCGGCGCCGTGGGCGGCTGCGGTCCTTGCGCAGCTGGGGCTGCGCGTCATGTGCATCTCCCGCCTCGCGGCTTTCTCCGCGGCACCCCGCGGCCGGGGCAGCGCGCAGCGGCCGGGTCCGGCACCCACTTCTCGCTGGTCACCCCGACCCCCTCCATCCCCATGCCCTCCCCCACTCCGGAGATGTCAAGAGGAAAACGCCTTGCACACACCTTGGAATGGACGGGCGCCTCAGTCACCGACTCGCCAAACTCTTAGAAGGTGTCCATTGGTCTGTAGGGAGGTTCGGGCATGGAGTAGGAGCTGCTTTCTTATTATTTAATAATGTTAGAAGTGCCGGGTCCGCTGCCAGAGTTGTGGGTCATGTGGGCACAGCAGAGGCTGGCTGCTGCCAGTACCAGGGTTTCCTGAGGATCCTGAAACTATGATCTCATCCTCCTCATCCGCCTCCCCCGCCCCTCTCCGCGGGCGCGCACGCCCAGCACACACTCACACACACACGCGCACACACACGCACATACACACTCACACTGCATGCACTATTCTTCCTGGACCGAAATATTCCTCCAGGGAAATACAGTGTTCACGCTCTTCATTGAAAAAAAAAAATCCTTCCTGATATTTTTCTTTCAAAGCTTGATTTATGTGCTTTGTTTATTTTCCTCAGTTTTACCTCACACGTGCAAGGGATCCGAACAGAGCCTCAGAATTAAAATAAAAAATAATCATCCTCTTATGTTGACCCATATTTTGGTCAGAACCCAAGGACTTGAACAGTACAATTTAAATTTAAAACAGAGGCAATAATATACCAAGCTTGAACATGGAATAGTAATAATATCTGAGAGTATGAAATAGATTTCTTTCCCAAGCTGCAAACATTACCTCATTTATTTGCAGAGCATCTTTGCAGAGGAGGCGGATGAGAAGGCAAATAAGTAGTCACTTCAGAGACACAGAAGCATAGGTCAGATAACATGACCTACCCAAGTACACATAAGTCAATGTCTCACTATCAATATTAATTGTACAGCTACTCACAGTTGCTTATTCACTATAATGCATTCCTGGAAACTTAGGTTTTGGAAACTAATGAAGATATTCATGATTATTTTTAAGTTACCTACTAAGATTACAAATTAATGAATTAATTTTTCTACATGTATATATTTTTATATAATTTTCTCTTGTGTATTTGTATATATCTCTGGTTTCATGTTTTCATATAATTTTTTCTTTTTGAGGTGTATGTGTATGTGTTGTATGTCAATGTATCTGTGTGTGTATTCATATTCATATGCATTGCTTAACTTCTTAGATTGCAATAATATCAAGCAATTTTAGTCAATCTTTTGGGGTTGCTCACCAATTTCATAATGATTTATATATTTCACTCAAACCCCCTTAAAGTGCCCGATGTATATATAAAGAGCTGTGCTATGTCTTAAAAGATATAGAGAAGTTTAATATTTGGAACCTTGCCTCTATTAGTTTACATCTCGTTGTTGAGACAAGATATATATACTGGAAAGTCCAGGTGAAACTTTTTATTTTTGATGCTATGAATTGTCGCAAAGAAAGTATAAGATACACTCCTTTTCTTTTTACCTATTTAATTTCTGTTTCACATTAAAATTATTTCATTTGTCTTTCTGCCCCATATTTCAGTCTGTCTTTGACCCCCCAGAGCATCTCAATGGCCAAGGTAATAAGTTAACTTTGCCCTGCACCTACATATACATCCTACTCACATAAACACTACATGGGGATTTTTTTTTTTTTATGATTGTAAAAGTTCTCACAAAGAGCACCTTTTGTTTAGGTTACATATATAAAAAAATTCAGCAGCCTTCTAATAATACAAAGAAAAGAAATGGTGCAAGGAGAGAATGTGTCAAAGAGAAGATAGAAGGGTAAGTCGTGAAAAGAGGTGGAGGAAAGAGAAGAATAAAAGAGCATTGAGGATTACAAGATGAGGGAGAGGAGAAGAGAAAAAACAAAAGGAGCAGAAAAAGAGGATGAACTTTCAAGTGAAAGCTAAAAATTTCCACATTTTGCCATATGGAAAACAACTTTAGGAAATCATAGAGTTTCTTGGTTTCTTACTGCTATCAAAAATTGGTTTTTGATAAGCTTACAGAAATTTAATGGCAAAGACACCAGGTGTCAGTCCTGCAGAGACTATGCTGAATGATCTCATTTATAAAATCCAAGTATAGGATTCAATAGAAGAAAGAAATAGACTGACTTATCAATATAATGTAATAATAAAAATGACAATAGGATTATATAGCTGTGGTACATAAACATTTTAAGAAGAAATTAACACCGAAATTCAGGGATATGACTGGGAAAACAAAGGCACAGAAATATTCAAACTGGAAAAGAAGGGTTAGGCTTGCAGTATCTAAAGCAAAAAATAGCAATAAAACATCATATATTTTTTAAAAGTACTTCAGATTGTTCAAAGTGCTTTTCCTGCAGCCTTTATGGAGCCTGATAATAATTAGAGGTAGGCACCTTTGTGAACTTCATTTGAAATGATAATTCTCCCTGTTTTTCTATATGTCGAATAGAGACGTGCTGAAAATTTTCACTCATTGTTTTGGAAATATTATTTATATTTTTTGATCAGTCAACCTTAAAGATGTTGCTCAGTATCCCTTCCTCCAATCGTCATAAACAATATGACTAGATGGATTCCTGGGCATAGGTCACAACAGTGATTTATAATGTAGGATGTTACACAGACTACTGGTGTTAAACTAGAAGCTTTAGCATGTAGCAGACACTAATGGCTTTGCAGTATCTCTGGGAGATTTTTGCAGAAGAGGTGGAGGCCCAAATTGAACAACAATATATTAAGAGCACTTTCCTTTTGATCTGCACACTCATGGCAGGATTTATTTTAATTAGAGGTGTATTTAGGTTTGATGATTATAACATATTTCGGAAATGCATTATAACTTCAGTGGCTCAACAGTTACTAGCAGTTTGTGTCAGAATACCTTCAAGTAGGGAAAACTATTTTTAATATGGCTATGTACACATATTTGTGGTTCATGCTAATTTAGGCCATCTTTACCAAGGAAAATAAATTACCGATGTTTACTATTTTGCTCTTATAATTTATCAAATTTTAAAATAGTTCATAGTTAATGAGACTTGCTATAAATAAAATCAGAATATTCACTATGTTATAGTGAAACCATGTGTGTGTATGTGTCATAAACATAGTGATATGTAGAGTGTATATGTGTTATAGGTCAAATAAGAGTGATTATTATTATCTATAAGCTGCTAATAGTTTTGGGGCATGAGGAATTAAACATTTCAGAGTCTTTGAAAGATTTGAATGACAAGAGTAGAAGAGGAAATGGATTTAAAAGAGTTGGAGAAGTGAAGACATCACTATTTTATCAATGAGAAATGCTTATATACCCCCTTGGTGTAAACTATTGTTCCAAGGAAGGATGATATGGGGACTTGAAAACACAATATATACATATATTCTGCTTCCCTAAGAAACTGATTAGTTTTCAAGAACGAAAGGTTTATTAGCAGTCCAATACAAAACTAAAAATGATGAGCTGTGACTTGGAGGATTCCTGGTTAGATTTTTTTTTGGTGTGAGAGCTATCAAGTTTTGAGGCCAAAGTGGACAGGAAGAACTATTTGCTCTTCTCTGACTTTTCAAGATACCCCCATTTTGGAGCGCATCAACCTCAGACAGAACAGTCTTCTGATCTCCACTGAGATGGATAAATTGTGTCCTAAGCATTCATGAAACCTGAGGGGACGAAAGTGTGTACTTGCGTTAATACACACCAAGGCTGGTCATTTAGTCTCTTTATACATCACTTCGAAATGTATATTTATAAAGTTAAAGTTAATATTTAATTGCCTGAGAAATTCTACATTGAGGCATGGTCCTGTCAGCTGTTAAGGAATAATTGCTTGACAGAGGTGCTCCCTGCCCCATTAGAGAGACTGAAGCCTCCTGCACACAGGGCAGGGCCTAGTAATTCAGCTGCTCTGGCAGTATATATCATGGTACCACAGTGTCTCCTTGGTTGATCTTTCTGTCTAAGATCCTCAGGAGAAATATTGTTTACCCTCTCCGTGTTCTCCTCGGACTGAAGGGGAGAATATAGACTAAGAATGAGTATAAGCAGTCAAGTATATTTTGTTTTCTCATGTTAGTGTGGGCAAATCTGCATTTTAAGTAGCTGTGATTCCACCCTGTAATGGTAATTCATTAAATACATATTATGGTGGTTCACATCTCTCAATGGCATCACACTAGTGTGCCCTTTACTCCTGGGAGAATTTATTTTCTCAGTGGACCATAAATAAAACACAAATGTTTCAGATGAAACTTAAGTGTACTGTCACAATGGGGACAGTGAAGAAAAGCCAGGTAGAGAGTACAGTTTATCAGAGGGTGCTTATAATCTACTAACTTTGCTGCTAGAATTGTTTTTAACTCTATTTTTAATTGTTTTAAAACTGAATGTTTTGTTTTTGTTTTGCCCAAGAATACAGAATACCTTGATACATGGAACCAAACATAATATTGAATAAATAGTAAACATCACAACAAATAAAATTTGATCAATGCTGATGATCAATCCAAATAATTAAGGACAAAAAATGCTATTTATTGAACTTCATTTGAAATGATAATTCAAATAAGTTAAATCAAATAAGATAAGTTATTTGAATAGGTGTCCATATTATTTCAGAAAAATGTCAAATTTTTCCTTGACGGTTCTAAATAAAGCCTAATGTTTTTAATAATACCAAAGAAACCTGCTACAAAGTGAAAAGCTTTGTCAAAACAATTTTGTTTATGTGAAATTAGTTTACCTAGCTTATTTCCCAGTGAAATGATTTTTTACATATTATATAGATATAGCCCAAATCTCCTTTATATAGTCAGGAAGCATGTTAACAAGTGCATGTTTTGATTTAAAAGTTAATCCCTACAAAAAATATCATATAATTATTTGATGTTGCAAAGCATTGCATTTTATGAAAACTAAATGAAAAAAAATGGGAGTAGGAAGAGGAAACTAATCAAATTGTAATCTTTAAAACTGTATGACCAATATGTGGGTAGATCTATAATTAAAATTTATCACTGGAAATAATGGTATTTTACCTTATAGAGAATATATTTTGAGATAGTTCAAAGTGTATTTCTATGAGGTGATTATATATTTACTAATATAGAAATTTTCTTTGTTAATTAAGATGCTTATCTTTTATTTGTGCCACAAATATCATGTGTCATTCTCCTGTTTGTCTTTTTTTTTCTCCTTTTTATCCCTGACCTTCATCACCGTTATCAGCTTGAGCATTCTTCATGGTTTCAATGCTTTTTTATTTACGTATTTCTCTTCCTTTTTCCTTTTTTTATGCCAGTCAGCTAGACTAAAAGGAACAGGAATACTTGGCATTTTTCAATGTTTTATCATAACCACAAAACTTATTTTGTACCCAGTTCTTAATCAATGGTTAATATTGTCTGTGCTTCTCACTACACATACGTGAAAAATTTCTTGATTTTGAAATTGTCATTTTTTTTTTAATTTACACATATCTCAAAAAGCATTTTACGATTTTCAAGGACAGAGGCCATGATGAAAACATCCTTTCTTTTTTTTTTTCCTCCCTAGAGAGTTAAGCATGTTTACCTCATATAGGAGGTGCTTGGAAAATACTTGTAGGCATAAAATAAGGATGATGATGATGAAAATTAAAATTTTACTTCTGGCCCTATGCAGCATATAGAAACAATTCTTTTAAACTTGAAAACACCTTTGA
Source organism: Pteropus vampyrus (assembly GCF_000151845.1). NCBI lineage: Eukaryota > Metazoa > Chordata > Mammalia > Chiroptera > Pteropodidae > Pteropus > Pteropus vampyrus. Next base: position 15,468,486 of record NW_011888784.1, read on the forward strand.
CAGAACATGCTTTTGTATGTTTTATATGAACAAAATGAACTAAATACCATGTGTGGCTTGCTTTTGCTATTGGAATACATACAACTTTTTCTTTGTATGTTTAAAACAAACAAACCAAAAAAGTTTTTTGGATGACAGAATTATGTACATGTAAAGATATTCACTTAAATCTTGTGATTAAGAGTGCAGTATATTTCTCTTTGTAATGATATTTCTTCAATTTGTAATGATATTTCTTTAATTTGACAAAGAAAAATAATTGTAACTCCACTCATCTATATCTGTCTTAAATGTTTAGAAGAGACTGTCAGCATTTAAAATATATTTTATAGTTTCCATTAAAAGAAATAGTGGCTATTTTAGATCTGTTTTTTAATCTCAAAGATAGTAGAAATAACTTGCTTATTTTATAGGAGTGAATATTTTAAGAATTATACGACAAGCATAAAGTATTCTGTTTCAAATCCTTTCTGTCCTTTTCTTACCATCGTTCCAAGTACAATCCCCAGCCCAGTGTTATCTAACCCTCCTTACACTCATATGACTTACTCATGGAAACACTGTCTTAAAACCTATTCACATAATGTGTTCTGTTTTTATCTAATCATTTTTATGTATATTAGACATCAGGATTGTCCACTCCTTCACCAGGATTGTGAACCCCTTATCCTACATATCTCTTGTACATTTCATAGCATCTTGTAGTTATTCAGTAATTACTTGCTGATTGCTTTGTTGATTAACCAAAAATAGGTTACTGTTTTGACATGACATTACCCCAAAAATGAAAGTAATGTGTTCTCTTTCTACTTATTGTTAATCTGTGTGCATTTTTCAAATCTTTAGATATATATTCTTAGGACATTATTAATATTTTTATAATAATGACTTAAAGTTTGATAACAGGAATCTTCCTTCTATGTCTATAAATGAATAAATAAGAATTAAACCCAAATCAATTTGTTGTTTAGTTGCCAGGAGTAATTACTATCTATGATCTCTTAAGTTTCTACCTTAACCAGATAAGATTACTATAGTATTATTCATTTGAAGTAATATAACTTTAATTTTTACTTTAAGAAACTTTAAAAAATAAATGTGGAGGTATTTAGGTATAAAGGATGTTCTTTCTTTAGTATTTTTTCTGTGTCGTAAATTTTTGATAATCTAAAAATTTAAGCCGATTTATTTTTTCCAATTATTTGCTCATCATATTACAGAATGGCTTATACTTGTTCAATGAACAAATATTTCAACTCTGAGAATATGTATGGAATGCCTAATGACTATTAAACACATTTGTTTTATAATAGGTCAGTCATATCAGAGAACTGCAATCTACAATCAATAGTCTTTTGGAAATTCAAATTTATTACCTTCGTTTTTATTTCCAAAATCTCAATTATAATTTTCTCCATGTCCTTAATAGAAAAACTACAGTAGGACCTGTTCTGCTGGTTCTTCTACCTCATCTGACATGAAAATATTTCTGGTCCTTTCCCTTATTTGCTGGGATGCTTCCTACCAAGCAGTGACACAGGATTTGGCTCCTTCTCTTAGTTGTTATTTGCACTGCCCCAGAGGCTCCTTTAACTTGTGAAACCTTCCTGAGATAAGGCAGTAACAATCCTCAGTCTAACCAGAATGGAATCACCCAGTAGATATGTTCTCTATAGGCTTTTAACATGAGTAACAGGGACACTAAAATAATTAAAAGATATTTTTTAAAGCTTCTAAGTAGTTATTCATGACAAGTAAATAAAAACTTTGCTGGCCTTACTTAACACACTTATTTTATGGTTACTACAGTTTTCTTTGACTTTCTTTCAAACATACATAATGGTACCCATTATCCAGCTGTAACAATTATTAAATCATGACCAAACACATCCACCGACTCATTCATGTCTCCACCCATATTATTTTTGAAGCATGTCCTAGATATTATATATATTCATCCATAGATATTTCAGTCTACAGTTGCATCCTTTTAATTTAGAATTATATAATGGGGATAGGTAGAACAGAGTACTATAATATTGTCTGTGTTTAGGGGCCTTACAAATTTTAACTTGGCTCTTATTGCACACATACACACTTATAGCCACTGTGGTTATTTATAAAATAGACATTACACACACACACACACACACACACACACACACAATTACATGTATTAGAGAAGTAGAGTAAATAAAGATTGTTCATTCCTGGAGTCTCTTGTCCATTCTTTAGAGACTACTCCTTCTTAGCATTTACTTCTGAGTTTTCCAAGTCAGTTTTGTTTTGTAACTCCTTTACACCTTTATACCTGGTCCAGATTACCCCAAGATCCTACCCAGTTCTGTTTTCTTTTCTTTTTTCTTAAAATTTTTTGTTCTTTCTTTCATAATCTCTCTGTGTCCTGCCTTCTCTCCTTCTTCCTCTCCCTCTCTCTCTTTCTCATCATAGGCAAACAATCTGATGATTTAGATAAATGTATACACCCTTGTAATCTACTCATACCAATCAAGACACAGGGCACCAAGAAAACTCCTTTGTGCCCCTTTCTAGTAAATCCTTGCCTACCTCCTCCACCTGGAGATAATAATTGTTTTGCTATCTATCACTATAGTTTTGATTTGTCTGTTCTAGAACTTCGTATACAATAGTAACCCTGTAATTCGTGGTTCCACTTTCTGAGGTTTTAGTTACTCATGTAAACTGGCTCTGAAAATATTAAATAAAAAATTCCAGAAACAAACAATTAATAAGTTTTAAATTGCGCTCTGTTCCTAGTAGTGTGATGAGATCTCGCGATGTCCTGCTCAGTCCTGCTTGAGACTTGAGTCATCCCTTCGTCCAGCATATCCACGTTGTTTACACTCCCTGCCCAGTCGCTTGATAGCCATTTAGGTTATCAGATCTGCTGTTGTCATACTGCAGTGCTTGTGTTCAAGTAACCCTTATTTTATCTAATCATGGCACCAAAGTGCAAGAGTAGTGATGCTGGCAATTGATATGCCAAAGAGAAGCTGTAAAAGCGCTTCCTTTGAGTGAAAAAGTGAAAGTTCTTGACAAGGAATTTTATCATCTCACATCATCACAAGAAGGGTGAGTATAATACAATAAGACAATTTGAGAGAGACCACATTAACATAACTTATATTATGGTATATTGTTCTAATTGTTCTATTTTATTATTAGTTATTATTGCTAATCTCTTATTGTGCTTAATTTATCAATTAAACTTTATCACGTGTACGTATAGGAAAAAACATAGCACATAGAGGGTTCAGTAGCATCCCTCAAGGCATCCACTGGGAGCCTTGGAGCATATCCCCCACACATAAGGGGGGACGACCTGTAAATGGAATTATATAGTATATATGCTTTTGTGTCTCTTTTAGCTCAGTTTTATGCCTATGAGATTCATAAGAACCAATGTCATTGTGTTTATCAATAATTGGTTTCTTTTCTTTGCTGAGTTCTAGTCCACTGCATAAATATATCCCAATTTGTTTATCCATTCCCCTGTTGATAGACGTTGGGTTGTTTACAGTATTTGACATTTACAAATAAAGCTGCTATGAATATTTATGTACGAGCATTTTTGAAGGTCTATATTTTCATCCCTTGAGTAAATATGCCTGATTGTTTTTATTTTTTTGAATCTATATTTTTATTGCTCTTTGGTAAATACTTGATGATAACTCTTATAGAGATTATCAATATTCTTTATCCATTCAAAAAAATCAGCCTTTGGTTTATTGTCTCTTTTGGGGTTCTTTTCTTTTTAATTGATTTCACTCTTTATTCCTTCTTTTTGCTTATTCGATGATTGATTTACTCATTCAAGTTTTTTATAGTGCAAACTTAGATTATTGATTAGTGATTTGAGATGTTTCTTCTTTCCTAATATTAAAGTTTAATGTTATAATTTTCTAAGCACTGCTTTAGCTGCATCTCACATATTTTGATATACTGTTTTTCATTTATATCCAGTGAAAATTTTTTTCTAATTTTCCCAGTGATGTCTTTTTTGATCCATTTTATTCAGAAGTCTGATTTTAATCTCTGTATATGAGGCGGTGTTTTCAGACATTGTTCTGTGGTTGATTTCTCATTTAATTCCATCGTGAACAGAAAACATACTTTGAATGATTTAATCCTGTTAAATTTATTGAGGTTTATTTTATAGTTCAGAATATGATCTATCCTAATAAATAATCTGTGTTCATGTGAAAATAATTTATTTTCTTCTGTTATTGACTGAAACATTTTATAGGGTAGATTGGTTGATATTTTTAGAATCTTCTATATCCTGATTTCCTATCTATTCATTCTATCAATTATTGAGAGAGGGGTGTTGATACCTCCAACTATAATAGTCATGTTAATTATCTATTCCTGCATAGCAAATTACCCCCAAATTTAGTGGCTTAAAATTTACGACACATATTTCTTACCTCTGAGTTTCTGGTTGCTTTCACAATTTTCTCTGAATCTTTGGTTTTCATCAGTTTGACTGTGATGTACTGATGAGTGTTTCTCTTTATATCTTTCCTGCTTTTGGTTTTCTGAGAATGTGGAAACTGTAAATATATATATTTTACCAAAACTTGGAAATAGTATTATGTATTCAAATATTATTTCTACCTCATTCTCTTACTCTTCTCCTTCTTAACTTTAATTACATGTATATTAAACCTTTTGACATTATCCCATAGGATCCTGAGACTGTCACTTTTTCAACTTATGCTTCAAATTGAATAATTCATATTCACATACCTTCAAGTTTATTTTCTCATTCTTCTGTATTATCCATTCTGCTGCTAAGCCTATCTTGTGAGTTTTTATTTAATATATTATATTTTTTAAGTTCTAGAATTTATTTTCAGTTCTTTTTGACATTTTTTACTTTTTTCCTGATTCCCTACCTGTTATTCATTTTGAGACTATTTTTCTTATGTTGATAAGCATAGTTAGACTAGCTGCTTAAAAATTCTTGTCTGCTAATCCTAATGCTTGGGTCATTTTGGGGTTGATGTCCATGTCTTTTCTCTTGAGAATGAGTCAGCACTATTCTTGTTCTCTGTATTTTAGGTAGTAATTGGAGTTTATTTAGACACCGTGAATGTAAGTCTGTGAACATATTTTCTTTTAAATTCTACCTTAGAGTGTTAATTTTTTCATTTGTTTTAGTAGGACTCGAACTGCAAACTCAATCTCTGTTGCAGCAGATCAAATCTTAGTTCGATTCTTTCATCCTTAGCTGACCTCTGTGATCTGCTTCACACATGTATGATTTAGGGTTCTGCTAGGTAGGTGAGCACAGTTTGTTTACAGAACTAAGTGTCTTTTTTTCTGTCTCCCTCCTTTTTGGTGATTATTCCCTCACTTTCCAGAAGCTGTGGTTTCCTTGAAGCCTGTCCTCTGCTGCTTTGGATCAGAAAGTCTCTATATTTTCTGTAGGAATTTTATACATTCTGTGCATGGTGACTCCTGAAGCATTCTTTTGGGCTAAGAGCTGTAAAAAAGGTTAAATCTACTCTGTTATTCCATTTTGCAAGTATTGACTTCCTTCGATATCCACCTGTTTTTGTTTTGTGTTTTTTTCACCATACATTGCCTTCAGATGGTTGTTTTGCAATGTGGCAGTCCTTGCATGCACATTACTATGTTAACTGAAACCTATGAATTTTGTAATCATGCTCTCACTTTACGCAGTAACTGCTACTATAGAACTGCATAGAGCAAGGACGCAGTTCCAATATGCACAAATTTCAGTTACTGTGATGTATTGTGCAATATGAGGGCTGCCTATATCTTGTCTAGAGTCTATATAGTTATCCGGAGGATGATTTTTCTGCTTGGATCCTTCTTGTCCACACCAGAAGAGGAACCTCTTTGCTGCTAATTTTCTCTCGTGGTCTTATGCTTTCTTTTCTTCATAGCACTTTCCACAACTTATAATTATTGATTTAATTTATATAATTTTCTTATTTATTTTTACACTCTGCTGTTAAAATTGTATGACAAATAGGAAACACACAGTAGATATGCATTGAAGGAAGGAATGAAGCATCACGTAACTAAATGATACCTTCCATGATGCCAAAACTTAGTTTGCAAAATGGTTTCAATTATACTCCCAAGATACTTTCAGGGACCACACTCAGATAAACAGCATCATTATGGAAGCCCAGATAAGATCCCCCTGTGTGTTTAAGATCTAAGATAGACGCTTTGGATATTATAACAATGAGATGATCTGATCTCTAATTTTATAGGATATTTTCTTAATAATGTCTAACTAGGGAGAGGGGAAAGGTCTGGAAGTGTCGATAGTTTATAATAAAGCACAAATTTTTAATGTTATTAAATGATTGAAAAGCTGTTTTTAATAGTTGCGACAGATCACAGTAACACCAAATTTATATGACAGAGAACAGATCTCAAGTTTAACATTTTAGAGACCCTGGTTCTTTATATGAAATATCTAGTGTAGTACTAAGCACAGAATAGATGCTTAAGAAATGTTAGTTTATTTCTTTGAGTCTCTCCCTTCTTTAGCAAAGCAAATAAGTACCCTTTTCCTTCAGTTCAGTTTACTGATTTCCAAACATCGTGGCAACCGTATATTTTAAAAAGCTTAATGAAGCTTATGCAAGAAATAGCCCTCTGTGTGTGACTTAAGCAATTTCTATAGCAAACCTGTAAAAGAATGGACCATTTATTACAAAATTAGTAGGAACACATGTATCTTCTGCATAGCTCTCCATATTTGTTTTTGCTCTAGTAAATGAAGGAACTTGGTTGAGATTTTTTTTTTAAATTTTTTTATTAGTTTCAAGTATACAGTACATTAGTTAGACATTTGTATAGTTTTTGAAACTAAATTTCTCTGAGTTCTCCTTGGCTAGAGTAGAGGAGGTTCCCATTCAGGGCCTGAATCATTCTTTTTTTCCCTCCAGTTTTATTGAGATATAATTGACATATAACATTGTATTGGTTTAAGGTGTGCAACATAATGATGTATGTATACATTGCAAAATGATTACCACCATAAATTTAGTAAATATTGATCACTTCACATAATCACAAATATTTTTCTAGTGATGAGAACTTTCAAGATTTACTTTCTCAACAACTTGCAAATATACAATACGGTATTATTAACTACAGTCATCATGCTGTACATTATATTCCCAGAACTTATTTATCTTTGTACTATTTTTACATGAAATCTAATTCAAGCTATTTCCTTCAAGATAGATCTCTTCAGTTTCACATATCTTCTTTTACTAAGTGTATGACATTAGGGCAAGTGATGTTATAAAGTTTGATAAATTGAAGACAAGTGAGACAGAGGTGGTATCTATAGGTGGATGTTATAAATTTCTCTAGTGAGTGTAGATCTAGTAGAATTGTTATCAGTATTTCTCAAATTTTAATGTACAAAGGAATCACCTGGGAATCCTGATAGAATGCAAAATCTGATTTAGTAGTTTGGAGAGGACTCTGGGATTTGACATTTCTAATAAGATCCCAGGTGATGCCTATGACCTTGAGGAGTACACTTTGACTGCCTAGGTTGTACCACTGACTTACTATGTCAACTAATGTGGGGCTTAGAATATTCACTTTTATTCCCTTCCTTTTAATATTGTGATTTCTACAACCATAGAGCTCATTAAGCTGCCTGGATAAAAAGACTGTGTAAAAAATTCCAGATAATAGCAATAATTATGATTTTAGATTTTCTTGACAATTGTTCCTTCTGGCATTTTAGTACACCTAACATGTTCGATAATAAGCTATTTTTGTTTTCTCAAGATTTAGTGTTTACATATAATAAAAAGTACAAACTAAGAGGAAACTTAGCTGTTATTCTAACTTCTCACTTCACAAATGAGGAGACTAAGGCTAGATGAATTATGTGACTTGACTTCTTTAACATAAAAAAAATTAATGTTTATTTATTTGGAAGCAAGTCATTGTGCTTTTATCTATAAAATTATTAAATTTTTATTGTGATTTAACCAATAAGTTCCATAAAACAGAATATTTCCCATTGCCTTGAACCACTTAGTTACTTTGATATTATGCAGACATAGCATATTCAGAGACCTCTTTTGCCAGAAAAACAAACACTCACATTTTATTGGAGATATTAAATGGGAACATTCACTTAAATGGTAAAAAAAAAAAAAAAAATCCCCTTTGATAATAAACATTCAGTTTACTAAGCTAATCTCTGCCAAATCAGAAGACATTGCTTATAATGTTCTAGCAAAGCACATGCCTAAAAAAACATGATTAAATGCAGAATCTAACCAATATATTTGAGTATAAATTTAAAACCTGATAAGTAATATGAATGACTATATTCTTCAGTTTTCAAATGTGATGTTCAAGCTGAAACTTTAATATTTATTTGCCTATTTTTTCAGTGAAGTTTTATTTAAAATTAAAATGGATACATCCCTGACCTCTCACCCAGTTCTGCAGTTTCCACTGCACACAGCATATTTCCTCTCATGTATCTACTTACGCTTCAAATTAAAAGTCTCTAACACTGAACTCGCATTTTCTATTTTCTTTAAATGCATTCCATGTTGAACTAAGTGGAGACATAATTCTCCCAACATTAAATTGGAATTGTCTTTGACTCTTTCTTCTCATTAGCTCTGTATATCAGCCAGTTTCACTGATTCTCTTTTCTACATGCTTTTGTTACTCTATAAATTTTACTGACATCAACTTTGCTCAAGCCTTCATTAGCTCACACTTAGTTTAGAAAAGTTCCCCTCTATTGAGTTTTCTTCTTTCAGCCTCAGCTTTCCTTTAATCCATACCTAATTGTTAACACCAGATCATTTCTTTTAAAACCATTTTTATGCTCACCTTAACCTGAATCTCTACAATAGCTCTCCATTATCTGTAGAATAAAATACAAAATTCTTCCTCCCACTATTCAAGGCTCTTTAAAAGCTGGCTCCAACCTTCCTTCTAAGATTTACTTCATACTAATTCCAGCATAAACCCTCTACTGTAGTCAAATTGCTTGCCTGTCTCTCGAACATGCCATGTATTTTCCAGCCCTCATGTCTTTTTGCCATTTCCCTTACTTTTTAGGCATTCCATTCTCTTCTGTTCCCATGGAGATAAATTTAAGTGAAAACTAAAAAATTTTTGACTGGTAAGTAATGATAGAGCTAATTGCATTCAACTTCTCATGTCTTCTAACATTAAAAAAAACTAAAACCCATAAAAATGTACGTTCACACTTATTAATGTCTAATGACCACTGTAATAATCATTGCATAAAGTCACTTATTTTGAAAATTATGTGGTTCATATTATAATTACCATATTACCTAAGTTTATTATAAATTTTCATAAAGATAAAAAATTTACCAAATTTGACCATCATAAACTATCTCAAGGATGTTCAAATGAAGCCCAATTTCCTACATTTTTTATAGACTGGCTAACGACAAGTTCTGAACTGACTTTTCATTGTATCTAAGATGTTCCTGGTCCCAAGAAAAAAGTGCTCATACTTTATACTCTGCTCATATCATAAAGAGTCTAATAAAATTCAGAAGGTGGGCTTTAAGTGGCATATTAAAATCTCTCAAACTTTATTAGTATGTATGTGTCTGGGCTGAAGGCAGAAATTTACTGATTATAAAAAGTAAATCAACTTATATTTAGTGAGAATAGCCCTTAATAGGGTACGATAGTGACAGAGGAGAATTATTTTCCTCTATACTGAGGATGAATGGAGTTTGCCACATATAGGTTAACATTCTTAAGATTAAAAATTAAAACATATTCCATTGTGGCAGTGAAATAATCTATTCCAGATGATTTTATTGGTTGTACAATATTCTGTTAAGCACGTGGAACTTATAAAGTGAATCAGCTGCAGCTGTTAATGATGATTTGCTATAACAAGATTAGAAGGGATATGATTTTCCAGACAACCTGTGTACTGTGATATGAATTTTAAATATAAATTAATTGCAGATATTTGATAATAACCCGTTATAGTTAATGGAGGTACTTTCAGTTGACAAAATAAAATAGTGTGTAAGCTTTCAAAAGAGAAAGAGCATCAATGATATAAAGATATCTTTAGGAAATTATCTAACTCAGTGATGGCCAGCACAGAGCAGAACAAGATTTCGCTTCCTCACTGATGTAACAGCATTATATACACCCCAGAACTTAGAATCAGGAAGGGAAATTAAGGAAACAAGGTGAGTAAGAATATGAAATCTTTATTGACTGGGTGAGTTTACTTGGAAATGACTTAGATTGCATATATGGTCACCAAGTAAAATCATCTCTCAACAGAAATGTAGTTTTAGGAAGATAAACAGACTTTTATGTACTCTTGAGTTAATGGCTTCTGCTATAAGAAGTGACTGTTTTCAGGCTGAAGTCTACCAACAGTTAAGTTAGATGTTCTCACGTCTCTTTTCTGCAGACAATGTCCAGTTGGCTCGTGCCAAGTGAGTCACAAAGTCAGTTATGCCGTGGGTGATTCATTTGCTGTACAGGGGCATTGTTGTGATCTATTGTTTAGTCTGGATCTGGAATTATAGTCCAAAAGCCAATTAAAAGAATATTCACCACAGCTTTATTCAAAATGGGTAAAAATTCAAAACAACCCAAAAATCCATCAACAGGAGAATGAATAAACTAACCGTGGTATATTTACACAATGGAATACTACTCGGCAATAAAAAATAATAAACTGACCACTTCTTATTTCAGCTCTAACATGTTAAGAGCTTAAAAGTCATCACTTCTGTTACTATATCAAAAAAAAAAAAAGCAGAACAAATTGCAAATCAATGACTTTTCTTGGACCCCATCAAAGAACTGAGGTTTCAGGGAAAACTATTACCCTGAACTCTTAAGAGAGAGGCAAATGCAGAGAATCACAGTCAAGATATACTTATATGGAACAGAAGCCAATGAAGGCATGAACTGGAAGGAAGATTTAAATGGTTAATTTAAATGGTTAGAGGCTGATTGCAGACTAGTGTGAATGAGAAATTCTTGGCCTTACTTTGCGGGCACTCCCACACTTTTAGAGGTATTACTTTTAAGAACTCCTCCAGGTTCTCATGCTACAGATCTAAAAAAGAACCTCTTACAGAGATATACTTGTATAGGTCACAGCCCAGAGGCATATGCCTACAAATTTAATAAAAACGAAATGGAAGTTTAGGTTCCTTGGAAGTCACAAACTACCAAAACTCACACAAGGAAAATTGATAACCTGAGGTACTTAGGTCTATGTCAATTAAAGAAATTGAATCGATAATAATTAACATTACAGAAAAAGAAAGTACCAGGCTCAGATGGTTTCACTAGTGAATTCTATTGAATGTTTAAAGAAGAAGTGAGACTTAATCAAATTCTGGCTCCGTTAAAAGAATAGTTTCTGAGGTCAGTGTTTGATTTTCATTCTGACCTCAGAAGAACTTCTCCCAGGTGTCATTCCTCTGTTCTCTCCTGCAGACTAGCTGGTTTACAGTTTAGCCTACGTCTTGAACATTCTCCCAGTATCTGCTGCGTCCAGCAAGTGGTAAATCCTGCCATGTCCAGCGCAGCCCTGGAAAATAATCCTGAGTGGGATTGGGAGGCCCACTATCCACTGATGATGGAGTAGAGTGCGATTTTATTTTTGCAAATTGCTTTTATACAATAGCATACATTTGCTGGCTAAAATAAGATTATCCCCACCTAACCTCTACATCCTACTATAATCATTTGCATTTCCATAGATTACCCCCATCCTACACAGCCTGCTATAATCATTTGCATTTCAACACCCGAGTTGTTCTCCGATCAGTTCCAACTTCTCTATTCTTAGAAGGATTTGTAGAGGTGAGGCAACCTTTGGTTGGCCTCACAGATTGCAAGAACCTTGTCAGCTAACAACCCGCTCTCCATAAGTACCCTTTCGCGGCAACCTCCACTTTTCTTCAGAGCACCTTTAGGCTTGAGCTTCTGTCTGTTGTAAATGAAATCAGTTCCTTGAGGAAGAGTTTAAGAGCTACCTGTTTTATGGCCTGTTTCTCCCCCACCCCAGCAGACGAAATCTTTGAGCTGGGGCTGTAAAGCTGAGGGTAGGAATAACTGACTGACACACCCACTCTAAAAGGACACACCCACTTTAAAAGTGAGCACTGGGTAGGTGGGGGCCAGCAATCTGGGCACTCTCCACTTGCCTCTCCTGGCATAGAACCTCTGCTTCACAAGCAGAGGAAGGGCAATTGTTGCTTTAATATTTCTGGCATACTACATTCAAGCTAGAACTTCTGTTTCATTAGTGGAGACTGGCCAGAAGAAGGGAGACCCACCTCTCAACCATACTCAACAGGGACTTAACCTCAGTATTCCTGACTCTTCTTTGGGGAGTCTGTGTGTACGCATTAGACAGAAATGCGCTTTCTCACCTTCATCTAGTGACACTAACTTCTCTCCTTGAAACCAATGGTAATCAGAATTTTGACTATAGGGGAGCTGAATATATATATCCAAATAATAAAATATCTCTACTTATTGCTAATTTACATTATTCTACTATATTTATTTTTTAACTAGAAATGAACCGAGTTGGAAAGCCGATTAGGCTTATATGAACATGTCTAAGGGAGAGTCACTGAAGAGAGAAGAATGTAAGCAGCAGAGTGTTTTTAATTAATGATAAGGGCTATAAGATATTAAATTAATAGATTAGCATGTCTCATATCGTTCTCATTATTTTGTCAGAACAAAATACGTAGTGTTAAATGTAGTTTTAATATGCCACTGCTTAGATGATATCAGCATTCAAGGGGCTCCTGCAATGTTTACTGTAGCAGATTTTACATTGATAACCTTAACAGTTTATAAAATGCTAGCACATACATGATGGTTTTTAATTTATTTTCTCTTCATAATCCTGGAAAGCAGATAAAACTGAGGGTTTACCCAACTGAGAGGTGAGTGACAGAGCTTGGGCTCAAATCTTCACCTATTCCTAGTTATTACTTCATCTGATAATCTCCCAGACACTATATGTTATTAACAGACATATGCCTATATTTTAATAGGACTTCTTTACTCTGCTGCTACATCATCTCTATAGCAACTGCATTTAAAGTTTAAAATCAGTGAGTCTGATAAGACAATAAGAGATACCGTAGTTTTAAACTCTTGTTTAAAGATAAACTGAGGTATATTAAAAATTTTAAGAGTTTATTTGAGCAAAAATTAATTAGAATGGTGCGGCACCAAAATGGAAGTGGTTAGGAGTGCTCCCCAACAGAAGCTCAGATTTTACAGAGAAAGGTGGAAACCAAGTAAGGAGATTATTGATTAGCTAGAACTGAAAGCCTAGATGGCTGTGATTGGTTGGTTGTCCTTAAGTTTCACATTTATAACCATAAGGCATTTACAGGCTTAAATTTGGGTTTGCTTATGTAGGTGTCATGGTATCAGAGTCACTTCAGTCTAATGTCCTCCTTGTTTAATTAATTAATTAATTAATTCAATACTCCAAATGCTTAATCTCCATTCTTAGTTGGAACATGTCTCTCTGACCATAACTTTTTACCTTGATTATGGAAAGTTGCCTTTCAGAGGAGCTATCTGAGTTTACCTCTTTTGTAGTTGTTAACACCTGATTACAAATGTTTCCTCTCACTAGAATTAGCATAGTGTTGGGCACATACAAGATAGTTAAGGAATGTCTATTGGGTGAAGAATGGTTGACTACATAAATATGTATAGTTCTACCCCCTCTTAATCAGTTTCTGTTTTCTAGTTGGTTGATTTTTTTTCACCCTTGTTTAGCCTCTTGGTCATTAGCATTGTGCCTTTTTATCTCTCTGTATAAACCACCATCAATGATATCCTTCTAGGCTTACTAGTATTCCCAGAAGAACTGAAGTAAGTGGGTAAATGTTATATCAAACAATTTTCAAGAAGAAACATTATGTCAATGTTATTTTATCTTAGGGAATTAATAAATATTTGCTTAATGAATAAATAAAGGAGAAAACACTAAATTTTCTCAGTGATGCAGATAAATGGGCAGAGACAAAATACAAAGTAAATTCTGTTCCCTAACTCCAACAGAAGCAGGAGAAGGTAACTATTACCAGAGACTACATGATTCTATGAAGGTCTTTTGCAAATAAGTAACTGGGAGAACTTAAATAAAATTTAACCAGTCCTCTAACAGCTGACATTAAGGTTGGAAAACATTTTTTAATGTAAGTTTTATTTACAAATTTTAAAACATTTATATATGTTAAATTTTATATTTATACATTGTACATTGCATATTATATATTATATAACATGGTACATGATACCATTAAAATGATACTAGTAAATTAATGTTTAATCATATGTAAAAAAATTTACTATACATTAAGGTTATACAAAATATGTTTCTGTGTTTAAAAAGTCAATATCGACATGCTCATATATGTCTAGAATATTCTCTGGAAAGATGTACATCAAAATATTAATTATGGGTCCTCTAGGTAATGAGATTGAAGGTGACTTTTACTTTCTTCTTTGTATTATTTTATCTGCATATTTAAAAAATAAATAATTTTTTTGAAATATTAAAAAAAAACAAAATAAAACTGTATATTTATTTTCCACAATTTGTAGTGGAAGACAAGAAGGAGATGATCCATTGTTCTAGAATGATACTCCTGTACTTCTAGCAGATAAAAAAACCATACAATCCACTTATCTAGTTTTTAAGTTTTAAAGAAAAGTGGAATTAATTATTTTGAAATTTGCTTACATCAGCTACTTGGAATTTGTTCAATGTCTCTCAGCAAATTAAACATATGTTAAACTAAATCGAACACCTATTTTTAATATATTTCATCTGTAATGAAAACAATAGTTCTACAGAACATGGTGATTATCAACTGCTAAAATTCATTAATTACATTTTTTAAATGTCACCATATTCTTAAAGTAAAATCAAATTGAAATATTAGTCCTAATACTAGTGTTTTTTTTGTTTGCTTTGTAGGGGGAAATTATCTGGGGATTGGGGGATAATCCAAAGGGAGCCTGTAATTTTTATGATGTTATTGTTGACAACATAGTAATATTATAATAAATGAAAAAAACATAGAATCAAGAAATTATATAGAGCTTGAATTTTTACTCTATATCATTATTAATTCTACTGTATAATAGTATTATTGTTGTGCAAAAGTAGTCAACCAATTAAACAAGTGATGTCAAGGTCAATGATGATAAGTAATATGATTCATAATTTTCAAATGGTTATATTCATAATAGATAATCAAGGAGGACATCAACATCCAAGGGATGAACTGGGCTGGCTAAAAATTTTGGTGACATCTAATTTATGGGTTTATCACTTGGCTTCCTTGATTATGTATGAGGCAATTTCCTTGTAAACCCTAGGACCCCAGTTTGGGTAGTGGCCCCCAAATGAAACTTAAGCTTATAGTTGTTTAGAAAAAACATACTTTCTCTGATTTGGAGACCCCAAAAGTGAAAAAGATGATAAACATACAATTGAATCATTTAGGCTTTTCTACAAGATAAAATATTATTATAAAAATAACAATAATTAATAACTGTCTACTTTCTAACACTTGCATACTTATTGTAATAATCACTATTTAGAAAACTTGTTAAAATATATTCAAACAATTAACTACAATTTTATAGTTTCCTCACCAAACTTTATCTGCTTCCCGTCTTGCTCTTTTTTTCCTTCAATATTTCATCTGAAAGTTTGGATAATCACTCATTTTAAACTTTGAATTAGTCACATTTATTCTGTCTCCATTTCAACTCCATGTCTCATATTTTAAATCTTATTTACAACTCTTTAGGGGAAAATAATTAAGTTGCCTTTCTAAACACCTATTATTTATGTGAAAATGTTAAGTAACTATAAATTGTAACTGTATTTTAGTTATTGTTATTCTTTTCTTTTTTCCAAGGAAAAACTGGTTTGAAAGTAACAGAGAAAAGTAATATAGAAGTGATATAGATCATTGCTACCATTCATGCATCTTGATATGACTCACATTTGGCGGGAAATAAATGATTAACATAACAACTTCAGCGAGGCAGCAACATTTATTGTTTCGATGAAGAAATAGCCACAGAGGAAAGACTTTCCTGGTAAATGAAAAGGTTTTCTGATATGTAGTGATTATGTACACTGGTTTTGAAGTCAGGTAAACCTGAATTATTTTTCAAAACTCTATTAATTTTTAATCACACAACTGACATGAATAATTTTTTTCTGTAAGAATTCAAACACAACAGATAAATATGAAAGCTCCTTTGACTATCTCTCTTCACTCTTAATCCTAGTCCCTTAGCAAAAATAACTATTGTTGTTGTGGATATATTCCCCCCAGTTTTTCTAAAACTTATATAGATGTAAATATATTATAGCTGTTAGCAGATATACATAGACCTCCATGGAAAACATATGCTTTTTGTTGATATTTTATTCACTCAACAGTATGTGTCAGGAATGTTTTCATAGCTAGCAATAAATACTAATAGTTGTTTTCATTTATTCGCTAACAGTACAAATAATAACAAAATAAATATCCTCGTGTCAGCTTTTTTATGCAAATATAGGAGGAATGTTATTGTTGACTTATGGTGTGTTGACATTTTTCATGTTTACTGAGCACTAATATGCCTGGCACTCTTATAACTGTGAGGTGGCTATTATTTCCTCATTTTCCAGATCATGAAACTGAGGCATAGGGTGTTTAAGTATTTTTATTAAGAAAATGAAAACCAAGATATGATATATTAAGTAACTCACTGAAGATGATATGGAGATTCAATGGCAGAGCAGAGATCCGAGCCCAGAGTACGTCTTAGTTCTTGACTATGTTCCTGCACTGTCTCTGGAACAGATACCACCAAACTGAACAAATGGTTAAACAAATTTGCACTCTCCCTAGTAGTGTGTGTGAGTTCCCCTTACCCCTCACCTCACCAATATGTGACATTATAAAATGTTTAAATATTTGCTGATTTGATGGGCAAAAATTAGTATCTTGTTATAAATTTTCATTTCCCAGATTTTTGGCATTGTTGAACATCTTTTAGTTTATCAGACATTTGTATTTCCTTTTCAGGGATTTATTGTAAATGTCTTAAAACTGAATAATTAAATGTAAAGTGAAATAGATCCATACTCTGGATCTGGATCTCTCTCTCTCTCTCTCTCTTTCTCTCTCTCTCTCTTTCTCTCTCTCTCTCTTTCTCTCTCTCCCCCCCTCTCTCTCTTTCTCTCCCTCCCTCCCCTACACACACACACTAAGGAGTTAATATGTGTTTCTATGTTTAAACAAATATATATATGAAAATACATGGTCTGTATGTACACCCATATAATACAAACAAACGGTTTACGACATATAAGGTGGCCTTGTTTGTTAATGAACAATACATTCTGCATGGATTATTGCCAGCTAGCTCCATTGTCTGCCTTTCTATGTCCTGCCCTGGGAGAATGACCTCTAAGGACCGCACCAGGCTGGCTCCTTTGCCCTTTGGCTTCTAGTTTAATAGAAGGAGCTGCAGGAGTTCAGAAGGCAGTGGGAGAGACAAGCTCAGCATTTCTCTCTTCTCTCCTGCTGTCTCACTGTGGTCATGGTGGTAGCTGCCTACTCCATGGCCCCAGCTCCTGTTGGGCAGACCACTTTAGAGCTTCAGCTCTCACAGGATTCAGGTTGTAAAATTTTCTCCCCTTTTAGGTCCTGGACTTGTCACAGCTTCCAGCAGTTCTACCTCTTGGGTGTTGCCTATCCCTGTCACTCTGATCACTCTTCTGCAAGTGGTCCTTTCATTACAATCTCCTCAGTTAGATGATTTTGATTATCTCATTTATTTCTTGCCAGGCACAACTTCTAATTAGAGTACTAATCACATTCTAATCTAAGAGTAGCTAGAAAAATCTCTTTTCTGATTTTGGTCCAAATCCTCTTCTTTAGGAAATCAGATTCCACATAATCTACTTATTTATTCCACATTGAGCAGATTTATGCCAGTTAGCACCATACTGAACATTTGTGTATCTCATAGCTGTGATTCTTTCTGGCAAGAGTACAATTTGATGTTTGGATAATGTCACCAATTTTCTGTTACAGGATACATGTCTGTCCCAAATAACATATATATTCTTTGGAAAATTTCAAACATATACAAAATTAGATGGAATAACATAAAGAACCCACATATACCTTGAACTCAATTTCAATAATTATTAACACATAGTCAATCTTATTTCATCTATACCTTCACTCACTTGCTATCTTTCCATATTATTTGAAGAAATTTTAGAAATTATATCACTTCTTCCACAAAAATTTTGGTAGATGTCCTTAATATCATTAGATATATAATGTTCAACTATACAGTTATATTATATTACACTTTTAATAACTTGGATTAATTCTCCACATTTCAGTTGATTATGTCTTTTAATTCTCCTTTAATCCATTGGTTCCTCACCCATTTCTCTTTTTTCTCTTGCAATTTGTTTGTTGGAGACATAATCGTTTAAAGGATATCCTACAATTTGAAATTCGCTGTTTACATCTCCATTGTGTTTTGCAATATGTCTCCCTAAACTCTGTATTTCCTATAAATTAGTGATTGGAAAGTGGTAAGGATTTTTATCAGTTCTGGGTTAGTTTTGTATGTTTTTAAAAGACCATTTAAAAAATGGTGTTGCATTCTCCCATCAAGAAACATCTAACCTCTAGTTGCCTCTCTTTTAGTGATGTTAGCAGCCACTTATTCTCAAAGCCTAGGTTTACTTGGAGTTGCAAAATGGTAGTGTCTGTATTCTATTATTTCTTCTTCATTTGTTGTCCAGAATACTTTTGCTAAAAAAAATCTAAAGGTAAATTTTTCTTTTATCTACTATTTGTTTACCCAGTGGTATAATTCATACTGAGAAGGCAGGAGAAATGTTCAATTCTTTTGATTACTATTTTAAAAATATTGAGTTGGCTCATTATATCCTCCGGTGGTGACTAATTTCTTTATTTTAATATAATTAGGAATTCATGAATTTAAACACATTGATGTCTTTCAGTTATTATCCTTAATGAAAATCAAGTTGTTCCATCTTAGGCCAGTGGAATCCTCTTCAGATTGGCTATACATCTTATTGACACAACCCTAATAGCCTTTGATAGCTTTCTTGGTATCCAATATTCCAAATTCTCTTGTACATTTCTGGCTCTAGATCTGGAATCAACCTCTTCTCTCAGGATCCTTGTTGCCATTGGTTTGCTCTTTGTTTCTATCCTTTCCATTGTCCAAATTCAGGCAGAAATATATAAAATACATTATGAGTTCTTGTTTATACCTTTAATTCAAATTTAGATCTACATTTTAATCACCTTTTTCCTGCACAAAAATTAGGTCTCAAGAACATTGGCAATAAGAATTAGAGTATTACATAATTTTGTTTTGTATTCCAAAAATGTACGTATAACAGTTTCAGGATTCCATCAGCGGCACTACCACCAAAAATGTGATTACTTAAAATAGTTGAATTATTATTAAGTTTCTAGTTCTTTTTGTCTTAAGTTATATCTGAGTCAAATTTTTATGCTTTGAAGTCACTTAGAATTGTGCCTTTTAATGTAATTATGCCACAGACTGTATTCTCATTCAGGTTCAATTGTTTTATTTTATATTCAATTTTTTTGAGTCTCTTTGTTAAAATTTAGTTTCATAATAATGCAAAGATATTTATACAATTTCAAACTCAAATCACCAATCCTTGTGTTTCTATCTCTTCAGTGCTTTTGGTTATCTGAAGCTTACTCCCTAGCAGATTTCTTAAGATAGATACTTATTTCTTAAATTCCTGGATATTCATTAAAAATTCATAGCTTTTATAGTAAAAAATGATTATCTGATATTTTTTATTCTAATTCTTTTAGCACTGAACAGTACCCCTTACAGAATAGAATCCTGAAAATGGCTTCTTCCTGTATACACATGGCACATGCATAATATGTCCAACAAGGCTGCCCTTTTCTAATCAGGGACTTCTCTGATAGGTATTTTAGTGATTCTTCCTAATTCTCACATCTTTCTTTTTAGATTTGCATTGAACTTCAATATATATGTCTTTCATTCTGCACATATCCTTGAAACTTTAAAATATTAAAATTTTATATAGATTTGATATTCTCTTAAAAGTATATTTTAAAAGACCATATTTTAATTTATGCGAACAATGTAAAATATGTATAGAATATGTAGGTATATAGTATGTATAATTAGGGATATACAGTCAAATTATATATAACAGAATATTTACTATACATGTGTGCTTATATAGTAAGCGTACATATATTATACCCGAAATTGAGTCTTTCTTCAATTTCTATAATATATTTAAGTGAAAATATTCTATAGGCAATTGTAAATGCATACATACATACTACACACACTCACATATAGTACAAAGTATATAGTCTGTTTTATATACATAATTTGACTATACATTCCTAATGATACATAACCTACAGACAACACACATACACAAACATATCTATAATGGTTTTCCCACAGTCTAAATCATAAAAATGGTCACAGGTTCCACAGAGACCAGTATTTTTAATTTCTTTTAGTCAAGATACTGTGTTAATAAATAGAATCAAATTAAAATGTGCTTCCCAATGCATATCTCCTCTTAAATGTTATTTTCAAATGCTTCTGAAATATTTTCACTTAATTATACCCAAAACTGAGTCCAACTTTCTCCTTCACCACTTTCTTCTCTCACACACATATCACACACAATCCACACACATATCAAAATATCACCCCAAAACAATTTCCCTTCATATTTATCATTTCTATCTTGACCAACCTTATAATCCTCCAGGCTCAAAACTTTTTCATCATCTGTGATTCTTCTCTCTCCTCTTTTATATCTTCTATATTCAATCTGTCATATCTCCCTTGGGAAGACTTCTTGGATTCACTCCTTAATCTCCAGTTCTGCTACATAGTTGCTAGTATGCAGCATTTATAACACCAAAGCCATGTTCTGAAATGAGACTGAGTTTTGAAACAACAGAGGCTTTGGTTCAAGGCATCTGGCCCGACCATTTACTATTTGTATGATTTTATTAATGGATTAGTTTCTTCGTCAGAAAACCTAGGTAGTATTAATTCCTTACAAGGCTGATATGAGCACTAAAGAAATAAAAGTCCTAACAAGAGCACTGTGTCTGGGATATAGTAGATGTTTATTAATGTGGAACTATTTATTGCTGGGCTCTTATTATCATGCCTGTTTCCAAATATTCTGCTTTCTTCCTCTTTTAACAACTCTTGGCACTTAAACAGTAGACAAGACCTGTCTCTAAAAACTCTGTGTATCTGTTTTTACTTAAAACTGGTGAATATAAAGAAATTCAGCTACCAAATAGTCTATTCCACACTATTTTCTCTCCTTTATGTGCCCCAAATCTGGACTGAACTTTTATGTTTCCCTAATCCTGATTTTCGCATTGCCCCCGTCACAGTGAGTGTGGATCTTGGTTTTACTCTCTGTCCTCATGCCCCTGCATGCTCCTGCATTAGTAATCTGTTTAGTGATCCAGTTCTTCCTTGACCAAGGCACCTGCTTTGCTCTTGTCAGTATCTCTTCTAAGGGCTGGATCTTTCTTCTCAATCCTTGCTTGTTAATTGGAGCTTTGCCAACTGTTGGCAGATTTTCCTGATATAAGCTACCAGTGCTGCTTACCTTCATGTTCAGGTCTCTAAATATCATATGATTGTGCATTCCTCATTAACTCTCTTGCAAACTTCATTTGGTTCATGTTGGATTGCCTTAATAATAACCACCTCATAGAACTTCTGATTGTCATATCAAGAATCCACCCCAAATATGCTACTGGGTTTATCGGCTCAGTGTCTAGTCCTTCTGGTTAAAAAATATAACTGTCTTTATTTGTTCTTTCTTCCTAGTTAATTGACAAGGAGACGTACCCTGATATGTGACATCATTACCTTGTCCTTGGAGTTTTGAAACATCTCACCTTCTCTTCCTGCACCCAGATATCTTTTTCTGTGCTCAAAGTATCCAGTCGACTAAAGCTAGACTATTCTCCAAAACACACAGCTCTTGCTTTGTTTTTCCTTACTCAAGGACCTCCCACACTTCCCTGTTAGATCATTCTCATGTTTTAAAGCCTGTCTTTGAAGTTCCTTTGTAACCTGACCCTTTTTAGAGAAATGATCTTACTTCTACAGACACCTTTCATTCCCTCGGCCCTGTCTACACTCGCCCTTATCAGTCATATTTATTCTTATCATCTTGCCATTGCTTATGCTGTTCCACTCAAAGGAAACATCTTCCATTTTTCCCTCTGACAAATACCACCTTTCCTTGAGTCCCAGCCAAGCTCCATTTTTCTCAGAAGACTTTTCTAACATTGCATCTATCCAAATTCCTCTTTTCTTCTAACAACTCCTACAGTCTACACAGCTCCACTTACATTGATAATGTAATTCATTATGCATCTAATTAAAATATATTAGACACAGTTCAGTTAATGACCTTTACAGAGTAGGCCAAAGCAGAAACCTGGCAGTCATTCTAGAACTTTCTTCAATCCTTCCAGATTATATTCTTATCAATTTTCCCAAAACTGTCCTAAACCCATTCCTTTCTAACTATTTGTACTGACCTTGCCAAAGTACTCCCCATTTCTCTCTTGGTTAGCTGGACCTTCCTCCTAACTGGACTCTCTCTCTCCAGTGTTAACTCATAAACATCTATAATCTATATTCCATGTAACAACTGGGGCAATCTTTCTAAAAGGTGAACTCCCACGTTTAAACCCTTCAGTGGCTCTCTTTCTCTTAGAGCAAAATCCAAACTCATTCACATGGCTCAAAAGACCTGTATGTTTTGGCCCCAATCTACTTCCCTAGGTTTACTTTTAACATTTCCCACCTCTTCCCATCCTGCATCCTTTGTACTGCATGCTCCAGGACTTCTGAACTCCTTGTAGTTCCTCTTGTAAGCATTCTCTATCCCTTCAAGGCCTTTGAACAGGTTAGTCTCCCCTCTGCTAGGAAACACTGCCTTCCATCTGGCCCCCTTCTCCTGGCTAACACTCTTCTTTCCAGTTTCAATCTAGACATCACTTGCTTAGAGAAAGCTTCTCTGAGTCACCAAATCTGGGCTAGCCTACCCTTTTCTGTTCTTCTGTACCATAGTTTGTCTCTTCATACAACTTATCACACTGCTGGTGATTACCTCTTTACTACACCAGTTGGTAAACTCCCTAAGGATAATGACTGTTGTCTATCTTATTCAGTATCACAGTTGCAGGCACAAAGTAGGCATATAGTAAATACTTATTGAAAGGAGAGCAGAAGAAGGGAAGGAAGGAGTAAAGTTTGAGAGAAAGTAATGAAAGAAGAAAAGAAAAAAAGAAGGAAGTAAAGAAGGAAGGGAGAGGGAAAAGGGGACTGCTTTCACATCTAAGCGATAAACTCTTCAAAAAGCAGGCAGAATCTATACCTTGTACTTCATTTGAATAACCCGCAGACTCTGTTACCTATGGTCTTTGTAGAGGTTCTCACTGCTGGAAACTTCTCCTTCCATACAACCACAAGCCTGGCTCCCTTGCTTTATTCTACATTTTACTTAAATATGGCCAGCTCTTAGATTTTTATTTCCATCCATTCTACTCTCATTCCCAGCATGCCCCGTCACATCTTTTCTCTATTTCTTATATAGCATTGATTGGCTCCTAAAATACTGTATTAGTTTTCTACTGCTGCATAACAATGCACCACAATTTTGGCAACTTAAAACAATACTCGGTTATTAGCAAACATTCTGTAAGTCTCAAGTTCAGCATACCATGGATGAATGCTTAGTGTCTCACAGTGCTGAAGTTAAGGTATTGGCAGGGCTGAAATTTCATCTGGAGGCTCTGGGGAAAATCTGGTTTGGGGCTCATTCAGGTTGGCAGAAATCAGTTCTCTGTAGTTGTAGAAGTGGATCTATTTCTCTTGCTGTCAGCCAGGGGCCACTCTCTGCTCCTAGAG